>NC_138046.1:20990345-21034012 GCF_964194185.1 Rhinolophus hipposideros
CTATATTTTTTAGCCTCTCAGCAATATCCAGAAGTCAGTCATTCTTTCTTTAGGACAATCTCTTTTCTTGGTTTCTTTGACATCCCACATCTTGGTTTTCTTCAGGCTTCTTCTTCAGTAAATATGAGTAAATATAATAATACCTGACAAGTGCTTAAAATAGTTCATGGTAAATAGTAAGCACTCAATAACGAGTATCCATTATTATTTCTGGTCTTCTAGTGGCATCTTTTTCAATCATCAGTCCTGCTATTGATTTATTCTTGTTTTAAGTTATTACCCAACCTCTAAATTTTGTTATTCCTCAAGGCTCATTCTTTAAATACCACCCATTCAATTATGAATCACAAATTTCGATCTCTAGCCTTTCTTACCCACTGAGTCCGTTTTTCCTCACACAGCAGCCAGAGTATTCTTTTTAAGACTTACCTATCATCATATTTAGTGGTGAAATATTGAGTACTTTCCCCCTAAGATTGGTAACAAGGCAAGGATGTCCACTCATCACTTTTATTAAACATCATACTGGATATTCAACTGGTGAAATAAGTCAAGAAAAATAAATAAAAGGCATACTGATTGGAAAGAAAGAAGTAAAACTTTTTATTCAGATAACATAATTGTGTATAGTAGAAGAAAAAAATGTAAGGAATTGGAAAATAAATTACTATACCCAATAAGCAAATTAAGCAAGGTCACAGGTTACAAGGTCAAAATACAAAATTAATTGTATTTCTACATACTAACAATGAAAAATTGGGAAATACATATTAAAACATTATTATTTATGACACCATCAAAAAAAACTTGCAACACCCAGAAAAATTCTAATGAAAGATATCAAGATCTCTAGACTGAAAAATAAAACACATTGCTGAATGAAATTAAAGAGGACCTAAATAAATGGAGAGATACATCATGTTGATGGATTGGAAAAATCAATATTGTTAGGACATCAGTTGTCTCCAGATTGATCTATGGATTTAACGCAGTCCCATTTATAATCCTAGCAAATTTCTCTTGTAGAAATTGACAAGCTGATTCTAAAAATTTATATGAAAATGCAAAGGAGCTAGTCAAAAAAATCTTGGAAAAGAAAAACTTTGGGTGATGCACTCTATCTCAATTAATACTTACTGTAAAGCTACTGTGTGGTACTGGCATAAAAACAGACAAATACATCAATGGAACAGGATAGAGTCTGGATATATATGTATATATACACACACCGTGTTTTCCTGAAAATAAGACCTAGCCGGACAATCAGCTCTAACGCATCTTTTGGAGCAAAAATTAATATAAGACTGGGTATTATATTATATTATATTATATTAAAGACCTGGTCTTATATTACAGTAAAATAAGCCTGGGTGTTATGTTAATTTTTGCTCCAAAAGACACATTAGAGCTGATTGTCTGACTAGGTCTTATTTTCAGGGAAACACGGTACACACACACACACACACACACACACACACACATTTTTTTCCTTTTTGTGCATTAAAAAGATCAATTGATTTCAACAAAGGTGCAAAGGCAATTTAGTAAGGAAAGGATAGTCTTTCAACAAATGGTGCTGTGCTGGGAATAGCCAGGTATTCTTATAGAAAAAAAAATTAATCTTGACCCCCAACCTCAATACTAACTTAAAAATTAATTTGAAATGCATCATATACCATACATATACAGTTAGGTATAGTTAAGACTATAAAGATTCTAGAAGAATACGTTGGAAAATATTTTCATGACCTGGGAATAGGCAACAGTTTCTTAGACAAGACATAGAAAGCACTGATCATAAAAGAAAAAATAAGGATAAATGAAACTTCACCAAATTAAAAAATTCTCCTTATCAAAATGCACCATTAAGAAAACAAACAGGTGGGGTGGCCTGTTAGCTCAGTTGGTTAGAGCTTGGTGCTGGTAACACCAAGGTAGCTGGTTCGATCCCCACATGGGCCGCTGTGAGCTGTGCCCTTCTTAGAAAACGAAACAAAAAAACCCAAACAGTCAAGTCACAGATTGGGGAAAAATATTCACATACATATAACTGACAAAGGACAAAAGATAAAAACCCCAATAGAAAAATGCACAAAAGACTTGAATAGGCACTTTACAAAAGAAGATAGTAAAGGGCCAATAAACACATGAAAATGTTCTCAACATTATTAGTTATCACGGAAATTCAAACTAAAATTACAATTAAATATCATTTTACACATTCTGGAATGGCTAAAATAAAAAATGATTGACAGTATAAAATGTTAGCAAAGATGTGGAGCAATGGGAAACCTCACACATTGCTGGTAGGAATATAAAATGGTAAACCACTTTGGAAAACCAGGTCCTTATAAAGTTAAACATATATCTTTCCATGACCTAATAATTTCATTCCTGGGTATTTATCCAAAATAACGGTAAGCATATGTCTACAAAAATTCTATAAGAATGTTCATAGCAGCAATTATTCATATAGTCAAAAATCAGGGGTGGAGGTCCAAAATATACATACATTAACAGGAGAAGGGGCAAACTGTAGTAAATTAATACACTGGCATATTAATCACCAGCAAAAAGAATACACTACTGGTACATGCAAAAACATGGATTAATCTCAAAAATATTATGTTGAACAAAAGAAGCCTGACATAAGAGTATATACCATATGATTTCATTTATATGAAGTTCAAGAACAGATAAAACTAATCTATAGGATAGAAATCAAATCACTGTGTGAGGGCGAGGGGCATGAAAGAACTTTCTGAAGTGATGGAGATAGTTTATGGCTTAATTGGGGTGTTGGTTACACAGAGGAATACTAATTGTCCAAACTCATTGAGTCTAAGAATAATGAATTTTTACAAAATAAAAATTCAATTAAAAGTATAATTTAAAATTCAATTAAAACAAGAAATAAAGCCCCAAAGGCTGAAACAACAGAGAAACCTCATATATCGGACTACTTCATTGACATCACTACTTGGATGATTACATAGGCATCTCAAATGGATCTCAGATATTGCATGGTGGTTTCAAAATCCTATGATATCGTGAAGCAAATAAAATAAGGTCATGTAATAGAGAGTGATTAGACAAGGGATAATTTTAGATTAGGTAATTGGGAATCCATGCAGTGAACTGAGGGAAGAATGTTCCAGACACAGGGAAAGCAAATGCAAAGACTCTAAGGTAAGAATGAGTTTGGCACATACTTAATGAGCAAGGAAAAAGTGATGGGAGATGATAGCAAAGAGGCAGGGCCACATCACGTAGGGCCATATAGTCTATGGTGAGGAGCTTGGATTTTGTTTTTGTTTTGTATGTGATGAGAAGCCATTGGAGGGGTTTAAACAGGCCCATGTTAAGATGTTATCTTAAAATGTGTATACATTTTTTGGGCACCCTCTATGTATAATAAACATTATAACTATATGTTATGTTTTATATAATGTTATATTTATATATAATATATATTACAATGTATATTATGTAGTTTATATATGATGGTTTACAATAGTATATAACAGTTTATAGTTAACAGTTATTAGACTCTCTTTGGTTAATTTATTTTAATGTGCCATCTGTTTCCTGCTGGTGCCCTGAATGACACAGGTGGCTGTTGCAGGCAGAAAGATGCTGATGGCTTGCACTACAGCAGTAGTACTGGAGGTGGGGAGAAGAGGGTCGATTTGAAATAAGTTTTGGAGGTAGAAACATAGGGCGACCTTATGGATTGGATATAGAGGATGAAAGAAAGAGAGGAATGGAGGGAAATTCCTAGAATTTGGACTTGAGTGATTGGTGGTGCTGTTTACTGAAGCAGGAAAGTCTGAGTGAGATGTAGGCTTGTATGTATGGGGTGGAGATCGGGGAATCCAGAAATTCTTGTCCTCCGTGATGAGTTTGAGTTGTGGATTAGACATGCAAACGGAGATATCATGTAGGCGTGTAGACATACAAGTCTGGAGCTCGGGAGAGATGTTGGCTAGAGAAAGAAATTTGGGAGCCATCAGTATGTTGTAGTATTTAAAGCCAAGGGGCAGGATGAGATCACTGAGAGAGAGAGTGTGTATTAGAGAATTCCCCATTGTGTGAATAGTGATTGGAGGCAGGGCCTGCCTCCCACTGAGGGACTTGAAAGTGCAAGACATTCACTCCCTGATCCCTGGCAGCCTGGGCACGGTCATGTGACCTAGGCTCAGCCAATCTAGACTACTGTTCGGGTCTTTGAATCTGGAGCCAATGTTGCAAAGACATTGGGGACAGTTCCGAATTTGTTCTGATGTCAGCAACTGTGGCATCCAAGTGGTCATTGGCAGTGGTTGGTGGTAACAGTGTCAGCGTTCAGTGTCCAGTGGGGATGGCAGAGGCACTGAAATAATCTGTTCCTGTGGTGTGAGCTTGACTGGGACCTTAACCCCAAGTTTCCCCCAGCCTCAGACTGTTTCCAAGCCTGGGTCACCAGCCTTCCTGTCAATTCTGTTTGCTAGCTGATTTCCTGCCAGTAAATTCCTTTTCTCCTTAGGTTAACCAGAGTTGGTTTCTGTTGACTGCAACTAAGAACCCTTTTAGCACAATGCCTTGACTTGGTAGACATTCAACAAATATTTGCTGAATAAGTGTCTGAATAAGTTTCCTCTTAACTTGAAATTACTCAGCAAGGCGTCCCATGATTTCCAACATGGCTGCCATGGTCTAATAGTGAGCACTCTTTTTCATTAATTGAGAACTTTCCTTGGGGGTTTTGAAGGACAGAGGAACAAGAGGTCAGCAGCTGAAGTAACCGTCATCCTAATGTCATAGGAACAAACATATTGACTCATGGATGAAATCAATTTTCTTTAAAAATGGTATATGTTAGTTATTATTCATGGGGAGACATCCTTCCTGGATCCTGGGGTATTTAATGATACTCTGGATCAACTTGCCCACGAGTCTCCCTGTTTTAAACAGCAATTATAGAAACCCATGAACTCTTGATTTTAAGATATGTATCCACAATGAAAGAAAGGATGCATTTTGTCCTTTGCAACTAGAATAAAGAGATCACATTTTACTTTTCAAAACTTCTTAAGGTAATTCAATTCCTCCCTCCCCTCTAGTGCTTTTAAATGAAAGTCAACTGTTGTCTTTGAAGAAACTTAAAGAAATTATTGAAACAGCTGGAGTCTAAATCTGTGTTGGTAAAAACAAAAAAAATATGTGGAATTATCCTACACTGTTCTATTTTACATTTTATTGATTTTGAGCTGCATAAGGGGCCATCTGCTGGGGCTCCTGAAAAGAAACCAACTTTCTGTCTACAGATAGCTCCAAACCCAAAGAGAAGGCTAGCTCCTCAGCTATGGTGTGAACCTAGTCCAGAGGAGTACACAGTCAGTTGGAAATCTAGTTGATGAAAAAATGGAGATGACAGCAGATGGAGACATAAGTTAATTTAAAAAGGATCTGATGCTAAATCCGGTCGGTTCTACCTTAACAGCTATCTCATATCTATACCCTAATCTCCATCCGCATTGAGTCTTGGCCAACATGGACGCCAATCACCTGGAGATCTTGTTATAACGCAGATTCTGATTCAGCAGGTATGTAGTGGAGCCTGAGATTCTGCGTGTGTGACAAGCTCCCAGGTGATGCACGTGCTGCTGGTCTTTGGCCACACTTTTTGTAACCAGGGTCTAGGCGGTCATAACATGTCTTACCTGGATATTTACAGTAGCTTTCTAACTGACCTTTTGTCTCCAGGCTGGATTTTATTTTCAATTGATTCTTCGCAGAGAAGATAGTAATGATTGCTGTAGAATCATTTCTATCTGAATCTGTAACATTTTCCTCACTTCTCTTTATTTAAATTCCCCCAGTGGCTCCGAAAGTTCTTAGAATACAATCCAGACCCCTTACCGCAGCACCAAAGTTCTCGGCCTACAAGCCTCCAAACATCACTCTTCTCCATGTGCACCCTGCACTTCAGCCCCCCGACCTTGCTGTGCTCTCTCACAGCTCTACATCTTTGCAAGTCTTATTTGTACTTCTTCAATTGGACCTACTCCCCTCTATGCCTGGTGAACGATTCTCTGGTAAGCCTTTTCTTTTCCTCCACAGATCCTGCCTCCATCACAGAAGGACCTCTTCTTATGTGTTCTCACAGTACTCCAAAAATACTATCTCTATCACCAGTTTTATCAAACTGCATTTTAATTGTCCATATGAGTATTCCCTAGTACTAAATTGTGAGTTATTTGAAAGCACAGACTTCCTTCCTTTCTTCCTTCCTTCCTTCCTTCCTTCCTTCCTTCCTTCCTTCCTTCCTTCCTTCCTCCCTCCCTCCCTCCCTCCTCTCCTCCTCTTTCCCTCCCCCTCCTTTTTCTTTCACTTCCTTTGTTCCTTCTTTTCCCCCCTCCTTCCCTCCTGTTCTCCCTCTTTCCCTCCCTCCATTCTTCCTTCCTTCTCTCCCTCATATCTTCCTTTGTGTCATGCTGAACTATCTCAGATTTCTGAAATCTCTGGTCTATGGGACTTTGCAACACTGTTTTAGTTCTCTGGAATAACCTTTCCCCACCTGCTAGACCTAGAAACTCCTATTTATTCTGTAGGGTTCATTTGAGATGTTACTTTCTCCAAGAAGCTTTCATTAATAATTCTTACCCCACTCCACACTCCAGCCAGAATAAGGGCCCCCACAGCACTCCATACAAACACATCATAGTGTTGATTATACTGCATTGTAATTAAATGTTTACTTCACTACTCAGCTAGACTATGTACTAATTCATTCATTGAACAAATATTTATTGAGCACCTACTATTCTAGGCATCAGGGATACAGCAGTTCACAAAAGAGACAAAAATCTCTGCTCTTGCTTCCTTGGAACTTATAGTCTAATGGAAGGAGACATGTAATACACAAATGTCTGGTGGTGATAAAGCCTCTAAATAAAAATAAAGCAGGTCAAGTTTAGAGAGGGGTGGGGAGGTGTGCTGTTTAGGGTGCCAAGGAAAGGCCTCTTGGATAAGATGGTACATTTGGGCAGAGACCTTAATGAAGTAAAGGAGCAAGCCATGCAGATATCCAGGAGTGTTCTAGATAGAGGGAACAACAGGTACAAAAGTGACGAGAATGGAGCATGCTAGACATTTTTGAGGAACAGCACAGAGGCCAGAGTGGCTGGAACAATGTGAATAAGGAGAGTGGTGAGAGGCACTGCTGAGCCTTGGATAAGACTATCTTCAAAAATAAAGAAGATCATGGACTTGGGCAGACAGGGAACTTTGCTTCTGTTAAACTCCCAACATAAAATAACATTTTGTGAATTTCAAGAGCTATTGTTCATTGCTCCCCTGCCATGGACTCATTATTTTTAAAGCTTGACGTAACTCTGCCAGGGAGGTGGCATTAACCCAATCATACACATGAGGCAACTGAGGCTAGATGATTTGCCAAAGGTTACGCAGCTAATAGAGAGAAAAGGAGGGATTGGAACCTGGGTCTGTCTGACTGCAAAGCCTGAGCCATTTCTGCTACATCTCATGATGTATTTATTCCCTCTAGTTAAAAAACAGGGTCTGGCCGGCCCCTGGCTCAGGCAGTTAGAGCTCCGTGCTCCTGACTCCGAAGGCTGCCGGTTCGATTCCCACATGGGCCAGTGGGCTCTCAACCACAGGGTTGCTGGTTCAACTCCTCGAGTCCCGCCAATAAAATCTTTAAAAAACACACAACAGGGTCAAATAATGACAAAGCCGTTTGGGTGGGGGTGAAATGAAACATTGGTATAGCTTGAATAGGCAAAAAAGAAAAAAGAAAAAGAAAACAAAAGGTCATGGCATACAGTTTAAAACTTAGAAGTACAAGAAATACCAAGAATGTAATGCATGGTGTTCTAAGCAAGACATGGACTCTCAGGAACATATGTTCTAAATGAGAAGTGATAGGCGGTATATTGTTTCCTGTGGGTGCTATAACAAATGACCACAGACTTGGTGGCTTAAAACAACAGAAATTTATTCTATTCTGTAGGCCAAAAGTCCAACATCAAGGTGTCAGGTGAGACCAAAGGCTCTAGGGGTCCCTCCACAAAAAAACAGAAAAAGAGTGGCCTAACAGAACAGAAAACCTTTTTGACAATGCTTGCCCTACTCCAGCTAAACACTAGTCTGTGTGTCTACCCCTCCACCAATACCACACAGTCTTGATTAGCATAGCTATGTAATAAGTCTTACATTTGGTAGAATAAGTCCTTCCACTTTATTCTTTCTCTTCCCCAAAATTGTTTTAAGCTGTTCTAAGTTCTTAGTTTTCCATTTCAACTCGAGTGGGCACTTGTATTATTGATTTAAAACATACTCTCTTTTCTAATGTATGAATTTAGTGCTATGAATTTCCCTTAAGCACTGCTGTAGTTGTGTCCCACAAATTTTGATGTGTTGTACTTTCATTGTCATTTTGTTCAATGTATTATTTGGTTTCCCTGCCCTAGTTGGTTTCTAGTTTGATTCCATTGTGACTGGAGAACACACTCTGTATGATTTGAATTATTTGAAATTTGTTGAGGTTTGTTTTACAGCCAAAGATAGCCTATCTTGGTGAATGTTACATAAGCACTTGAAAAGCATATCTATGAGTTTTTGTTTCTTTGTCTGTTTAAAATAAATAAATAAAGAGAAAGTAGGAAAAAATGTGTATTCTGCTGTTATTGGGTGGGTGTTCTATAATTGTTAATTAGATATTCTTGGTTAATGGTCTTGTTGAGCTCTTCTATGTCCTTACTGATTTTCTGTCTAATTGTTCTATCAATCACTGAGAGTAGGGGATTCCAGTCCCCAACTATAATTGTGGATTTTCTATTTCTCCTCTCCTTTCAGCTCGAACAGTTTTTGCTTTATGTGTTTTGAAGCTCTGTTGTTTGATGAATGCATGTTTAGAATCACTGTGTCTTTTTAGTGGATTGATCTTTTTATCATTGTGTAATTTCCCTGTATTACCTGGCAAGTTTTTGTTTTTGTTTAATATAGCCACTCCTATTTTTTCAAAATTAATGAGTGAACCATATATCTTTTTCTGTTCTTTTACTTTCAACCTACTTATATCATCATGTTTGAAGAGAGTTTCTTGTAAAGAGGAT
Organism: Rhinolophus hipposideros; assembly: GCF_964194185.1. Classification (NCBI taxonomy): domain Eukaryota; kingdom Metazoa; phylum Chordata; class Mammalia; order Chiroptera; family Rhinolophidae; genus Rhinolophus; species Rhinolophus hipposideros. The sequence goes on from NC_138046.1 coordinate 20,999,465, forward strand.
ATAGTTGTATTATGCTTTTTAATGCACTTTGCATTCTGCTTTTAATTGATATATTTAGAACATTTACATTTAATATAAGTATTTAGGATTTAGGTCTTCCATTTTATTATTTGTTTTCTCGTTGTATTCTCTGTTTATTTTTTCCCTGCATTCCTATGGATCACTTGAACATTTTTTAAATTAGTTTCAGGTGTACAAAACAACATAATGATTTGACAATTACACCCCTCACAAAGAGATAATCCCAACAAGTCTACTACCCATCTGACACTGTACATAGCTGTCATGATACTATTGACTATATTCCCTATGCTGTACTTTACATCCTTGACCATATATATATAAGTGTATTGACATTCAATACACTTGAATATTTTTTAGAGTTACATTTCGATTTATTTATATTTGAAAAATGAAGAGGATAAAATATCCTATCATCATTCTCTTTATGATAACATATGAATTCTCTAATATGATACAGGCTTTATCTACTATGCTCCTGACTTCCTACTAAGCCCTTCTGGCAGAATCTTTTACATCCATATCAGCAGTCTGTCCAAGCCAATGTAGGATTTTTCTATCGTGCTTTTCCTTTTTTTTTATTTTTTATTAAATTTATTGGGGTGACAATTGTTAGTAAATTTACATAGATTCCAGGTGTACAATTCTGTATTACATCATCTATAAATCCCATTGTGTGTTCACCACCCAGAGTCAGTTCTCCTTCCATCACCATATATTTGATCCCCCTTACCCTCATCACCCACCACCCACCCCCTTACCCTCTGGTAACCACTAAATTATTGTCTGTGTCTATGAGTTTTTCTTTCTCATTTGTTTGTCTTGTTCTTTTGTTGTTTTTGGTTTATACACCACATATCAGTGAAATCATAGGATTCTCTGCTTTTTCTGTCTGACTTATTTCACTTAGCATTATACTCTCAAGATCCATCCATGCTGTCACAAATGTTCCTATATCATCTTTTCTTACCACCGAATAGTATTCCATTGTGTACATATACCACAACTTCTTTATCCATTCATCTATCGAAGGACATTTTGGTTGTTTCCATGTCTTGGCCACCGTAAACAAAGCTGCAATGAACATTGGAGTACACGTGTCTTTATAGAGAAATGTTTTCAGATTTTTTGGGTAGATACCCAGGAGAGCGATTGCTGGGTCATATGGTAATTCTATTTGTAATTTCTTGAGGAACCTCCACACTGCCTTCCATAGCGGCTGCACCAGTCTGCATTCCCACCAACAGTGTATCAGGGTTCCTTTTTCTCCACAGCCTCTCCAACACTTGTTACTGTTTGTCTTTTTGATGAAAGCCAGTCTGACTGGGGTGAGGTGATATCTCATTGTGGTTTTCATTTGCATTTCTCTGATGATTAGCAATGTTGAGCATTTTTTCATATGTCTATTTGCCATTTGTATGTCCTCTTTGGAGAAATGTCTCTTCAGGTCCTCTGTCCATTTTTCAATTGGGTTGTTTGTTTTTCTGTTGTTTAGTTTCATGAGTTCCTTGTATATTTTGGATATTAGACCCTTATCAGAAGCACTGTTTGCAAAAATCTTCTCCCATTCAGTTGGTTGCCTCATTATTTTGTCAATAGTTTCTTTTGCTGTGCAGAAGCTTTTCAGTTTCATATAGTCCCACTTGTTTATTTTAGTTTTTACTTCCATTGCCTTTGGAGTCAAATTCATAAAATGCTCTTTGAACCCAAGATCCATAAGTTTAGTACCTATGTTTTCTTCAATGCAGTTTATTGTGTCAGGTCTTATGCCTAAGTCTTTGATCCATTTTGAATTAATTTTGGTGCATGGTGACAGATAGCAGTCCAGTTTCATTGTTTTGCACGTGGCTATCCAATTCTCCCAGCACCATTTATTGAAGAGGTTGTCTTTCCTCCATTGTATGTTTTTAGCTTCTTTGTCAAAAATTATCTGTCCATATTTATGTGATTTTATTTCTGGGTTCTCAATTCTATTCCATTGGTCTATGTGTCTATCGTGCTTTTTAAAATTCTTCCAGTTTCTACCCATTACCAAATTCCAAAATCACTACCACCTATTTAGGTATTTGTTACACAGGCACTCTCCTGATATGAAATCTGTATCAGTCACGGCTCAACAAAAGAAACATAACCAGTTTGGAATGTATATTAAGATTTGGCTAGGCAAATCTGAAATCCACAGAGTAGACCAGTAGGAAAGGCAGTCTGGAGCTCTCTCACAGTCATGAGCTGAAACTGTTGTCCATAGGCAGAATTTCTTCTTCAGAGACGTCTGAGCTCTGTTTTTAAGGCTCTTCACCAGACTAAATCAGGCCACTGAGATTATCTAGGCTCATGTCCCTTACTTGAAGTCAGCTGATTATGGACTTTCATTACATCTACAAAATACTTGCACAGCAACATGTAGATTAGTGTTTGGTTGAATAACTGGAGACTGTAGTCTACCCAAGGATACATAAATCTGGCCATCACAGACTACAAATTACCACAATCACCTTTAAAACTGTTTGACAGCATGTACTAAAGCTAAACATACATGCATTCTATGGCCCAGCAGGTATCCTTCCAGGTTTATACCTAATAGAAATCCATGTATCCACCAAAAGTCATGTACAAGAATGTATAACAGCATTATTTGTATTAGCCTGAACTTGGATGCAACCCAAATTCCATCAACAGGAGAATGGATAAACAAGTTGTGGTATATCCACTCAATGGACTAGTACTTAGCAATGAAAAAGAACAGCCTACTGCTATATGAAACAGTATCCATGAATCTCATAGACATAATGGATGAGCAAAAGAAAGCCATTCACAAATGAGTGCATTCTGTATAACTTCATTTATATGAAGTTCAAAAACAGGCAAAAACTAATCTACAGTGTTAGAAACCAAGACAGTAATTACTTTGGTGTGGGAGTTATTGACGAGAGAGACACACAGGGAGACTTCTGGGTGCTGATAATGTTCTGTTTCTTGATCTGAGTGGTGGTTACAGGGATGTGTGTGTGAAGATAAACCTATCTGTACATTTAATACCTACACACTTAAATTATACCTTAATATAAATTTCTCTTTAAAAAATAAAAAGATCCAGGCAGGCTAGAAGAATGAGATGAAATAAACAAGATGATCTTTAATGTCTAACAATTTTAAAGCAGAGCATGAGGAAGACCTAATTTGGCAGCATGGATAAAAACTTGGGGGCTTTTGGTGACCACAAGTTCTGCATGAGTCAGCCATAAGACGCGGCAATTTTAAAAGTGCACGTAATTTAAGCTGCTTTAGCAGATACAAAAGTCTCTATTATATTTCATCTTGTTGATTCCAACCCATCATTTTCAAATCTCTTTGGATCTTAATTCTGTCATATAGGACAGAACGGGGTTGTAGAAAGAACTCTTAACTAGGAAAATAAAGTCTTGGAACTATCATTCTAAGACAACAATATTTAATATTGAGCAAAAGTCCAATGAGTTGTTTTCTTTATAACTTGACTTAGTTTTAGAGACCAGATGCAACACTCTTCAAAAGTTGTTGACAAATTTAAGAGTATCCAGAGGCCAAGAGTTAGGATGGTAATGAGAGGTAACCCTGCCGTATATGGAGGAGCTTGAGACAAACAACTAAGGAGGGACATGGATTTTTTTCTTAATATTGGAAGGGCTGTCATATGGAAGAGGGCATATCTGTTCACTTCCGAAGGCAGAGCTAAACATGCAGGTAGTTGTGATGGTGAAGCTGAGTTAGGATCTGTATTAAGAAGTGACCTCCTAATACCCAGGGCCTTGCAAAAGAAAGAGAGTTGACCAATGGAAGAGTTTAGGCAGTCACTGAATGACCACGCACCACATAGTGTTCAGAGAACTCATGCTTTATAGTGCCTCTTTCCAGATGTGAAGGAGCAAAGAATGGCACCAAAAAGAAGGAAGGTGGAATCTCAAAGATAATGAGAAAGGAAACATGCTCACACCTATGTTCAATCATTACTATCCATTTGTAGTTTCTTAAAAGTGGTCAGTGGAGATGCCTGTAAAGGTAAAACATCAAACATTTTTAACTAGAAATGGACCAGAAATAGAAGGTAATGTTGTTGCAACTTCCCCAAGGCACCTCTGTAAAATGGAGTTAATATCAACCCCCAGCTTAATGTTTTCAGAAGAGAGAGATCAGTTCCAAATGCTGTCTAGACTCTCCAGTCCATTTATGGGGTCACCTTTTTCAAAACCTTACCTCTGTCAAGGGGCAGAGAAAACAGCTTCTTATGACCCTTTTAAAAACATCCTCTTCAATTACACTTCCCTTGCCCCTCCACAACTAAAGTCCAGAACCAGATCTTCATACTCACTATAAAGTGATTTTGCTTTAACTGTATTTAATTTGTAGAGTTGGCATCACATATAAAAGATTATGCCAGCAAGTGTTGGTCAATCTGACCCTGTACTTGCTTATTTTATTATACAGCTGCAAAAATATTGTCCCAAGTGTCTATGACTATCTGTGAAGTACATAAAGTTACTAAAACACATTCTCTTACTGAAGCAGTACAAGCATTACATAAACAAATAAAGCTGGAAGCAAGCATATTTCATTTGCCTAAATAACACTAAGGAAGCCACTGAAGCAAAGCTTGTGATGGGCTGGCAGGCAGCAGGGAGATAATTTCAGAGATGATATGACATGATAAATTGCCTCTGCTCTACACAATTTTTACTCCAGAAAATAATTCATCTCCTACTCCCATCACATTGTTCTTTCCCACTGAGGCATATGTCAGTTTTGTCATTTCTGGAGTCTGAGCAAGACCAAGTTTGTCCTTTGTGGCTGTAGCTCCAAAGATGCAAAACCATGAAAGAAAAATAAACCCGCAAAGCACAGCCTGCTTTTGGACAACTTCTAAAATGTAAATGTCATTATTTTGATCCCATTTATATGTTTGCATTGAGAGTCCAGAGATACCCATAGAATAATACTCTTTTGAGACAAGGCACCATGAGAGGATTGCAGAGCAGCCACACTGAGACGCTATGGAAGCTTGATTTGGAGTTCTAGCACTTTCTAGATGTCTGAGTTTGAGTAATTCACCTAACTCTTCAGTTTCATCACTGCATAATATGAATGTAATACAACTTCTTAGGGTTCTTATGAACACTCGCTGATGTCCTGTATGTAAGGTGTCTCACTGCACAATTTGTGTCTGTTAATTGGTACCCGGAATCATTATTCAGTCATTTAACACATATTTATTGAGTACTTATTTTCCAAATACTGTTTTAGTGATGGAAATACAGCAGTGACTAAAGAAACCAAAATTCCTTCCCTAATATCTCATAAACATACTGAAGTGAAACAAACAATAGATAAAATAAATCAATAAAACATGTAGTTTGTCAGAAGGCGATAATTGCTATGGAGAAAAATGTAGCAAGGAAGGCGAACAGGGAGTGCTGGGATTGAGTGTGGGGTTGCAGTTTCTGATGGGGTAGTCACCTAAGATGGTGACATGCAAGCAAAGATCTGAGGTCAATGAATGAGTGAGCCATGAGCCATGAGCTGTGAGGATATCTGGGAGAAGTATGTTTCAGGCAGAGGGAATAATAACTCAGAAGCCCTGAAACAGAAGCATGTGTGGAGTGTTCAGAGGCCAGTGTAGAGTGGTATGAATGACCGAGAGAGTAATAGAAAATAAGGTCAGAGAAGTATTGGGGGCCAATTATGTAAGGCCTTGTAGTGCCTAGAATGTATCAGGTGCTATATATGTAATAGGTATTATTATATAATATACCAGGGGTGCCAAACATGTATACAAGTGGACACTTTGGTCAACATTGTTCAAGCAGTAGTTTGCTGTAATCAGAAGCATCTAGATGCTGATGGTAACCACTTTGAGCACCTCTTCTCATTGCAGAAGTCAAATGTGACTTGTATTCATCTTTTGCTATCAACATATATTGAGTATTACAATTTTAATACAGTTTTCCTTTCTTAAAATGTGTATACATTTATTTGGCACCCTCTGTGTGTGTGTGTGTGTGTGTGTGTGTATATGTATATGTACATACATACATATAAATAAAATGTACATATATATACACATAGGTATACATACATAATGTGTATAACTCAAATATTTAAAGAATCATCCTTTTCTGAGTTGAAAACTATAGAAGGCACAGGGCAGTAACGGGGAGATTATTGAAATAACTAGATGAAAAATGATGGTGGCTTGGATAAGAGTCACAGCAGTGGACGTTGTGCAACCTCGTCAGATTCTGGATATATTATGAAGTTAGCACCAACAGGATTTTCTGATTTAGTAAATGTGGCATGTGAGTGAAAGAGAACGAGTCAAAAGATGACTGCAAGGTTTTGGTGCCTGAACAATCGAAAGGATGGGATTGTCATGATCTCAGATGGAGACTATACAGGTGAAGCAGATTCAAGGAGATTGGCAGCTTGCTTTGACCATGTTAAGTTTGAGAGGTCTATTAGATATCCATGTGGACAGGTTAAGTAGGAAGCTGGATATCCAAGTCTAGATTCAGGGGAGAGGTCCACGCTGCTGTTTATCACTGTATAGATTGTATTTAAACCCACGGAACTGGATGAAATCACCAAAAAGTAAGGATAAAGAGGAAGAGGAACTGAGTTCTGGAGCACTCCAATGTTAAAAGTCAAGGAGAAAAATAGGCAAATCCATAGAGACAGAAAGTAGATTCACGGTTGTCAGGGGCTGGAGGTGGGGATAGAGAGTGACTGTTAGTAGATAAGGGGTTACTTTTGAGGATGCTGATAATGTTCTGGAATTAGATCGTTGTGAGGATAGCCAACTCTGGGAGTATACTGAAAACCACTGAACTGTATACTATAAAAGGGTAAATTTTATGGTATGTGAATTATATCTTTTAAAAAAAAGAAGTCAAGGCCAGCCCAGTGGCTCAGGCGGTTGGAGCTCCATGCTCCTAACTCCGAAGGCTGCCTGTTCGGTTCCCACATTGGCCAGTGGGCTCTCAACCACAAGGTTGCCAGTTCAACTCCTCGAGTCTTGCAAGGGATGGTGGGCTCCGCCCCCTGCAACTAAGATTGAACACGGCACCTTGAGCTGAGCTGCCTCCTGGATGGCTCAGTTGTTTGGAGCGTGGGCTCTCAACCACAAGGTTGCCAGTTTGATTCCTCCACTCCCGCAAGGGATGGTGGGCTGTGCCCCCTGCAACTAGCAACGGCAACTGGACCTGGAGCTGAGCTGCGCCCTCCACAACTAAGACTGAAAGGACAACTTGACTTGGAAAAAGTCCTGGAAGTTCACACTGTTCCCCAATAAAAAAAAATCTTTAAAAACGAAGTCAGAGAGGAAAAGGAATCAACAAAGGAGATTGAGTAGCCATCAGTGAGGTAGGAAGAAAACCAGGAAAGTGGATAATCCCGGAAGAAAAGAGAAAAAAAAATATTTCAATAGGAGTGTGTCAAATGCTGCTGAGACTTAACATAGGTTGAAGCTATATCATTGGATTTAGCATCATGAAAATCATTGATGACCTTGACAGAAGCCATTTAGGTGGAATGGTGATGGTGAAAGCTTGAGTGGAGTGAGACGGCAGAAAAAAACACATTGGTCACTATTGGAGGATGCTAGAGACCCAACTCATTATTTTGAAAATTGGCAAACACAGAGAAAGAAGCAAGCATCTCTCTGCCTTTCTACAGAGATGGTACCACTATAAAACCGTATAGTAGATGTGGGGGCATTTCTATGTGTAGAATTATTTCCAGCTAATAAGTGAAGACAGGATGATAAAATTCTAATATCACCACTTTGTAATCCTCAATGGAAATCTATGCTTTAGTAATAGCAATAGCTGCTAACATTACACAGGGGAGAATTGTTATAGCTATGTCTTTGAGTAGGTGATGGGGGGTAGGAATTTAGTGAAGAAGTAGAAGAGTTGCCTTTATATAGGAAACAAACATCTCTTCCATTGCAACAGATTTGGTTGTGGGAGCTTTTGGAAGTTCTTTTTATCTTCTGCTTGCTTCTATTTTCTCAAAAAAAGTCGGAAACTAGATCACCTGCTGAAAGTGAAAATGTGGAAAGAGTTTTGATGAGAGAGGAGTGAATGTGACATAGTCTTCAATGAGAGTTAGAAAGTGAATATCTAGGAAAATAGTTTGGTTGCTAGGCAACTCCAAGAACCTACTTGTGGTTAGTGGTCATGAATTTAAAGTGAGACCAGATATCGTGGTTTTGAATTTCATTTCAGCTACATTTCAGCTGCAGGTGCAGAGCAGGGAGAGAGGTGAATTTAACCAGGTTTGGGGTTTTCCTCAAGTAAATATGAAGGTGTAAGGCAATGAGTTGGAGTGCATGCAAGGGGGTGATGACAATGATTGAGTATGGAATGTAAGCTCAGTAAGGAGGGGAGAGAAGATATCAAAGGGGTGAGGGACAGTGACATAGCAGTTGGATCAAAGGATGGGAAGTCTCATGGGGTCAAAAGACAATTGAGTCAATATGGGAGTGACCTGGACAGGTAGGAGACTACCATCTCCTAGCCTTGCAATGAGACATTGAATATTTTGGTAGAAAAAATGATAATGACCAGGTCTAAGGTAAGATCATGGAATTGAGTGGCTGAGGTGGGCCTGGGGGAGGACAAGACCACTGGAGAAAAGGAGGTTAAGGAACTGAAAGGCTAAGGGTGGAAGGCTCTTCTCATGGACACTGAAGTGGCCTGGTGGTATTAGTAGAAGAGGTTGTGGCTGTGGTGGCAGCCCCAGCACATGTCGTTGTCATTGCTGTGATTGGGAGGAAGGAGACAAGGGTAGTTCTGTAGAGTTCAAATATCTCCCTCCTCTTTCGGAGAACTCTTCTCTGGCCATCCTAGTGAAAAGAGCCTCTCTCATTCCCTGTTTCCTCCCCTTCCCATCACTGTGCGTCCCATTACTCTATTTTGTTTTCTTTAATCCATTAATCACTATCTGAAAATATCATACTTAGTTTGTTATTTTCTTCCTTCTTGTCTGCCTCTTCCACCAGAATGCAAACCCCATGAATTTGTCTTTTCCAGTGCTTTATTCACAGGGCCCATTCAGTGCATTTAACAACAGGCAGTTAGAAAGTGATTTTTAAAAAGAAAAAGAACAAATGAGTTTTATCATGAATATACTGCCTCCACAGCATACAGGAGGACCCTTTATGGAGCCTTTGGAAATTTGGGTGAACAGAATGCATGTAGGAAAGGGGGAACCTGTGTCAACCAGGGATGAGAGGCTTTGTGAAGAGGATTTCATGAAGTGTGCAGAATCCAGTATGAGTCTTCAATTTCTTTAAAGTCTGGTCACTTTTTTTTCCTTTGGGAAAGTGTTGGGTGTTCCTTTTTTTTTATTTCCTAAGATTTTAATTAAAATGCTCTATAAAGAAATACACCACACAGAGATATTTAAAAAATACAAAAGGATTACAGGCAGACAATGGATGAGAATTCTTTTTAAAAGAGACACACAATAGGGAACAAAACTAAATGGTTTTTATATACTATTTATACATTAATTATAAGCCGTAGTACTAAAAGCTTTCAGAACATTGGCAAGAAAAGCTGAAAAATTTTTGGTCTTCCTTACATTCTCTTGAAATTCTGATAGGCACTCAAGATGGGGAGCGCTATCTGACACTTCATGGTCCCTTGTTTCATTTAGGTGTAGGCAAAACATAAATGGGCTATCAGGATGTTTAGGGTCAATATTAGTGAACATAAACTGTAATTTATCACCACAAATTCTTTGAATTTCTAGTCCAAGTCAATCTTTATACACGTCTACAGACTTTTGGAGCCTTTTCAACCTCTCTTCACTAGCTTTTTTAGCAGTATTAATAGTTTCCTTCTTTCTAGCATATTCTTCCTTAAGATTCTGGACATTTATAGTCAGTACTTCCATTTCCTGCTTTTTGCTTTTTACTTCAACAATCAACTTTAACGGGTTATCTTTCTTTTCTTGAATGAGCTTATTCTGCCTGCAGATCTGATTTTGATATTCCAGAAGTATCTGAATCAGTCGTTCTTCTTCCTTTAATTTCACAGATAGTTTTTCTGCAAATGCTTTATTGATGTCCTTGTAGGTATCTCTTAGTCCCACCATCTGACAGGAGATGTCACTGACATTGCCTTTCAATTTATTCCAAAATTCATTTATGCTTTTATCTAACAATGCAAGTTTGTCCTCTACCAATTTGTAAGACAGTGCTTCGCTGGGAGGCCTGAGCCCCGCTGCCTTCCCAACACAAGACATGAGCTGATGCCACTTAACCACCCACCTCCCTCAGCCACGCCTACTTTGGGTGTTCCACTTTTAACAAATATAGAAATTCACCCGATGGCCAACACATGGAAACAACCAAAATGTCCTTCGATAGATGAATGGATAAAGAAGTTGTGGTATATGTACACAATGGAATACTATTCGGCGGTAAGAAAAGATGATATAGGAACATTTGTGACAACATGGATGGATCTTGAGAGTATAATGCTAAGTGAAATAAGTCAGACAGAAAAAGCAGAGAACCATATGATTTCACTGACATGTGGTGTATAAACCAAAAACAACAAAAGAACAAGAAAAACAAATGAGAAAGAAAAACTTACCAGAGGGTAAGGGGGGTGGGGGGTGGGAGATGAGGGTAACGGGGATCAAATATATGGTGATGGAAGGAGAACTGTCTCTGGGTGGTGAACACACAATGGGATTTATAGATGATGTAATACAGAATTGTACACCTGAAATCTATGTAAATTTACTAACAACTGTCACCCCAATAAATTTAATAAAAAAAAAAAAGAAAAAAGAAATTCACCCGAGTGACTTCCCCTGCACAGCCCATTGAGGATTCACTCTTATTCCCTATGCAGTGGAAGAGTAGCAAAATCTTAAGCTCCCCTCCAACCTGCAAAATGTTGCCTTTCCTCCGTTGGCTCTATCTTCACCTTTTCACAGCTGATTCTTTTCTCCCCAACAAAAATGTATGTTCCATGGAACAGAGAACTTGTCTGGTTTTCCCCCCACATTGTAACATGGCACCTAGGTCAAAGCTTGGCATATGGTAGGATGAATGTTGGATGAATACATGCTAAATGAACTGAATGAATGAATGAACAAATCAATCAATCAAATGCAACCCTCAAAGGAGAGCATCAGTCCTCAAGTAAAAGTGGTAAACTAAGTGAGGAGTCTGTGAAGCCTCAACTGGGGACTGAGATGGGTCATCAGTGGTTCCCTAAGAGCTGTGGCCTACATTCTCTCAGTATGAATTGCCTCTGGCACTCATGAAAGGAGGACAATGGGGAAGCTTCTTTTTTTTCAAATTTCCAAATGGGGCAGACCATTGAAAGAAAAATGGAAAGAAGAAAAAATAGTCCCCCCATGGCCAGCTGAAGGGAGGGGCTGGCAGATGGGTGCTAGAGACCAGTTAATTGGTAACAGGTAAGGCCTGGGACACAGATGTCACATGAACACGCATGAAAACCATCACACCGTTGGCAAGTGATGAGACCCAGGGAAAGATTGAGCTGCTCGGATGTCTAATGGCCTTTTGGAACAGTGTCAGCTTTTCTGGAGGACGGTGAAGTGGAATATTGGCTAACAGTCCCTGCATCCCATCGCTACCGTGCCTCTAAATGTCTTCAACCTTCCGACCTTCCCCCTCCCCCCTCCCATCCCCCACCCCCCATCCCCATGCCACCAACAGGAAGAACAGAAAGCTGCCATTGCACCTCCAGAAGCTCTGCCCACAAGAACGTGTCCAACCTACTAAATCAAGCTCTTCACTCCTGTGAATACTAAGAAGTGAACCTCAATGGAGCTCTTACCGACATAACTTCTCCCTTGTTCAGCATCAAAATCAAGGTTCTGAGCTTTCCAACGAACATTTGTGAAACCACCCCCTTTCTTTTTTTAAAACTGCAAACTAAAGAGCTCTCTTGCAAAGAGCCCCTCCTCCACCTCTTGCTTTGGTGGAGAGCCATGCCAGTTTGGACATCTCCCAAGGACCAGACTTCCTATGCCAGACTGTTTATGAACAAAGTACAAATTCCTTCAAATACTGCCTGATTGATGGAAGTCCTGTGGGATTCGACCCTTAGAGGATTCCCACCGAAGGCCACTTGATTATTAAGTACTACCAGAACAGACACTAAGCTCAAAATATAAAACCAAATGCCCCAAAGTCCCATTTACTTGCTATTTCACATATTGTTGTAGACAATTCAGAGCATTATGTGCCTTCTGGTGCAAGAAACCCTGTGTGGCGCTGCCCAAACAATAGAAGACATAATTCCTACCCTTGAAAGGATCCAGCGGGGCCAGCTCACCATATGTGTGAAGGGCATACTTGTTAATGAAGAAACGTGTAGTACAGACACATATGGTGTGCCCAGCATTCTGTCTCTGCACCACCTCTGGTGAGTAGTCTGAGGCTCTCAGCTTTCCTTGGGGACCCATGACATAAAAGACCTGGCTCCAGAACACCAGGACCAGGACACGCCCCTCACCCAGGGCTCTAGATAACAGCTCCAGTTTAAATCCTGATTCCTGGAGCAAGAAATCTCAGAAAAGCAAAAGCACCTCCCAACCAAAGCTACCTCCCAAATTAACTGAGGGTCAATTGGAAAGTGGTGCCCCAGCCCCCAGAACTGCAGTGGGGTGCTGACCCGGGAGCACTAGCAATGAATGTACACTTGTGGCTCCAGTCCTAATCCTCCTTAGTAATCCACTTGATCATACTCCATCATGCATGCACATTGACTTAACGGGAAATACAAATACAAACATGGATCTTAGTAACTGCCCCCAGAGGCCTGCATCTCAGACTCCGGCAGAGCAGAAATCAGTGAAGGAACTGTAAGCTCATGAAATGTAGACATTCTGTGTGGGAGCCAGTGGCTCTTGGGGGGGGGGGGAATGACCCAAAAAAAGCAATTTGCTTGACTGGTTATCTTTTTGCTTCGGGCCTGGCCACACAATAGCCCCACTGCAGAATGAGTTTAAGGAAAATGAGAAAGCAACAATATGGAGAAATAAGTAGGCATTTCATGGTTTTCAGAAACCGCCAAACTCCAGACCCCCTGTACCACAGCAGTCCAGAACACACGGCAGTCCCTGAGACAAGAGTGACTGCCAAATGTTGACATGCCCACTGCTTCCATGCTCTCCCCACAACCTCGGGCCCACCCACAGCATACCATATCCCAGCTCCTAGGGGACTCTTTCCCATCCAGACTTGGCTGTGAGAAAAGAAACTGAGCAAAGGATTCCCTCATCCCTTAGCCGCTGTTTTTAGCCAAATGGGTACATGATGCAGCAAGCCACAGCAAAACCCACTGCCGGCAGCTGTAAAGAGATGGGGAAATGCAAGACAGGTGGTAAAGGCATCTGGAGTATGGAAACAGTCCCTGAATAGGGAGGAGAGACACGCGCCGCCGAGTGTTTCATTTTGTGAGAAGTCAGATGGCCTAACTGCTAAACACACCCACCAACATCCCAAAAGGTATTTCCAAAATAGAACCTTGACTTCCAATTCCTTAGGTCAGGCGAACCCCTTTTATTTGAAGAAATCATGTGTGGAGTGCCTTTTTAGGGAACTGCCTTCAGAACCTGCAGCCAACTCCTTGGGATAGCCTGAGTGCTAGATTGAAATTTTAAAAAATTGTCCAGCACTTGATTTATGGCCACTAGGCAGATACTCCGAAAAGGCTGCACTACTTTGGGTCCAAAAAGAAGGTGAAGGGGATTTTCTCAGGAGTCACATAACTGGGCTCTGAACAGCAGCCCCCGAAATGTCCAGTATACTGGCAGCGGCATCAGAATAGGTGTGCAATCTCCCAAGGGAACTTCTTGGAAGGGCAACACATCTAATAAATGTAAAAGTTCTGATGTCATTTAATAAATATGAGAGCTCTGATATGCTTGTTAAAATTCAATCTCTACTTTTTGTTGTGCCATGTGTTTGGGGAAGAGGGGATGCCACTAAATTCACATGCTCTCTTTCTGGAGGGAGGGGTGAAGACTTCAGTGCCAGGCTTGGCAAACCTTTTCTGTAAGCGCCAGATATTAGATATTTTCAGCTTCATGGGCCATATGGACTCCGTCACATTGGCTCAACCCTGCCTTCTCAGTGCAAAAGCAGCCATAGACAATATGCAAACCAATGAGCGTGGCTGTGTGCCAATAAAACTTTATTTGTAAAAAGCGCTCAGACCGGATTCGCTCTGTTCCCAGGATTCAGTCCACAGGCCATAGTTTGTGACCCCTGCTCTCTGCACAGCGAACACTCATTTGCAAACTTCTTGCTCACCATCTCCAAACTTGCTGAAAGGTAAAGAAACAAGCAGAGCTCCCTAGGTTCCCATAATAACTTCTCTTCAACCATTCTCAGTTTAATCCCATGATGTCATTCTGAAATGCAGTGGGTCATTGACAGGGTCACATTACTCAGAGAAAAACAGGATGTTTGACACCTAAAATATTCAGAACAAGCCCAGAGCTCATCTCTGCAAAAAAAAAAAAAAATGCTCTTACATAACAGGGAGCAAGGAACAAGGGAAAGCAGCAGTGGGTGGCTGAGTGGAGATAGCCACTCCCGGAGAGGGCTCACTGGGCAGCTCAGATGGCAGACCTGCTGCCCTGGAGAGCACATCTCTGCTTGCAGCTGTCACTCCAGTGGACAGATGACTTCATTTCAGCTCCGCGCAAATAAAGGGATAATAATCTCTCACTTGGGAGAAATACCATATGGTAGGTGCTTTGAAAAGTTGTAAGAAAAGTATAAAGTACTTAAAGGGAAAAAGCTGCTTCCAAAAGCATGAAATTTGTCTAGAAAAGGATCAGGCAGTTTCTTTGAAATAGTATAGTTTCCTAGAAAATTGAGTTTAAACCCATGGGATTAGGTAACAAGAGGGGCATTATTAAGGCAAATCAAGGGCCAGATGTGTTTCTTGTGTTTACATACCTTTAGTGCAGCTCAAATCCGCAACACTTATTCACAAAGCCCTCCTGTGACCTGCCCCTGCTGAAATCTCCAACCTTAATGCCCACCACTCCCATCTTGTACTCCAGGCTCAAACATACATAACACGGCGACTTCGAATTCCCCAACGGCCCAGGGGCATGTGGCTTCATGCCTCTGGGCCTTTGCTCCTAGGAGTTCCTTGTTCTAGAAGGTCCTTCTAGCCCTGCAAAGTTTAATCTCCTTTGGCTGTGCCCTGGCCCTCCCAAATGTGTTCAGCGCCCTTTTCTGTACTATCTTACGATCTTGTACATATTCTGTTGTACTTACACTCTGTGAGTCATCTCTTTGATTATATGACTGATTTCTTCCATTAGAGTGTAGGCTCCTTGCTGTCTGATTCCTCTCTGGATCCCCAGAGCCTAGACAGTGCTGGGATTGTGGGAGGAGCTCCGCAAACATTTGTGGACTTGGATGTCCAATAGTGAATGGGGGCACCTTCCTTGCCCAAGCGTTGTCTTTTGAACCAGAGCTGTATTTTCCAGGGCTAGCCTAGTTAGGACTCCAGGTTAAAGTCCCTAGAACACAATCATCTGTGGTCTTGGATTCCTTAGCATGGGGCTCCTGTCAACTGAGTCACTGTCATAGCTCCTTCATTAACTTTCTTAACTAAACTGTTACACACCAAGACTTCCAGTTCAATCACTGAGAGTCTCCCAGCCAGCTCTTTCTTATCCTTCAGGTCGCATCTTCAATGTCTCCTCTTCTGAGAGGCTCCCCCTGACTCCTCAGTCTCGGGTAGGTCGCCCCATTACTCTGCCTTGACACATTGTTTTTTGTTGTATACCACTCATCACAATCTGTCAGGATTTGTAATATTTCTTTACATGTCAATTGTCTGTCATTCCCACTAGAGGGTTAGCTCCATGAGGACAGGGACTATCTATCTATCTTGTTCACTGTTGGAGCCCTGGCTTAGCACAGGGCATGGCACTTAGTGGCATTAATAAATATCTGTTGAATAAATGAATGCTGGGGGATCTGAGTAACATAACACACCTGAAATGCCTCCCACAGAACCCATTGCCTAAATGTTTCCTTTATCAACATCTCCTCAAACACGCTAATCCAGGAAACAACTAGGATAATGAAGCTACATTTCCCCCACTCCAGAACTTACAAAACTGCTTCCCTCCATCTACAGATGAATGTAAAGGGATGAGTGCCACAGCGAAGGCAATTGTCCTCTTTCGTGTACAAATAAGATGTGTGCAGAAGTTGATAGCATTCATGTTGCCTTCAAGTGCAGCAGAAGCTAAATTCCCCACAGCTTGAGCAAATGGAAAGACCAGAAATGTTCACACATAACCTTAAAAGTGGATGTGACCATACTGCAGAGGGAGACAAGCCCGAGTTAGGAGATTGTGCCCATATAAGGCCCTGCAGGCAGCTCCCGGTGGAGCCTGAGATAATTTGGCACCTCTCAGCAAAGACCAACACGATTGCTTTCAGGACTTTGTTCACAAATAACCCCGGATCTGCTGTCTACATTTTCATCTAAACATGAGGAAAAACCTAATACCACCCTAAGTATCTCAGACCTCAAAGACTCTTGAAAGAAATGCTGAAAATAACTGAAAGGCGGCCATCACAGGAATGCTCACTCGGATACCCTGAAGATCTCCCTAAATTGCCGAGGAAGTGGCTGGGATAGGAAGTCAGGGCTCTAGAAACCACCTGAGTTCAGAGATGCTTCCTTTTCTGCCAGTGAGCTACATGGCCAGAGAGTCACCAAACTCCTCCTACAACGAAGTAAATAATAGTTTCGACTTTGCAGGCCCTGAGGCCTCCTCTGTCACAACTCCTCAACTCTGCTGTTACCGCGGAAAAGCCTTGGACCATATGTAAATGAGTGGGTGTGGCTTCGTCTCAATAAAACTTTATTGATGTACACTGACATTTGAATCTCTTCTAATTTTCACATCATGAAATATTCTTCTTTAGGTTTTCCCCACCATTTAAAAATGTAAAAGCCATTCTTAGCTCTCAGGCAGTATAACAACAGCAGGCAGTGGGCCAGATTCGGACTGCGGGCTGCAGTTGACCGACCCCGGCAGTAGGCAGTGACGCACGAAGAACACAGCCTCAGGCCTTTGGACTCACTTGGATGTTTCCAGCTTGCTCTTGCCACTTTTTGGCTAGGTGATCTTGAGCAAATCAGTAAAATATCTGAGCCTCAGTTTCCCCATCTGTACAGCCCTGCCCGTCAGCTCTGGAATAAGGCTTCAAAAAAATAAGGTGCAGAAAGCACTCAGCATAGTCCTGGCACACGTAGTCAGCACTCAATAAATGTTAGTTCCTGTTGTCTGAAATTCCCTTTGATCAGAGCTGGGATTCTCCCTTCTGGTAACTCTGGTGCCTACCACAGTGTCTCGCCTACAGTAGACACTCGTGAATTGTTTGTTGAATGAATGAAACCCCACTGAAATACAGCAACTGACGCCTTCACTCACTAGCTGCCTAGGCTGTCAAGTTTCAGCCTGCTTCACTTCCAGACTTTTAGTTTTGGCTCAGTGTCCTGGGTGGGTCGTCACTGGGGACAAATGGTTGGGGCTGCAATGTCAAGAGGTGCATGTGGTAAGTGCTCCATAATTGTTTGACAAATGAATGGATGAATGAATGAATGAACACCAATTGCCTAAGCCAAGCCCTGTGGTTTCTGAAGTCCAAGAAAAGAGATCTCCTTCTCCCCCTATTCCTAGGGCTCATGATGTTGCAGGGGGTTGTTAGGATGAGGGGGACCCCTCTAAAATTCTGCTTGGGGAGGCAGAAGGTCATTGGACAGCACAATCTGTTTGCGTTTTTCAGCTGGTCCCACAGGGGCCTGCCCACCACATGCCTCCCTAGGAGACGCAGCACTCACACAAACAAACTGTAGGGGGCTTTTTCGAGCCAAATTGCTTTCCGCGTAGGAATCGTCATCCAGAGGGCCACCGCTCCAGCTGCTAAGGTAAAAGAGGGGTTAGCCAGTGAGTCAGGCCCGAGTGCTTCATGGGGGGAAGCCATTTATTTTTATATAAACAGCATATGGTGTTCATCTACCCCTCACAAGGAGGCTGTGGGGATTCCTGGCACGTGGGTAATTTTAAGTTTCAAAGTTTCTCCTGGGTCCTGGGGAAAAAAGCTGCAGAAAACACGGAAAGGGAAATCATTTTGAGCCGTCCGCAGCAGTCTCTAAACCGCGAAGACCATCAGGAGCAAAGCAGGGGCTCCATCAAAGTCCTCCCTGGGGAAGGGCCCTGACCTTGCTGATACCGTGTTGGTTTCCCCACCCAGGGAAACAGCCCCGGCATCAATGAGTGCACTGTGCTCCGCAGCCGCCTGCCGGGAAAGCCTCGGCCTTGGGCAGCACCGAGAAGGGGCCTGTGGGCTACGTGATCACTGACAAGACCCATAAAGGCTTCCAGCTTTCCTCCAGAGGAAGGCTTGACTTGGCTCCGACTACAAATACTGTCAACCACATCATAGCTGTTTCACAAAAGCGCTCAGAAAATGGAAAATGTTAAGGGCATTTGTGGGAAGCGAGAAGGAGCCAAACACAAGCATGGCATCATTTTCCCCACCACCCAAGGAGCTACCTTCCCAAGTCTTGAAGAGGCAGAAAGGGAAGTCAGGGGGCCTCATGCCTATTGAGCAGGTCTCTGTAAGCTCCAGGGAAGCCTGTGGGAGTCTATATCCCAGAGCTTGCTTTGACCCTTTGAACCCAGGGCATCAGCTATTTCTTATGATTAATAACAGTGATAGTATCCATAACAGCTACCATTGTTCGGGTGTTCACTCTAGCCCAGGGACTGTATTAAGTAGCTATATGACCTTGGACATTGACTAAACCTCTCTGAGCCTCAATTTCTTGCTTACCTGTAAAAGAGCAATAATAATAGTGCTTAGCTCAGAGGGTTCCTGTGAGAATTCCACCAGGCAATGCGTGTGAAGGGCTTAATCCTGTCCCTGGCCCATGTTAGGTACTCAATAATTGGCAACTACTATTATTCCATGTGAAAAATATCAAATGATTAGGACCAAAGGGAAAAACGAGAAGCGTCTTAACTCTGTTTGACTTCTGCCTTCCCTCACTCTCACTCTTCTCACCTCACCCTGGCTCGGGAACACGGACCCTTGCAATTCTCTCCCAACCCCAAGAAGCACAGGACGGGCAAGAGGTAACCTGGCCTTCGAGAAGCACAAACCAATCACCCATGGGTCTGTGTGCCCAGCAACAGCAACTCTGAGCAGGTTGCCTCTTTCTTCCTTGCTGCCAGGTCCATTTTCTGTGTTTCACATCTCCTTGACAATACAACTTTGGCCTGGCTCTGGCAGGGCAATGCACGAGGCATGCCATAGCAATGTGACAAGTAATTCGTTGACTCTGTTGCCAGGCTGTGTAGCTGTGAGTCAGAAATGCCAAGGCATTTTAAAGCAACATCCACCCCTTCTGTGGTAGCCACCAAAAATAATGCCCCCAAAGAGATGTTATTCCTTTCTTTTTCTGAAGGTAAAGTAGAAGGGAAGAAAAAAACAATGAGTGGCAGCAACCGGTCCAATGAAGGGTAGGTCTCATCTTGTTGTGTACATTTATTCCTTCATTACATTCTTTAAGCATCTGCTCTTTGCTGAGCAATATGCCACAGGCATGGGGGGAAATGAGACAAATAGGACAAGGCAGCCTTTGCCTGAGGGGCGCACCATCTAGTGGGGAAGATGGACGGAGGAGACGAATAGTTCTAATGTGGTGTGGAAACTTCTCTGTGGGAGAGGAGCACAGGGTGCTGTCGGGGCCCCAGAGGAATGAGAGTGTATTGTTTTTGTCTGAGAAAAAGCCAGCAGCAACAACAAATAATAGGCTTTGATGAAAACAAGTGGAACTCGGAAACCCAGGAAACCAACGCAGATCGCCCAGAGCCTCAGAAGCGGCTTTTGAGTTGCTTCGTCTGGGTCACTGTGACTCTGCTTCTATTTCTTGTCCATCCCTGAGCCTACTGATTAGGCTCTTGCTTCCAACCCTCAAGAAAGAGTTAATCCGTAAGAAAATGCTCACAATATTATGTTGCAAAATACAAAATGAAAACACACGATCCTGTATACAGTAAGATTCCAATTTTGTACATTTTTTTCCTGTACGTGGGAGTGCATATGCATATACAGTAAAATGACTGGAAGGAAACCCATCAAAACATCAACAATGGTTATCTTTGGGAAGCATTTTTACATCTTCTTGTTTTTCAGTTATTTTAGTTTTTCTACAACGAATGCATATTAATCTTTATTATCTGAAAAATAATTTTAATTTTACAAGTGAAGAGTCTGCAAAAGGCTATGTGTTATATGATTATGTTTATACGACATTCTGGGAAAGGCAAAACTATAAGGACAGAAAACAGGTCAGTGGTTGCCAGGAGCCTGGAGGGGGACAGGGGAGGGGGCCACAAAGGGACACGGGGAGTTTTTGGAGTGATGGAAATGTTCTGTATCCTGATTGTGGTGATAGTTACATGACTGTATGTTTTCCAAAACTCACAGAACTGTACACTCAAAAGGATTTTACTCCGTATAAATCGCACCTCGATAAATCAGAGTTGTTTTTTGTTTTTAAGTTAGAATCTGGATCATTTCTCCAGTTCTGTTATCTCTGGAGAATCTGATGGACATAGGAAGATAATGAAAATTTTGGAGTATGTGATCTCCAAACAAAGATTAAAGAAACAGATAAAAGAAATTTTGTATTCCTGTCAGTCTCTCCAAGTTTGGCCTTAGACGGCTGGGGCTTGAGTTTTGTTTTTTGTTCTTTGCTCCTTTTTGTTCAGTCACTTGAGACCAGGATTTATGTGAAACACATCATTTTTCTTGTTATTTAATGCGGTGACTTTAGTATGAATTCAAGTATATGATTTATAACTGAAGTGATATCTTTATGAAACATTTACATCTGTGACAATACCTAATAAAACTTTTTATTGGAAACATTGCTTGGATGATTAGAACAGACTGTCAAAATAATCCCCTTTGGACCAGACACATCACAAATTGATCATTTATCTTGTTGCTCTTGCCAGTATCCTATCTCAATTCAATCTGATGGGGAATCAAGAAAAGGGCAAGCCAATGACATCATTTTCCTTCTGAAAATTAGGGTTTTCATTTATAGCAGGGGACACAACAGAAAGACTATGTTAGAGTAGAAAACTACATGAGACAGAAGCTGGCAAGAAATTTAGATTACCTGTCAAAGGAACGAGAGATACCTAGATGAAGACCTTCCTCTTCAAGTCCATACGTCCATACATAGGGACTTGAAGACCTACTGTGTTTATGGCATAGGAACAGGTGCTACAATTCCTGTCCTGAATTACCAGGGTACACACTGGTTTTCAAATTCAGTCATGTCATGAAAACGTTTGAGACTGTTTTGTGCTTTATTTAATATAAATTGGATCATTGTCTGTAAGTACCGATATTAGATGCTGTATAATTGAGGCAGAAACTGAAGCTATCCTTTTGTTTCTTCCTTAGGTTAACAACAAGAGAAAGCTCTATAAGACCAGGTCGGACAATTAAATGAGTGAACTCATCCTAGAAAAAGTGCTACCTACCTCATTGCTGAATATCACTATGGTCACCTTCAAAATATTCCCCTTGGGAAGTACCGACGCCAGTGCCTAGGCCACCCTTCAAAGCAATTTTGGAACTCTTTTTCTGGAATGGCCATCAGAGCTGTCGTATTACCCTTGATGCCCTGAATGTCATCAAAATGTCTTCCTTTCAATATTTCCTTTCTCTTCGGGAAAAAAGGATGTCATTGAGGGCCAGATCAGCTGAGTAGGGAGGTTGTTTCAATACAGTGATTTGTTTCCTGGCTAAAAACTCCCTCACAGACAGTGCCATGGGAGCTGGTGCATTGTCGTGATGCAAGAGCCATGAATTGTTGGTGAAAAGTTCAGGTCGTCTAACTTTTTCACGCAGCCTTTTCAGCACTTCCAAATAGTAAATTTGGTTAACTGTTCATCCAGTTGGTACAAATTCATAATGAATAATCCCTCTGATATCAAAAAAGGTTAGCAGCATCGTTGCAAGAAGTTCACAAACTGAATTGTCAGACCTTGTATATCAGAGTTTTGGAAAGGAAGTGGGCAACTAGCTCAATACAGATAGAAGCTCTGTTCCAGTTCCCTTTTAACTTACCTGTAAGTGCTTCTGTTTTTCCTTAGAAGTGGCTCCAAATGCGTGGTGCAGAAACTGTGTGTACCGATGTTCCTGATTCAAATAAAATCAATTGAGAAATCACAGAGAAATAACAAAAATGAGAAAATATTTAAGCGATTGATTCTGCGAAAGGGCATCATGAAAAGATGGCATGGAGTTCTCTGCAGAAAAAAATGGCCATGTTAGTCTATTTTATTTGCAAACTAGGAATTTTGAGCTTTAGACCCATGTAGCCAAAGGCCTACTGGATGTCTCCATGTGGCTATCCCACGGGGAACTCATGCTCAGTGTGTCCAAAGCTGAACTCCCTCGCTTTCCCTCTCCCCCTGATCTGCTCTTCCTCTTGGGTTCCACATCTTGGGAATGAAACCACCACTCACCAGTCACTCAGTCCAGAAACCTAGAAGTCATCCTTAACATCCCACTCTCCCTCACCTCCCATCCAAGCAGTCAATGGGTCTCCCTTAAATCTGCTTTTGCCATTCCCTTACTGTCACCATTGCTCCTTGATGTCTTCATATCCCTGGATCCAACAGATGCTCTTCTGTCTTTGTATTACTCAATCTTTTATTGATTTTTGACATCACTGACCATTCCTTCCTTATGAACATTCTTTTCCTCCCCTGATATCTGTAACACCAGTCTCTTCTTGTTTTCCACCAACTTCTCTTGCTGTTCCTCGCTTTTATTTTACTTTCCGTTTTAAATGTCACTGGTTTTGCTTGGCTTTTCCCCCCTAGGACTCCTTCTATTATATACTTCCTCTTGGTGATCTCATCTACTCCCAAAGTCAAGATCTCTCTCCCATGCTTCAGGCTTGTATATCTAACTTATCCTTTAAGGCTCAATTCAACACTACCTTCTTCAAGAACCATAGAATAATAGTTCATCTAATTACAAGTCTGTGTAATCTAATCACTAGACTGTGAGCTCTTGAGGGCAGGTACCATGCCTTATTAACCTCTGAATTTCCAGTACCTAGGGTAGGCACTCAAAGTGTATTGAATGAATGAATGATTAATAGAGTCCAGTAATTGGTCTCCTATGAAAGATAGAGCTTTGAATTTCACTGCTGATGTCCCTACCAATGGGTCAGAAAGAGTAGAGCTCAGTTGGATAGAGCACAGTGTAATGAGAGCAAAGTTGCTGGCTCCATCATTGCACAGACCAGCCAGCTGTGTCCTGGATGGTAACCATAGGCCAACTGTGAGCTCTGACCAATCATCTTGAAAATGTGATGTTGGTCATCAAGAGGAGTGGGTGCAAACACAGAATCACTAACACAAATGGTGGTAGGGTCTAGCCCCAGCAAGTAATTGGTGTTTCCATCATTGGTGTCTCCATCTGAGCTCCCTAGGCGAGATTGGTTTTCTCTACGGGGGAAGGGCATACTTTGTGAGGTTCTGAGTTGAATATACATTCTTAGGTCAGCACATGAGTCCTACAATTTCTGGGTGGAGAAATAAAATCCTGCTGAGGGAGGAATGTAATCATGGGTTAATATAAAAGCAATTTGATGAAATACCTATCAGGACCAATGTTACATTTTTTAAAAATGACACCTCTCTACGGATCATCTTTCTCTTGAGGTAGTTCTGAAGTGACTTTTCCCAATGACTCCAGAGGCAACGAAGACTTCATTTTGGAAACATTGGCTGGTGAGCTGGTGACTCACACCTCAGAAAAATTAATAAAGTTAAGAAAACAAAAACCAGATGTTTCCCTCATCTTAATATCGGCCTGTATGATTTCTTTTGTCCGTTACACTGTCAATTGCTGATTTCCTTCTATTGGAGCAAAAATCAATTTTTAAAAAGTTTGAATTCCTATATATTTGATGAACTCAGTCCCAATAGTTGCTATTTGGCTCAAAGGTCCACAAAGACTGCAGCTCAGGCGCCAACTGCTTCAGCAAGCTAATGGCACACAGTGTTTGAGAACAGCATACCAGAGGACTTCAGATACTAGATTGGATTTGCTAGAGAACTCTTGCAACAGCCTTTGGGGAAAAGCACAAAGTGAAGCAGTCTCCTTGCTTGCACATAAACTCCACAGAACCAGAATGGGTCTGGCTAACTAGCCGTGGCTTCCTTTCCAGATCCAATATTCATTCCTCGGCCTTTGACCCTCCTGGAAAATGCTAAGAGCTGCATTTTAGAGAGCCCACAACATATATTTTCATTCTTCTGGCCAGACCAGTGGAGGATACACCGAGATCCAGAGTGACGCACTTTTACAATTCTCCTAATAACACCATCCATCATTCTCTGAGAACTTCGGAAGCTTTCTGCTTTTTGTAAGGAGGGAAAATAAATTTGTTTTTTCCTCCATTCATTGAACATTGGTTAAAGCACTTATTTTCCCCAGATGTTGTTAGGTTATAATGGAAGAATGGATTACAAGTCCTGGTGTTTTTCTCAAACCTGTATCCTCTCCCAAGTTTCTTGTTGGGGGCACTTACCGTGTTTCCCCGTAAATAAGACCTAGCCGGACAATCAGCTCTAATGCGTCTTTGGGAGCTAAAATTAATCTTTTTTTTTTTTTTTGCAATTTCCAAAATTTTATCAAAATTAATCTTAAGACCCAGTCTTATTTTACTATAAGACTGGGTCAATATAATATAATTAATATAATATAATATAATATAATGTAATATAATATAATATAACACAATACAAGACTGGGTCTTATTTTAATTTTTGCTCCAAAAGACACATTAGAGCTGATTCTCCGGGTAGGTCTTATTTTTGGGGAAACACTGTTGTCCCCTTTCCCACCCCCCTTTCCTTGATTGGGCTCCATCTTCTCTTACCTATCTGATCCAGAGGCAAATTTAGATTTGTACCTTTACTGCTACATCTCTTAGCTTCATCATTTATTTTTTTTTCTAAAATTGTAGTTTCTAATATTCCACCCATCCATTTGCCCATCCCAGATTGTTGGGAATCCTTGTAAATGCCCCCTCTCACTCTTTTACTAGATTTAGTCTCCAAGTCCTGTTGAGTCTACTTACTAAACGTCTCTTGTATTTGTTCCCTTTTCTTTATCTCTGCTGACATTTCTCTAGTCGAAGCCACCACTCCCTCTCACCTGGCCAAGTCTTTTTTTGTGTTTTGTTTTTGTTTTGTGGTGTTTTTTTTTGTTTGTTTCAGGTGTACAAAACAATGTAATAGTTAGACATTTATACCCCTCCCAAAGTGATAACCCCCTCCGCCAATCTACTACCCCTCTGACATTTTATATAGTTGTTACAATTCCACTGACTCTATTCCTTATGCTGTACTCCACATCCTGTGAGGCGGGGGAATAGATAGATAGATAGATAGATAGATAGATAGATAGATAGATAGATATAGATATAGATATAGATATATATACATCTATCTATCTATCTATATAAAATTATAGTTGGCATTCATAATTGTCCAGCTTCAGGTGTACATTGCAGTGATCAGGCACCTACATCATCCCTGAGGTGGTCTCCCTAATGGGACACGTGTCCATCGGATACCCTACAAAATCTTTACAACATTATTGATTATATTCCCCAAAGTGACTTTCGTATCCCCATGGCCATCTTGTGGTTACCGACTGTGCTTTCTAACCCCTCACCTTCTCCCTCATCCCCACCCCCTCCCATCTAGCAACCCTCAGTTTTTTCTCTATATCTCTGAATCTGTTTCTGATTAGTTCGTTCATTTATTCTCTTCTTTAGATTCCACATATAAGTGAGATCATATGGTATTTGTCTTTCTCTGTCTGACTTATTTAACTTAGCATAATGTTCGCTAGGTCCATCCATGTCGTTGCAAATGGTAAGATTTCATTCTTCTTTATCTGACCAAGTCTTCTAACCATCACCTTTGTTTCCACTCTTGCCCCTATCTGGATAATCCATCTTTCCAACTGCAGCCACAATGAGAGTGATCTTTCTAGAACTGAAATTGATCACGTCTCCCATACACTGTCATTCCCTGGTTATGTAGTGGGCATGGTGGCCTGGGAAGATTTCTAACACCTGTGAGTAACGTGAAAGTGTTAGTTAAAGCTTGGAGAAAGTCATAGAAATGGCAGGGCTTCTTCAACCTCTCCATCCCTCCCCAGAGATGTGAATTTATCACCTGGGCTTTCCTTCATCATGGTACCATATTGTCTCCATACTTGCTAGTCTCTCCCACTGGACTGTGGACCCTGGATCTTGTTCAGTTTTGTGTCCGCAGCACCATGCATAGTGCCTGACACACAGCAGATATTCAGAACTACACAGTTACAGAAACAACACTTCTCCCTCAAAGTCAGCGTGTTGGTTACCTATTGCTCCTGTGACAAATTACTACAATAACCACTTGTCATCTTATGGTTCTGTAGGTCAGAAATCTGACCCAGATCTCAATGGGCTAAAACCAAGGTGTCAGCAGGGCTGCATTCCTTCTGGAGACTCTAAGGGAAGACATTTTTCCTTGCTTTCTCCAGCTTCTAGGGGCCACCTTCCTCTGTCTTCAAAGACTGGGACGTAACTTCTCTCTGACCCTGCTTCTGTTGTCTCATCTCTTTCTCTGAACACAGCCAGGAAAGTTTTGAGGGCCTGTGTGATTAGATTGGGCCCACCTGGATAATCCAGCAGTATCTCCCCACCTCAAATTCAGCTGATTAGCAATCTTAATTCCATCCACATCTTTAATTGTGCTTCTCATGTAACCTAACATATTCACAAGTTCCAGGGATTAGGGTGTAGACATTTTTGGGGGCCATTATTCTGCCCACCACAAGCTGCGATGGGTGAAGGAAATGAATTCCATACAGCAACCCCTTTGTAATGCTTTTCACACAGTTGCAATGCTTTTATCTAATTGGTTGCAGTCACCTTTAGCTCAAAACCATGATTTAGGTACCTCTGTGTCCCCAGTGCCTGGCCCAGGGCACAGCCCACGTGAGTTGCTCAGTGTCTGCAACCAGAAGCTAGTAAAAAATTGGTTGGCCAGAATGTTTAAATATCCACCTCTTGATCCCCCTTAGAAAATGGAGCTTTGATTGTTGAGGGTTCAAGAACGTGTTTACAAAAAATCTGTAGCACTATCAGGGGTCCAATTGCCATTATCTTATGTTCTCACACTAAACCAGCTCCAAGATAGAAAAAAACAGGCATCGTCCATTATCTGACAGAAGTCTTCCAGATTTTTCAAATTGAAAAACAGCTCACATGCTTTTTGCCTAGTCCACATGGGAACACAGCTGTATAGGAAATTCAAATGAAGAAAAGAAAAAAAAATCATGCAATAAAGCCTCATGACTCCCAAAGCAACCGTGAATTGAATATTCTCAAGCAATTTTTGTAGGATTAGTATTTAAACACACCGTGAACCACTTCAGTTCCAACAAATCTGGAGAAATTAAACCTCGTTTCCAAGAAGTGCTCACAGTGCCCTCAATGCATTTTTCCATCACGGCAAAAGAAATAACATGCACAACTAAGCTGTGTGCCTTTAGTGGGTCCCAGTGCCCATTAGACAGCACCAAGTGGAAAATGAGCAGACCCGGTGTCCAGCCAGGACACCCAAGCTGCAATTGCAGTATGGGTGTATGGTAAAGGAGAGGGGCTCTTTCACTCAGCAGACAGAATTGGCCAGAAACTCGGGTCTTATGGAGTTCAGACTCCAGCCATGACAGCCCCAGCTAAGCCAGTTCTGAGTTCAGTCTTTGCCATGGCAACCGCTTGGGACACCTCCAACTTGCTGAACCGGAGATTCCAAAGGAAAGCAGCCCAGAGTAGAAGCGTGGTCTGCGAAGAGTTTTCCATATTTTATTTATATAGCACCTCATCAGCAAAACCTTACAGAATACTCAACCTGTTTCAAGAGTCTTCTGAATCCTGGTCAAAATGCTTGTGTTCATCACTTCATCTGATCCTCTGAACAGACCTGGCAGCTACTTGTGGCCGGAATCATAATCCAGTACCTACCACAGTGCTGGCACATGACAGTAGCTCAGTAAATGTTTACTGAATTCAATGAACTGTCATCATTTTATAAAGGAAGAAACAGGCTCAGAGAGGTTTAAGTGGCTTCCTACAAGCATGCAGTGGCAGACAAGGCTCAGACTGGCTTATCACTTCTATGCTACCATGCTGGCCTTTGAAATCCAACTCAATAAACGACAGGAGGACATTTTGCTCCTTTTTAACATTTGTTGAGCCTCTACCCTAAATCAGACCTTTCCACCACTCTTCCTGTTCTCTGCCTGCCTGGCTTCTTCAAGCCTTGGTTTTAATGTTACCTCCTGAGCAAGGCCTCTCAGCAAGGCCTCCTCACTAGCCCTCCCACACCCACCCTACCCCCACCTCCTACACCCATTACCCTCTATCACATTTCTTATTTTTAATTATCCCAATCTCTTATTTTATGTGTATTTGTTTATTTATGGCCAGCCTTCCCTGACTGGAATGGAAGCTCTATGAGGGTAGGCGGCTGGCCCAGAGTTTCTGGTAACAGACCATTGTAAGAAGAGGGGAAGGTGGCCACTGAAAAAGCAAGCCAATGTGGTCTCAGGCATATTTATAAAAATGTCTAGAACAATGGCCTTTTCATGTGTGTCTGCAAGACAGGAAGAGAATGGAGTTGTTAGCCTGTGGTGGAAAGACTCCAGGAAGACATATGAACTCTTTTTCAAATGTCTGAAGGCTGCAACCCAGAGGAGGGGCATGGGCTTGCCGGAGAGGTCGTGGGAGAGGGCTGCAGGGGCAGAAGTTGAGGGGCAGGTTTGGGCTCCAGGTGCTCCTTGTTGATTGCTGGGTACTACCTCCTGTCTTCCATGTGTGAGTGCCAAGAGCGGAGCCCGCATCTATTTATTCCTCTGTATATGGACATAGCACAGCACATGGTATGTTGGTCACTCAGTAACTATGTGATTGCATGTTGTGTGGAAGATCCATTGTAGGTGGAGAGCTGTGACTCTTCACTCTGCCCGGCGAGTTCCTCATCTTCAGTCCCTCCATCGGGTTGCCCCTTTGCTTACCTTGGAGGGCTAAGCTGAAATATCACCTGGTCAGGAAAATCCTCCCTCTTCCCCTACCACCAGAGCGCAGTCCCCTCACGGCCTTTCGTAGTTTACCATCATAGCCTTACGACTATTGTGTTCGAAGTTATTTGCTGATTATTTAAGACAGATATTCCCTTAACAGAAGGCAGTCTTGCATGAATGATTCCGAACAACCTGATAGCTGTTAGCATCTCCTGTAGAATATGCTCTGTGAGAGCAGGGGTTGTTGTTTGCTGCTATATCCCCTGTGTATGGCACAAAAGAAGCACTCAAATATTCCTCGAATGAATTAACTTTACAGCTAAGAAAGTGGAAAGGCTCAGCAAAGTCAAGTAACTGGCCGATGGGACACAGTAAGCAAGTAGCAGAGTCTGGATTTGAACCCGGCTCTGTGTAACGCCAAAGCCTGCATTTTTTTCTGCTACGCCAAACTATGTGGCCACAGAGCCATTGTTCTGACCACAAGCTCTGCCATTAGACATGGGCCCCATGGTGAAAACATTGGAAAGTGGAGTGTGAAGGCGTGGTGCTAGCCACGGTGCCCTGCCCATGGGCTCAGACACACAGGAGAGCTCTTCACTAAGAATTTGAGAAACATCCCATCCGGGGAACTCGTGTCTGCAGGCAACAGTACAGCAAGTGGAGGGACAGAGCTGAGACCTCATGCCCTACCCTGGCCTGATGCAACGCCCTTCACCAGCTTTGTAGGTCTCCTCCAGCTGGGTTAGCCCGGTGCCTGCCACTGGAGCCAGTACAGAAAGGGCGAACAGTCCAGTCTTCCAGTCAAGACTGGGTTTGAGCCCTGGCTGTTTCACTTACTAGCAGCATGACAACTTCCCTGAACCTGTTTCCTACTCATTGAAATGAGAATAGAATGTACCCTCACGGCATGATTATGATTAAATTAAAACGGAGATTTAAAAATACCGCATATACACATTGTCTCATCTAAGAGGGGCTCAAAAAAGAGGAACTACTGTTACCATTTCCAAGTTACTTCAAGCCTCATACCTCATACTGCATCCTATCTGTGGCGGGTACTTCCTATCAAGGACTTTCTGATTAAGTCAAAACATCACTGCTTTCACCTCCTTACACTCCTGCATTGAGTCAGGTTAACAAATGTACTTGCTCTAATCTAACGTAGCATTTGATCTGAGAATTAGAAAACAGGGGTTTGGTCAAGAAAAGAACCTATGGTGTGCAGGCCCACCACCTATGCCCAGGACCATGAACGAGGAAGCTGGAGAGGATGGCAACGAAAACAGTAAGAGTGTGGTTGGTGCCATTACTAGACTGGATAAAACTGCTGTCAGCAAACTCTAACCTACAAAATTGCTCATTTACAAAAAGAAAGACCTAGCTTTAACTTGGAAAAAGGACTATTTGTGTGAGCATGCTTTCAGCCAAACTTTGAACTGCCTTTCTACCTAACGGGACACAGATTTTACTCTCTCCATAGAATGAAACTAACATTTTCATGACATTATCCATTACAGAGCTAACAGGCTACAAATCAATGCAACAGGATTCGACTGCTTTGAGTCACATTGCTGAAATGGTCCAATTGTGACCATAAGCAAATATATCCAGCTTTACACATAAGCACCAAAAATTTGCCACCCCATAAGTTACGTTCTGTTAGGTTTCTGTTTGTTTCTTTTTTAAACATCAGTCTTCCTCCTTTCCCACTAGGTATATAGGTAGAAAAATAAATGACGTCAGCACTATTTAGTTCTCACTAGAATAAACTGTGACTCAAATACGGTGAGTGGTTATTCGCAAGGCTATAATTTTTTTTAATGACAGATTTTCCTAAAAGAAACCACTATAACATCTGTCCAAGCACTCCAAGGGGAAACAAAAAAATACATAAAAGATTAAAAGCCTATTACTTTAACAGCACATTGCCAAACACAGACAACTAGGATAAAATGTCAAGGAACCTCAAAAAATAACTTTAAAAGATGCAACATTCAAGTCATTCA
The DNA here is from genome assembly GCF_964194185.1 of Rhinolophus hipposideros. Taxonomy (NCBI): domain Eukaryota; kingdom Metazoa; phylum Chordata; class Mammalia; order Chiroptera; family Rhinolophidae; genus Rhinolophus; species Rhinolophus hipposideros. Next base: position 21,030,758 of record NC_138046.1, read on the forward strand.
AACGTGTAGGGTCCACAAATAACAGAAAAACAAGTCCGAGAGCAGTTCTACTTGTGCATGATGGCAACTCCGACTACTTCATCTAGGTTCATTCCGGTATCTAAACCCAGCAGATGGATGAGCAGTTTGGTTTTTACTTCTTTGCTTGCAGATGTGCACACAGATTAGAGGAGAGGAGAATCTTCCAGGTGCTGATGGAAGCACGGCAGGCTTGGATCCCCTTTGATAATGTATGAAGGCAGATTTAGTTGAGTCAAGCGTTATCAGTTTCCCTAAGAAACAGTCTTATGCATGCTGAAACAGATGAGTTACTGAATTTGTCATGCTAAGTATTTACAGTCATTTTCATAAAGTGAGCTCAGTAACCTGACAGAATCAAAAAGGTAGTTAATTTCTTGTATAACCTTTCACAACGTGAATAACTTCATGGGTAAATGACGGTGAAGTTCAAAGCCCCTCAGACATACATTAACAAGAAATTACTGACCGCATGAAGAGGCACACATCATATAAAATGCACACTTCACAGGTTCCTGCATAGCAGGAAAGTCGCTAGCACTACATAACAAATGGCTCTGCCAACAGTTAGAGCTGCCACTCGAGGGTTCAACTGTAGAATTCCCTTAAAATCTCAAGGAGTGTTTGCAACTGTACAGATACCTTTGGGAGAATACGTACATTTCGGGGGACAAGCTATTTTTCATTGGAAAATTTGAACATCATGTAAATAAACCAATTTTTGAACTGGGTACGATTTAAGGCAATGCTACTAAGACCCGAGCGGGGGTGGGGGGAATCCACAAAAGTTTCTGTTTTCCTTCTGAAACATTAACAGGTCAGAATCCACATCAGAAAGTATCCCCCTCCCAAGCGCTGAATGCCCCTTTAGGTATTTTCGACATCACTAAATAGTATCCACTTTCATACTCTGAATATGAAATGGAAAACTGTTACGTACTCTTCCTGGAAAACTGTAAAAAACAAAAACACACGGCAGCTTAGGTATTTCATATTAAGAAGTAACACAAAAATGAAGACAACCACACCGGTACGCAGACGCATCACGGCTCTCAGGATAAGCTCTCCGGAGCACAGAATTTCTCTTACGACAGACTTCAGTGTAGTGTGCAATGGTCATGGATTCATAAATTAACTTTTAACATCAACTACAGACTAACAAATGACAATTAGACACAGTAAGTTCAAAATTTTTCCATTTTGCTCCTGTTGGCTGCTAAAGAGCAGCGATTTAAATTGATATAAAAACTTCTGACCACAAAGCTTACTATACAGATAAAGTACAGAATCAAAAAGTAAGCAGCAATTGAGTTTCTTATTTAAACTTATCTGGTATAGAATATTTACATATTTGGGAAGAAACCTCCGAAACCATCATTCTGTTTATTTTCCTCCTGCCCTCCCAGCCCTTCCAAATCAAAATCGGGTACCCTGAACTATACACACCTGTCCTTTGGCTAAGCTGGCTGGATGCGTCTCCTCCTATGGTCTTGGTCTGAAAGCAAAGAAACCAAGTCTTGGAGTCATCTGCAGCCTTCTTTTCCCAACAGCACTGTACTGTCATCCGTGGATCTGGTCTTTCAGAGTGGGGGGTGGGGTGGGGTGGGAAGGGTCCTGCACTCCACTCCCCAACCTGAACAGGGCAAGATCCGAATGCCATCAGCCTCTTGCGCCACAACAGGTCACCAGAGAAAACGGAAAGAAAAAGGTCATGACAAAGGCAGCAGCAATCAACACTGAGTTTCCCAACAAAGGAACCTCTCCCCGCTGGGCTCCCCCAGAAATAACACACCCTCGTTCCTCTCCCCCACCCCTCCCACAAAACAAAATTAATTTACATCACAAGAACATGGTACTCTGGTTAAGTGTCAGGTAAATACAACAAAGAGTAAATCTGTCACTTTTTATACTTTAACTGAGACATGAAGCTAATGAAACACACAACATCACTGTGAAAATAACTTTCTAAAACAGTGCAGCCAATAAAACATAAAAAAAACAGTTTGTTCACAATCTGCCTTGTACAGGATATTTATATTCTTTCAATGCCATATAAATAGCATTTACATAGCTTAAACATTCAGAGACATGCACTGGGACTTTTTAGGTAGTACGAATTTCTTCACAATCACATGTGCAAATTTTACAAATCACTAAATGAGTATTAGTAAGTTTAGGCTGGACTGTGTCTCGTATTATCTAACAAATTTAATGGGGGTTCAGAATCATCCATAGGAAGAACCAGGCGTGTTCCCCGGATGACCAGTTCGTGGTCTCCAAATGCAACCTCCCGATCCAAGGCATCTTCAGAACTGTTTCCCACAAATCTCCTTGGGGCACCAGCTGTTACTGAGTCGGTGTTCACCGTGGAATCCCCATACGTCAAACTAATGTCACCATCATTGAGAATAAGATCAGAGTCATCATCTTTCAATTGTTCCTGGTTCTAAAAGCAAATAAAATACGTTTTAAGAATTGTTGTGAAATTCAAGAAACATTTCCAATAGGAGACTTTTTAAAGACTCTCCATGTGAACCCCTCAGGGGAGGCCTGTTGTCCTCGGGATAGTCTAAAGTCCTTGCCTTGGACTAAAAGATGCTGTTGATTTTGGCCTTCAGCTTCATCTCCCACCACAGTCTGCTTCCCCTATCCCAAGAGCCCCACTGTGTGCCCGCTGGACTGAACTGCTGACAGCTGCTCACATCTCTCAAAGCTTTCTCCTACCTCCTGTCCCCTTCACCCTCCTCCACATGATGAGGTCTTGGCTTAAAAGTCACTTTCTCCCGGAAGTCATCCTTAATCTTCCAAGGCTCGCTCAGGTGTCCCTCCTGTGTTCTCCCCTGGCGTCCTGTACTTAGCCCTCTCCCTAGAGCGGCACTCGCCCATGCACCATAACTGCATGGGCACTGGTCTGTTCTGTGTGACCCACCCCGGTACTAGGCTAAGTCCCTTCTATGCTCTAGTACAACAACCTAACAGTTTGAAGCATGCAAAAAGTATTCACTAAACGTAGGTTCAATTGATTATTGGATGGATTTATATAAATGAAGCTTTTACTTCTGTATTAGCAATGCCTAGGAATACAATATCCCCCAAATACTGGGGGTGCCAAAAAATGTATACACATGACTTGCATTCATCTTTTGTTATTGGTATACATTGAGTCTTACAATTTTAATACAGTTTCTTTCCTTTCTTAAAATGTGTACACATTTTTTTTTTGGTTTTTTTGTTGTT
>NC_138046.1:21634212-21811712 GCF_964194185.1 Rhinolophus hipposideros
TCAGGATGGTTTTATTTTGGTGGGTGGCGGGCTCATTCCACTGGCCAAACCTCCAGTACGATGTTGAATAGAAAAGCAAAAGTGGAAATCCTGCATTGTGCCCAGTATTAGGGAAAACATTTACTCTTTCACCACTAAGCATTTTGTACACTGTGAGTTTTTTGTAGACACTGTTTATCATGTTGAGGAAATTCCCTTCTTTTCCATATGTGTTAAATCTTTTTTTATCACGAATGGTTGTTGGATTTGGTCAAGCCTGTTTTTTTCCATCTACCTTATTGCATTGTGCATGTTTTCCCTCCTTGTACTATTAATATGGTGCATAACCATTGATTTTCAGCTGTTCAACGAACTTTGCATTCCTGGGATAAACCCCAGCTTGTCATGGTCTGTATCTCTAGGGTGATTATACCCCGACTCACCTGCTCTTCCTACTTCCCATTCACAGAGGACGTTGTCCATGGGGCAGAATAAAAGAGAATCCTGGTAGTGGAGGTGTGGAGCCGCCAGTCTTTTCTAGGGCTGCAGCCCTGCTCAAAAAGCTTTACCTTCCACGCCAGGCCGGCATCCTCCCAGGGACCTCACAGAGGAAAACCTCTGTCCCCTGAAGCACACACAGGGCTGTCTCCAGCCCCCTTGCCTGTGGCCACCATATGTGTGCCTTCACTGATGATAGGAAGAGCCAGGACAGTCCCGCCCACCGCCTCTTGGTGGCCTCTGGAGCCTGTTCACTGCACCCCACTGGGTGGACCATGGGAGTGGTCTGCACACATGCAGTAAGGAGCACAGAGCCTGCAGCCAGGATCGCAGCGCATACATCGGGGTTCACAGAGGCTGAGGGACAGAAGCAGGAGGCGCGGGCCTTGAGAGGCCACTGTGACTGAAGGGCGTCAGGGAAGCAGTGGCTGCAAGAGAGGCAGGCCTCGTCCTTGTCTCCTGGGGCGAGTGCCCAGGCCATGGTGATAGCAGGACCATGCTCAGGCTTCTGACCTGGGCTGTGGCCTTCTTCTGGTGGAGGGAGGACTCCGAGGATGAGAGTGTTTGGGGCTGGTGGGTGGAGGGGGGCGTGAGGGGAGGAGAGTGGGTGACTGGCCACCAGGTACCCTCTCAGTCCCCTCATCCCTCATGCTCCCCCCTCCCCAGAGTGTTTCCCCAACCCCTGCCTGGAGCAGTGGAGGCAGCTCAATCTTTGTGCTTGGGGGAGGGTCCCCAAGTGTTTGAGTCCCTGAGAGCTGGACCTGCATCCACCCAAGCCCCAGACTCTCCCGTCCACACAAAGCGGTGAGGGTGGCGGCAGAGAAGGAACAACGTGTGGGGCCACTTCCCTCCCAGGCATTTCCCCAGCACTCCTGTAGCAGATTCCTTTCTGGATTTCCAGTCGTGTGGGTCTCCCTGATTAGAGTGTGCCTTTCGTTTTGTCTCACAAATATCCTTGTGTTCTCCAGCCAAGCAGACAGTCATATATCTGTCGCCCCTAGCAGGGCATGGGCTACGTTTATTCTTTGTTTCTACTGGGATGATCATATGGATATTTCTCTTTGTATTAGTTTTCGATTGCATTTTAACAAATCTTCTCAAATTTACCACATGAATTTATCACCTTATGGCTCTGTATGCCAGAAGTTTGGTATGGGTCTTCCCAGAGCAGAATCATGGTATTGGCAGGCCACATTCCTTTCTGGAGGTTATAGGGGATACTCCCTTTCCTGGTCATTGGGGTTAGTGTCAGAATTCAGTTCTTTGTGGTTGTAGGACCCAGGTCCCATTGTCTTGCTGTCTGTAGACTGAGGGCCATTCCCAGCTGCTAGGGGCCATCACATTTCTTGGCTACTGGCTCCTTCCTCCATCTTCCACGTCAACAGTGGTGTGCTGAGTCTTTCTCACATGGCCTTTCTGTCGCCCACTCTTGTGCCTCTCTCTTCCACTTTTACGAAAAGGGTAATGGGGGTCAAATATATGGCCATGGAAGGAGATTGACTTTGGGTGATGAATTATAGAAATTTACATTTGAAACATGTATAATTTTATGAACCAATATCACTTCAATTAATTTAATTTTTAAAAAGTGTTTATGTGATTAGATAATCAAGGGTAATCTGCTTATTTTAAGGTCAACTGATTAGAAACTATATAGTCTATCTGCAAGTTTACATCCCTCTTTTATTGTATTCTCAGGTTCTGGGCATTAGGACACAGGCATCTTTGAGAGACCATTATTCTGTCTAGTACATTCTTCTTTCTGGTTAATATGGCATCTCTCATGATTGCTTTTTAGTTGATAAAACAACCGTGCTTCCTGGGATAAACTTCATTTAATACACTACTAGATTAGGGAAATGGATAATTGGTGGCTTATTTATACAGTGTAATTCTGGAATATTTTAAAATGAACTTCTAGTACTCCCTGCAATTTGGATGACTGCTACAGATAATACATTCAGTATAAGAAGTGAGGTACAAAATAGTATATACTTTATTGATTCCATTTTATAGCAATGTCGAGAGTAGGCACTAAGTGTTTGTAGAACTCAGAATAGTGGTTATCTCAGGAGAGGGGAAATTACAGTTTACAAAGTTGCATGAAGATGCCAAAAATATTTTCTGAAGCAGTTCTACTATTGTGTATTCCCACCAGCATTGTATGAGATTAATCTGCTCTTCAAACTTAAGGGCACTTAGTATTGTCATGTTTTGTTTTGTTCTGTTTTGGTTTGGCTTTCTTTTGTTTTTATTTTAGCAATTTTAATAGCTGTGATGGGTAATTCATTGTGATTTTAGTTTGTAATTTCCTAATTATTAATGATGTTGAACATCTTTTTGATGTGCTTATTTGCCACACGTGTATATCTTCTTTTGTGAAGTGTCTGTTCAAATATTTGCCCATTTTTAATTGGGCTGTTTACTTTTCTAATGTTGGGTCTGGTGATGGAAGGAGGTTTGACTTTGGATGATGAATTATAGAATTCTACACTTTAGATATATATAATACGGGGTCTGACCATTAAGTTCATGAACTTGCTACCTTGCGCTTATTTTGGCAGCACTGCACAAACAGCTTGGTAAGGTTTTATAACCTTGGTATATCAGTGTCTCACAACTGTTTTTGTGTCAACATATGATGGTGTCTTGCTGAGTGGCATTCATTATTTTTGTTGCATGGTTTGGTGTGCCGTCACAAGAATGTCTGAGCTTGAATTAGAGCAATGAACAAACATTAAATTTCTTGTCAAACATGGCAAGAGTGGAAGTGAAATCAGGGACATGTTAGTCCAAATTTATGGGGATAATGCTGTGAAGAAAACGGCAGTGCACAAATTGATTAAACGTTTTTCTGAGGGGAGAGAATGTGTTGCTGATGAAGAGAGGTCAGGGTGGCTTGTAAGGATCAGCGCTGATGAAAACATTGCAAAAATTCATTAAATTGTGCATCAATATCATCAGCTGACTGTGAGAGGCATAGCAGACCAAGTAAACATTGCTAGAGAAACAGGAAAATCTTAAGTGAAAATCTTGGCATGAAAAAGGTGTGTGCAAAAATGGTCCCAAAGGACCTCTTGCATCACGGCAATGCACCAGCTCACACAGCACTGTCTGTGAGGGAGTTTTCAGCCAGTAAACAAATAACCGCATTAGAACACCTTCCCTGCTCACCTCATCTGGCCCTCAATGACTTCTTTCTTTACCCGGAGATAAAGAAAATATTGAAAGGAAAACATTTTGATGACATTCAGGACATCAAGAGTAATAAGACAGTTCTGATGGTCATTACAGAAAAAGATTCCAAAATTGCTTTGAAGGTTGACATCGGTGCATAGCTTCCCAAGGGGAGTACTTTGAAGGTGAGTGTAGTGATATTCACCAATGAGGTATGTAGCACTTTTTTTAGGATGACATCGCGAACTTAATTGTCAAGAATTGTGTGTGTGTGTGTTTCTTGTATTCATCTTAATCAGATATGTGATTTAGAAATATTTTCCCCCACCTGTGACTTTTCTTTGCATTCTCTTAACTGTGTTTTTGAAGCGTCAAAAAGCTTTTTAATTTGTTGAAGTTCCATTTACACAATTTTCCATTTTTGAATTATGCTTTTGTGTGGTCTGTAGAAAATCTTTGCCCAATCTTAAGTTTCCACAGGTTTTTCTTCCCCGTTTTCTTCTAGGAGTTTTATCATTTTAGGTTTTACTAGTAGGTCTACGAAAAATTTTGAGTTAATTTTTGTACATGGTATGAGATATTGATAAAAACAATTTTTGTAAATGGAGAGCTAATTGTTCCTGTGTCTTTATTGAAAGATTATCCTTTCTCCAATGAACTGTATTTACATCTTTGTCAAAACTCGGCTATCCATATACATGTGATTCCTTTTCTGGATTCCATATTCTGTTCCATTCACCTATTTGTCTATCTTGATGACAATATTACTGTCTCAATTACTGTAGGTTTATCATAAATCTTGAAATCAATCAGTACTAGTCTTCCAAGTTAGTTTTATTTCAAAGTAGTTCTGACCATTGTATGTCCTTTGCATTTCCATATGAATTTTTGAATCAGTTACTTTTTATATATTAAAAATTTTGCTAGGACTTTGAATCTATACATTAATTTGGGGAGAATTGCTATCTTAACAATAGTGAGTCTTCCAACCCATGAAAATATATATCTCCATTACTCAGATCTTCTATAATTCATCTCAGTAATGTACTATAGTTTTTAATGTGTACTTTTTTTTTCTTAGATTTTTATTGGGGAAGGGGAACAGGACCACAGATTTTTATTGGGGAACAGTGTGCACTTCCAGGACCCTCCTCCAGGACCAACTGAGCCACCTGGGAGCTCAGCGACAGCTCAGCTCAAGGTGTGTGTTCAATCTAAGCTGCAGGGGGCGCCGCCCACCATCCCCCGCTGGAGTGGAGGAATTGAACTGGCAACCTTGTGGTTGAGAGCCCACTGGCCCATGTGGGAACCGAACCGGCAACCTTTGGAGTTAGGAGCATGGAGCTCCAACCGCCTGAGCCACCGGGCTGGCCCCTAATGTGTACTTTTTAAACATTGTCATATTTAACCCTAAATTTGTCACATTTATGGTGTATAAAATATTTTTAGTTTAAAAGTTCTCGTTTGTTACTAGAAATAATGATTAACTTTTGCATATTCACCTTAAGTCCTGAAATCTTGTTAAACTCACTTATTAGTTCTAGTTTTTTGTTGTTCATCCTGGATCCTGGAGGATCTGTTCTCGATGTATATGATCATGAAATCTGTGAATAACAAGAGTTTACCTTCTTTTTTCCTGCTAATCTAGATGACTTTTATTTCTTTGCCTTTTCTTTCTTTCTTTTTTTTTCTGCCTTATTGCACTGGCTGGAACCTCCACTACAATATTAACTTGAAGTGGTGAGAATGTGCATGTCTGCCTTGTTTTTGAGTAAGGGCAGAAAGCATTTTGGCTTTACCTGTAAGTATGATGTTAGCAGGTTTTTGTAGATGCCCTTCATCAGATTGAGGAGTTCCCTTTTACTCCTAGTTTGATGAGTTTTTTGTTTGTTTATTTATTTGCTGTTTTTAATTAAGGAGAGCATAGCTCACAGTGGCCCATGTGGGGATCGAACAGATAACCTTGGTGTTATTAGTACCATGCTCTAACCAACTGAGCTAACCGGCCACCCCCGATGAGAGTTTCTTAAAGGAACTGTATGACACAGAAATCTTCCTTCTAGGCATTTACCCCACACAAATGAAAACAGATATTCAAACAAAAATATGTACATGAATGTTTATAGCTGATTTATTGGTAGTTGCCAAAAACTTGAAACATGCCAAATCCCTTTAAATGGGTGAATGGATCACCAAGCTGTGGTACATACATCCATACTATGGCAGACATACTTTTAGGTGGCCTCCACAATCTCAAAATCCTCATGATGCCTTTGAGTGTGGGTGGGACAGTGACGTCTTTCTTTCTTTTTTAAACTTTTATTTATTTAAGTGTGTTTTTTCCAGGACCCATTAGCTCCAAGTCAAGTAGTTGTTTCAATCTAGTTGTGGAGGATGCAGGTCATAGTGGCCCATTTGGGGATCGAACCAGCAACCTTATTGTTAAGAGCACCGCGCTGTAACCCACTGAGCTAACCGGCCGCCCAGACAGTGATTTATTTATAACAGATAGACTACAGCAATAGCAATGGAATGTCACTCCTATGATTAAGGCAAATTATACACAGCTCCATCCTACAAGATGACTCAATCGCCTTCTCCTGATGGTCTGAAAGCAAGTTGCAGTGTTGTGAACTGCCTATGGAGCAGGCCAGAGAATTGCTGGCAAACTTTAAAACAAATAAAGAGACTTCTGAACATTTAACCATCTTTACATTAATTAGTTATGGTGCATTATTTTTTTAAATATCCTGCACTAGATTATGTTGGATAACACTTGGGACTTTTCCATTATGGTGCAAGGCCACCACATCTACAACCAGCCTTGCAATACTTCTCTGGCTGAGAAATTCATCCGTAAGCAGAAAATGCACTCAAGTGGCACCCAGAGTCCAGGGTTAGCGAAAATTACTCTGGAGCGGAAGGGCAGAAGCGGTAGGAAGGCAGGACTCCTCGACCCCCAGGACAGGGACGCTAAGGTCCCAAACTTGCAGCGTACTCCTCCCTCACTACATAGAGCCAGGTGTCCGGGACTCCTCCCTGGTCCCTGCCCCTACCCAGCGGCCCGCCCCGGGAAACCTCGGCCCCGCCCCTCCGATTCTGACCCCGCCTTCTCGAGCGGGACGTAGCCCCGCCTTCCTCCTCGGACGCCTCCACCCCCATCCCCACCTTCCGCTTCTCAGGCCTGCAGTCGGCTCCCTGCGCGCCTGCGCACCAGCGACCACCAGGCCTTGTGGGCGGAGCTCGCGCCCGCGCCCGCGCCCGGCCCCGCCCGGGGCCCCGCCCACCCCGCCTGGACCCGCCTCCGCACACACGCACTTCCCGCCACGCCTCCCCGCCCGCCTGCTCCCAGCCCCGCCCAGCCCAGCCGAGCGAGCCAGGCGCGATGGACGGCCGAGTGCAGCTGATCAAGGCCCTCCTGGCCCTGCCCCTCCGGCCCCAGGCGCGTCGGTGGAGGAACCCGATTCCCTTCCCCGAGACGTTTGACGGAGACACCGACCGGCTCCCGGAGTTTATCGTGCAGACGGGCGCCTACATGCTGGTGGACGAGACCCTGTTCTCCAGCGATGCCCTGAAGGTGACGTTCCTCATCACCCGCCTCACCGGGCCGGCCCTGCAGTGGGTGATCCCCTACATCAGGAAGGAGAGCCCCCTGCTCAATGATTACCGGGGCTTCCTGGCCGAGATGAAGCGGGTCTTTGGATGGGTGGAGGACGAGGACTTCTAGGCCGGGAGACCCTCGGGCCTGGGGGGCGGGTGCTCGGGGGAGAGTCCGCGCGCCAGTCGCCACCGCCCAGACCGCCGCAGGCGTCCTCCCGCCGCGCCTCCCCGCCCTTACGTTCCGGTCGCCGTGATCCTCCCCGCGCTCCCGTCCCCGCCCGCGTAGTGCTTGCCTTTGTTCCAGGAATAGCGCTCCAGGTCCCGCTGCTGCAGCGGGGCCTCTCTCTGGAGCGCGCCGCCGCCGCCGCCGCCGCCGCCGCCGCCGCCGCCCCCCCCCTCGGGCCAGCCCGGCCCCTCCCACGCACACTTGGACTCCGTCCTGGGCTCCAGCTGCGAGCTGGGCTCCCGCTGCACGCTGGACAGACCCCCACGGCCCAGCCGCTCCCTGTCAGGCTACCAGGCCTGCATCGATGTGCCCGGAGACCTGCGCGGCGGCTGCCATCACCATCCGCCGCATCCCAGCGACACACTGCAGCCTCCAGCGATCTGGTCTCACCCGGGAGCTATCGGACTGAGCTGGCCACAGCCCCCGGACAATGATTCCAACAGCTCACCGCCTCCCTGGAGGGGCTCTGCCAGCCGTTCACCTTCGGCGGGACCCATTCCCTCCCTACTCCCAGAGACACCTTCTGCTCCTGCCACATGGCTGCCGGGTCCCAGGGCTGCCCGGCAGCCAAATCGAGTCACTCCTGTTCTCCTGTGGACCTGTTCGTTTTGCCCAGCATCCAGTTCCCTTCTTAATTTGCAGTATTTTTTTTTTTTTTTAGTTATGTGCTTGTTGGTCAACCAAATAACTCTTAGATTCTGCCGAATCCTCAACACTACCTGGACAAAAGTCTTTTCCTTATTTTCAATAAATGTGAAACACTGTTAGAAAAAAAATTGTCTCAATAAATATGGTACTTCCCTGTTCCTGTAAAAATGGTCCATGTCTTGTTCAGAAAATATATCCCTTACCATTCTATGGGTGATATTAGAGATACTCTCCTCTGTTGACTCTTGCATATAAAACATCAAATTTAGAAACCTGAGGTGGTCCTGGGGATGGGAAGCCCACTGACACCCGATGGATCCCAGAGGAAATATCTTCTAAACCACTTAGGATTGTTCCAGGCCTCTTAAGAAATGGATATTTATTTTCGCCAAGCCAATGTGAAAAGTCAGCCAGGATGCTTCTCCTAAAAGACTTCCTCATTTTCAAAAAGCAGTTTCAAAGCACCCAAATGTATTAACCACAAACCTCACACAGATAGTCAACAATGTCACGGTTTTATAATCCATTCTTCAGGGAACCAGCAAAGTTATATACTGTGTTTCCCCGAAAATAAGACTTAGCTGGACCATCAGCTCTAATGCGTCTTTTGGAGTAAAAATTAATATAAGATCCGGTCTTATTTTACTATAATATTATACTATATAAGACCTGGTCTTATTTTACTGTAATATTATACTATATGACTTGGTCTTATAGTAAAATAAGACCAGGTCTGATATTAATTTTTGCTCCAAAAGACACATTAGAGCTGATGGTCCAGCTAGGTCTTATTTTCGGGGAAACAGGGTAGGTGCTTTAAAAAAACATGGAACTTTAATTATGTAGGTAGTGGAGTGGGGAAAAATATGCAAAAATGTGATTGTTTAGGTACAAATGTGGTTTTTGACCTGTAGGACAATAAAAGTGTATGCTTCTCTAATGAACAGAAAAAAGTCATCACTTCGTTTATTTGCAGCTTAATCTCATGTTTATAGTACTGTGGAAATCCTATGCTTCCTCAACAATTGTTGGTCAGCAAAGTTAAATATCCTGGGTCAGATGATCCACATGTTATCTGGCGTGATGTTTAAAGATTGTGTCTGTGTTATTTGCCATTGAGTTGGCCCTGACACTGGAGACCTTATGAATGAGTGATGTCCACAATGTCCTGTCCTCAGCCCTGCTCAGCTCCTGTACACTCATGCCTACGGCGTTTTTTATGGAGTCAATCCATTGCATATTTAGTCTTCTCTTTTCCTGCTGCCTTCTATTTTACAATTAACTTTTGCTTCATTTCTAAATTTTGGTGATTTTTCAGACATGGGATAGAGGAATAAATCACACCAGTGTTTTTTCACATTTATTCCTCTATATATCTTCTTTCATCATTTGCACAGGTAAGCTTTTACCATTCATGTGCTGTAGTTCGCAGGACTGTACATCAAGCTGGAGTTACATTACCTGCATTATGTGTCTTGATTATTTTTTGTTCCTCCAAATAGTGAAACTGTCACTAACTTGCAGTTTGGCACGTAATAAGTCAAAGTCTTCTTGAAGTCACAGAGAACCTTTGAGTTAATAAAATGAAGTTGCTATGATACATAGGGTTCTTAAAGCAATTGAAAGCAGCTGATTCTGAGGTTCCTGTTGAAGGGCCTGGCAGTCCACCTTCCTGTGGAGTGGAAGAATGATTGTGTTAAGCATATTCACTGTTTGCTTTTAAATATAGATTCTGTTAAAGTGGTTTGAGAAGTGTTTGCAAGCAGTTGACTTTATGCAGTAGGTCCAGCATATTCCCTCTGATCTGTGTCCACCTGGCTGTAGAGGTAGGTGGAATGGGCAGGGAGCTGCTGGGTATCCTTTGAACAATGTCGGTAATCCCCTACCTCCCTCAGCAAAAATGCCCCTGCAGTGTTCTTCCTCCTGCCAGAGCAGCTCTGTTAGAGACTGTTCCTTGAACTACACTGGTTGTATCATCCCCAGTCGTTTTATGTAATACAAATGCCTTGAAGAGTGTTAAGAGTTTATAGGAATTAATCGTGATCATTTTGCAAGATTCCATAAAGGGACAGCAGGAAGAAATGTTAATTGTAAGGGAGAAGTTAGGTTCTTTTTCATTAGTTTCTCAGTTAGTTTTGGCTACTATAACAAAGTACCATAGCTTTGTGAGCTTAAACAATAAAACACTTATTTCTTACAGTTCTGGAGCTTGGAAGTCCATGCTCAAGGTCCTGGTACATTAGGTGTCTTGTGAAGGCTCACTTACATTTGGCATGTAATAGATCAAAGTCTTGATATCAGACGAAAATGGCTTGAAAATGGATGCCTTTTCTCCTCACATGGTGAGGGGGGGTGGGCAGTAGCCTAGTCTCTTACTCTTATAAGGACACTAATCCCATCTTGGGGGCTCCAAACTAGTGACCGCATCTAAACCTAATAACCTCCCCAAATGCCTTATCTCTAAATGCCATCCCATTGGGGATTAGGGCTTCAACATACATATTTAGGACTAGGGGTGGTGCACATTCATTCCATAGCAATTTCTTTGGCAATCTCAGCTCTCACAGTTGTCATTCTTGGTTCCTTTCCCACATTTTCTTCTCAACAATCTCGTCCATCTCCCACCATGAAGTCCCACTCAGAAGGGAACATCAAAGGAAGGAGAAACATAAAGATTGATGGAAGAGGACATCATCAAAATGGCGGCGTGAGGTGAGCCTCTGTAAAGCTCCCCTGGAATTTACAACTAATTGAACATCAATAACTCCACAAAGGACTCCCTGCACAGCAGACACGCAAGACAAAGAGGCCCACTACTGAATTCACCTAAGGTGGGAGAATCGCGCGAGCAGGGGAGGTGGGAATGGAGGAGTGCGGAGACGGAGCCGCGTGGGCGCAGGATGCAGACGTAGCTCAGTGCTCCAAGCTTGCTGCATCCCGGAGCTACCACAGCTGCGGGAGAGGGAAGAACTCGGACTGCTAGGGCTCCGCTTATGGCGCACAGGGCTGAGGGGGGCAGCATATAACACAGCTGAACCCAACGCTCAAGGCAGAGACCTTGGAGAAAAGACTGAGGGAAGAAGGCTGAAAAAGGTGGTTTAAGCCCTCACTGCCGAGCAGAGAACGGAAGCCTTAGGCACTGAGACTAGCCACCCCCTCCCTACCCTCCCAGAGCTCGCCCCGCCCCACCTGCCCGGTGCTAGAAGCCAACAGTAGCAGTATCAGATCAAAATAATAGAATATTTGCTGTTCTGAGAACTGTGGAACACAGACACATATTCGCAGCCAAACTAGTTTCGGCAAAGGAGAGGGAGCTGTGGAAGCAGGACCGGCTATGGTGGTGGTCGCCGCCATTGCTCTGGACAACCTCTCACAACTCACCCTGCCCCTGGCCCCACATATCTCGGCAGATCCCTGTAGGAGTAAACAGAACTGCTGAAACATATGGGCTCTGAATCTGGTGCAGGAAGAGCTCTAGAACTTCAAAAGCTCTCTGCATACCCACATGGACACTGCGCCCTGTGACCCAGGTGAACTGCTAACAGAGGGGAAGCCCGTGCTCCCAGGGAAACGTCCATTCTGTGACAAGCTGGGATAGTGCAGAGAAAACACAGCACTACCGTGTGAGAGAGAAAAAAAGGCTGCAGTCAGAGAGAAAATGAAACATCCTGCCAACAAGTACTGAAAAACAAAAGACAGACCTCTTCCTATCAACCTGCTGCAGAAGCCACTCCTGTAGATGTCTAGGAAGAGAAATAATAAATCACTAATTGCCGTGAATAACCAAGGCAACAAGACAGCTCAGAAAGAAAGTGAAAGGTCTCCAGAAAAGGAACTTAAATATATGGAAATATGTGACTTAAATGACAGAGAATTCCAGATTGCAGTTCTAAAAAAACTCAACGAGATACAAGAAAACACAGAAAGGCAATTAAATGAACTCAGAAACGCAATCAAAGAACAAAACGAGTATTTTACGAAAGAGATTGAAATTTTAAAAAAGAACCAAACGGAATTTCTGGAGATTAAGAACTCAATAGAAGAAATTAAGAATGAAATAACCAGCTTAGGTAGCAGAGTTGACCAGATGGAGGAAAGAATCAGTGACATCGAAGATAGAAATGTGGAAATTACACAGATTGAAGAAGAAAGAGACTTGAGAGTTAAAAGAAATGAAAGAACTCTACAAGAACTTTCTGACTCCATCGGAAAGAGCAATATAAGAATAATGAGCATACCAGAAGGAAAAGAAAGAGAGAAGGGAACAGAGAATATATTCAAACTAATTGTTGATGACAACTTCCCAAACTTGTGGACAGAACTGGATCCTCGAATCCAAGAAGAAAATAGAACACCTAATCACCTCAATCCCAACAGGCCTTCTCCAAGTCACATTGTATCGAACCTGTCTAAACTCAACGACAAAGAAAGAATCTTCAAGGCAGCCAGGGAAAAGAAGACGGTAACCTACAAAGGAAAGCCCATTAGATTATCATCAGATTTTTCAGCAGAAACTACAAGCCAGAAGGGAGTGGAACCAAATATTCAAACTATTGAAAGGAGAAATTATGAGCCAAGAATAATATATCCAGCAAAGATATCCTATACATATGAAGGAGGAATAAAGACCTTTCCAGACATACAGAAGCTGGAGGAATTTTGTAATACATGACCTGCACTACAAGAAATACTAAAGGAGGCTATTCAACCACCGTCAACAGGGACAATTTGTGGCAACCAAAACATAAAAAGGGGGAGAGTAAAGGCCTGAACCGGAATATGGGGATGGAGAATGTAAGCGTGCTGAAGAAAATGGAATACTCTAAATATCAAACATTCTTTTACATAAACTTAAGAGTAACCACTCAAAAAAATCCAGAACTGAAATATATACTGTAATAAAAGAAGAAACAGAGGGAAACATCATAGAATACCACCACACAGAAATAATAGACAACAACCAAAAGGCAAAGAAACAATGGCGACACAGCCTTACCAGAAAACTAAAGATAGAATGATATGAAATCCTCACATATCAATAATCACCCCAAATGTAAATGGACTGAACTCACCAATAAAAAGGCACAGAGTAGCAGATTGGATCAAAAAACTAAACCCAACCATATGCTGTCTCCAAGAGACACATCTCAGCTAGAAGGACAATCATAGACTCAAAGTGAAAGGGTGGAAATTGACACTCCAAGAAAATGGTATCCAGAGAATACCAGGTGTAGCCATACTGATATCAGATGAAACAGACTTCAGGGTGAAGAAGGTAAGAAACAAAGATGGACATTTCACAATGGTAAAGAGGACTATACAACAAGAAGACATAACAGTCATCAGTATTTATGCCCTCAATCAGGCAGTACTGAAATATACCAAGCAACTACTAACAGAACAAAAGGGAGAAATTGACCAAAACACAATTATACTAGGGGACTTAAATACATCATTGACAGCTATGGATAGATCATCCAAACAGAAAATAAATAACGAAATAGCAGCCCTAAATGACACCTTAGATGAAATGGACATAATTGACATATATAGAGCACTTCATCCTAAAACATCAGACTATACATTCTTTTCTAGTGTACATGGAACATTCTCAAGGATAGAACATATATTGGGACATAAAATCAGCCTCAGCAAATTTAAGAAGATTGAAATCATACGAAGCATATTCTCTGATCACAAGGCTCTGAAATTGGATATCAACTGCAAAAAGAAAGCAGGAAAAAACAGAAATACATGGAGATTAAACATCATACTTTTAAAGAACAACTGGGTCAAAGAAGAAATTAGAGGAGCAGTCAAAAGACACATAGAAACAAATGACAGTGAAAATACATTCTACCAAAATTTTTTGGATGCAACGAAAACGGTTTTAAGAGGGAAATTTATATCATTACAGGCCTATCTCAAGAAACAGGAGAAATCGCAAATAAGTAACCTCATGTTACACCTTAAAAAACTAGAAAAAGAAGAACAAGTGAAACCCAAGGTCAAGAGAAGAAAGGAAATAACAAAAATCAGAGCAGAACTAAATGAAATAGAGAACAAAAAGACAATAGAAAAATTAATGTGACAAAGAGCTGGTTCTCTGAAAAGATCAACAAAATTGACAAACCCTTGGCTAGATTCACTAAGATAAAAAGAGAGAAGACACTAATTAACAAAATCAGAAATGAAAAAGGGGAAGTTATCACGGATATCACAGAAATACAAAGGATCATCCAGGAATACTATGAAGGACTATATGCCCCTAAATTCAATAACCTAGACGGAATGGACAAGTTCTTAGAAACATATAGCCTTCCAAGGCTGTACCATGAAGAACTGGAAAATCTAAACAGACCGATCACCAGTAACGAAATTGAATCAGTCATCAAAAACCTTCCCAAAATCAAAAGTCCAGGACCAGATGGCTTCACTAGTGAATTCTACCAAACCTTCAAACAGGATTTAATACCAATCCTGCTCAAACTCTTCCAAAAAATTGAAGAAGAGACAGTTCTCCCTAACTCATTTTATGAGGCCAACATTACCCTGATACCAAAACCTGGTAAGGAAAACACAAAAAAAGAAAACTACAGACCAATATCTCTGATGAATACAGATGCACATATCCTAAACAAAATTCTAGCAAATCGAATATAACAATGCATTAAAAAGATTATTCATCACGACCAAGTGGGATTCATCCCCGGGACACAAGGATGGTTCAACATCTGCAAATCCATCAATGTGATACATCACATAAACAAAATAGAGGACAAAAATCATATGATTATATCAATTGATGCAGAAAAAGCATTTGACAAGATACAACATCCATTTCTGATTAAAACACTTAATAAAATAGGTATAGAAGGAAAATACCTTAAAATAATAAAGTCCATATATGACAAGCCCTCAGCTAAGTTCATAATTAATGATGAAAACCTGAGGCCCTTTACTCTACGTTCAGGAACACAACAGGGCTATCCCCTATCACCTCTGCTTTTCAACATAGTGTTGGAAGTCCATGCCAGAGCAATCAGGTAAGAGAAAGAAATAAAAGGCATCCATATTGGGAATGAAGAAGTTAAATTATCACTCTTTGCAGATGACATGATGCTATACATAGAAAACCCTAAAGGCTCCACCAAAAAGCTGTTAGAAACAATCAACGAATACAGTAAAGTTGCTGGCTACAAAATCAACGTACAAAAGTCCATTGCATTCCTATTATACTAACCATGAAATCTCAGAAAAAGAAATACAAAAAACAATTTTCTTTGCGATTGCAGCAAAAAGAATAAAATACCTGGAGTAAACTTAACCAAGGCTGTGAAGGACCTGTATGGTGAAAACCATGAGACATTTTTGAAAGAAATTGAAGAAGACACCAAGAAATGGAAAGACATTCCGTGCTCATGGATTGGAAGAATCAACATAGTTAAAATGGCCATATTACCCAAAGCAATATACAGATTTAATGCAATCCCCATCAGAATCCAAATGGCATTTTTTAAAGAAATAGAACAAAAAATCATCAGATTTGTTGGGAACCACAAAAGACCCCGAATAGCCAAAGCAATCTTAAGAAAAAAGAACAGTACTGGAGGTATCACACTGCCTGACTTTAGCTTGTACTACCGGGCTAGAATAATCAAAACAGCATGGTATGGCAGAAAAACAGACACATAGACCAATGGAATAGAATTGAGAATCCAGAAATAAAATTACGTAAATATGGACAGATAATTTTTGACAAAGAAGCTAAAAACTTACAATGGAGGAAAGACAGCCTCTTCAATAAATGGTGCTGGGAGAATTGGATAGCCACATGCAAAAGAATGAAACTGGACTGCTATCTGTCACCATGTACCAAAATTAATTCAAAATGGATCAAAGACTTAAGCATAAGACCTGACACAATAAACTGCATAGAAGAAAACATAGGTACTAAAATTATGTACCTTGGGTTCAAAGAGCATTTTATGAATTTGACTCCAAAGGCAATGGAAGTAAAAGCTAAAATAAATGAATGGGACTATATGAAACTTAAAAGCTTCTGCACAGCAAAAGAAACCATCAACAAAATAAAGAGGCAACCAACTGAATGGGAGAAGAGTTTTGCAAACAGTGCCTCCGATAAGGGGCTAATATCCAAAATATACAACGAACTCATGAAGCTCAAGAACCAAAAAACAAACAACCCAATTGAAAAATTGGCAAGATCAAGGTGTTGCCAGATTCGGTGTGTGATAGGGCACTCTTCCTTGTTTGCAGAATGGCCACCTTCCTGCTGTATCCTCACATGGGGAAGGGGGCTCTTTGGTTTCTCCTTTTATAAAATAATTATTAATTGAGGTATTATTGGTATGTAAAAAGCTTTATATGTTTAATATATACATCTTGATGAGTTTGGAGATAAGTACACAGCTGTGAAACCATCACCACTATCAAGGCCATAGACATATCTATGACCTCCCAATGTTTCTTCCCACCCCCTTTATTAGTGTGTGTGTGTGTGTGTGTGTGTGTGTGTGTGTGTGTAAGAACACTTAACATAAGATCTATTAGAACACTTGACATAAGACCTCTTAAAACGGGAAAAACTCCTTGATATTAGTCTTGGCAATGATTTTTTTTTTAGATATGACACCAAAGCACAGGCAACAAAATTAAAAAACAAACAAACAAGTGGCATTTCATCAAACTAAAAAGCGTCTGCACAGCAAGCAATCAACAAAATGAAATGTCAACCTATGGAACGGGAGAAAATATTTGCAAACCATATATCTGATAAGGAGCTAATACCCAAAATATATAAGGAACTACAGCTCAATAGCAAAATACAAATAATTAAAAATTGAGTGAAGGACCTGAATAGACATTTCTCGAAAGAAAACATGTACATGGCCAACAGGTATATGAAAAAGAGCTCAACATCACTAATCATTAGGAAAATGCAAATCAAAAGCACAGTGAGATATCAACTCACACCTATTAGGATGACTACAATTAAAACTAATAATAACAAGTGTTGGTGAGGATGTGGAGCAGAGAGAACCCTGGTACACTGTTGGTGGGAATGGAAATTGGTACAACCATTATGGAAAATATAATGGAAGTTCCTCAAAAAATTAAAAACAGAACTACAACGTGATCTAGCAATTTCACTTCTGGGTATTCATCCAAGAAATTGAAATCAAGATCTCAAAGAGATACCTGCACTCCCATGTTCATTGCAATATTCTTCACAATAGCCAAGATATGAAAACAACCTAATGTGCATTGATGGGTGAATGGATAAAAATAATGTAGTATATACATGGATTGGAATATTATCCAGACTTAAAAAAGAAGGCAACAAACTTTATTTGGATTGAGCCCAGGTAATTCACTTGGGCACCTCCTTGTACTCCTTTGCTCAA
This sequence comes from Rhinolophus hipposideros, assembly GCF_964194185.1. NCBI lineage: Eukaryota > Metazoa > Chordata > Mammalia > Chiroptera > Rhinolophidae > Rhinolophus > Rhinolophus hipposideros. The sequence goes on from NC_138046.1 coordinate 21,651,769, forward strand.
TTTTAACTGTGAATTGCTGCACATTTGCAAGAACGCTGGATTGGGAAGGATATGGTTGCCAAGTCTCAAACCCTTATTTCCGGGTAAGCCACCAAGACCTGAAAGGTGATATCTGAAAATGATGGAGTTTTAGAATGGATAGTGGAGGAGAAAGAGGATGAGTCATAATTGTCGCCTGGAAACCAATTACACCGATGGGGGTGTAATTATAGTAATCTACATTGTCTAAGTTTTTCCTCCAGAAGAAAGGCCATGCGAACCATGAAGGAGATACTCCCCTAATCTTTAGCGAGAAGTAGATCTGTGCTGCACAAGGGGGTACTGAGGTAGCCATGGAAGTGTGCCTCTCGGATCGCCCTTCAAGACAACCTTCTGTGATGATAATAGTGAGGAACCACCTTCCATCTACTGTACTTTTGGACCCAATGTAGTATTCACACTGAAGTCAGGCTGTTTTCCAATGACCGAGCAGAGCAGGGATAGTAGAACTGAGCCATTGCTTTCCAACACAGGACTCCAGTAACAGTTTTTGCTCTGCGTTCCCATTGATCAGAAGGAGACTTTTTCAGGCTTGTACTGCAGACTGAGGCTCTTCCTTCCTTCTCCCTCTCCCTTCACGGACTGAAGGCTCCCCTCACCTGCCCTTTCTTCTACCCCCGTTCTTTATTCTCCACCAGTGTTTCCCCCATTAAACTTCTTGAATGTCTAATTCTATCTCGGCATTTGCTTTTCAGAGGACCTCAAATCATATAAGACAAAAATTATAAATTGGACTTTATATAAATTATGAAAAATGTCACATTTCAAAAGATTATTTTCAGAAAATTGAAAAGCAAGGTGCACACCTAGAGAAAATATTTGGAATGTATATAGCTGACAAAGGATTTTTATCCAAAATGCAATAAAGAACCACTATAACTCAATAATAGGAAGACAGACGACAATTTAAAAATAGCCTAGCAACTTGAACAGGACCTGCATAAATGAAAATATATGAATAGACAATAAGGACATGAGAAAAGTGTTTAATATTCTATTCATCAGGGAAATAAAAATAAAAAATACGAGATAAGACACACACGTATGTTTAAAATTAAATATAATAAATTAAAAATACACTATAATAATGACAGTACCAAATATTGGTGAGGATGTGGAGAACTGGAACTTTCACATATTGCTGGTGGGAGTGTGTGATTGTAAAACCATTTTAGAAAACAGTTTGACGGTTTCTTATAACGTTAAATATATACCAACCATATAACTTAGAAATTCCACTCCTGGGTGTTTGCTCTAGAAATGAAAATATGCCCACATGAAGACTTGCATAATTATTTTCATAGTAGCTTTATTCATAATAGCCTAAAGTAGAAACCACCCACATTTTCATCAGATTAATAAATAAAACAAATATGGCCTATCCATACATTGGAGTACTACCTGGCAATAATAGGGAATAAAGTACTGATACGTGCTGTAACATGATGAATATAAAAACATTATGCTGAGGTGAAGCAAGCCAGATATAAAATAGTACATACTACATAATTCCATCTATATCACAGGTGTCCAAACTTTTTTCAACGTTTTTCACCAAGGGCCATATGGGGTAAAATACACGAACAGTCGGGCCACTCACTCGAGGTGAAGTGCGTATTGCCTCACCTGGTTTATTTGAGTGAACTAAATATATTTTTGGAATTTGCTGCAGGCCAATAAAAAAATGGAGCACGGGCCGCAGTTTGGACACCCCTGATCTATATGAAGTCCTAAAATAGGCAAAACTAATCTGTAGTCCGGATTGCTTGGACCAGGGGTATAACTGATTGCAAAGGGGCAGAAGCAAACATTCTGGAGTGATAGAAATGTACTATATCTCAATTGTGATGGTGTTTACACACGCATATACCCATATGTACATACATGGATATACACATAGTGTGGTATAAGGCCTAAAATTAAGGCCCAATATTTATGTCTGACTTGACATCTGGGGAAACTGGGAGGACCTCAAATCCTCTAACCACAAGTTCTTCTCCCCACTCTGCTTCCATAGGTAGGGTCCCCAGCCAAACAACTCCTATCAAGGAGACCAGGCATAGTTCTTGCTTATCCCTGAGTAGTGGGTTTCCGTTTCCCACCAGCACAAGGAATTATTCAAACAAACCAATCATATCCTCCTCCAGGAACCAAGGGCACTGCATCCTCTCGATACTGTAAAGTATGCCTCCCACAGCCCCTGCTTGCTCACTCTGTTCTCAAGTGCAACTCCCCATGTGGCATGCAGTGTCCCCCTCACCTGCGTTGTGAGTATATGTGGTTAATAAACTGCTGTTGATTTTGTCTGCCCATTGTCAGGAGTTGTGTATTCAGCCATCCCTATAACCCTAGGGCAGGAATCCCTCCCTCACCAATGATGTGAATAGGATGCAATTTAAAAAACTGAGACACACACACATATATGCAGACATATGTATAAATGTATTTCAAACCAAATTGAAGTGTATACTTAAAATGGGTGATTTTGTTGCATGTCAATTATAATATGATCTAAAGTTGATTTTGAAATCTATAAAAAATGGGTTGCATATCCACAATTTAATGAGATTCATCCTATTTCAATATGGTGCTATATGAAAGTTTGAGGACCTATGGGATGCCTATTAAAGGAACTACTAAAATAGACTGGGTAGTTAAGTCAGAAATCCTGAATTAAATGAATAGATCCAGTGAGTAGGAATTAGTCTGGGGAAAGCTATGGGAAAGCAAAGAGAAAATAAGAAATATTCCAGGCAAAAGAATAAAAAAGCTAGAGAGAGCCTAACCCATGTCAGGTCTGATTGCCTAAGTCAGACACTTGGGCCCATCCCAGATCCCTACCTCCCCCTAACCTCCACTTTCCAACTAATCACCAAGTTCTAATGACTCTAAATGTCACTTTTATCTTCCTATCTTCTTTGTCTTTAATCCCTCAATAACTCACCTGCAAAATGCTCATTACTGGACTTGACCCACATTCCATCCTTCAGCATCAGCCTCAGAGTGAACATTAAAACACAAAATGAATCACATCAGTCCCCCATTCACTCTTCCCATTGTTTCCTGGTGAATGTAGGGTAATTGATATATGCCTTAGCATGACATACAAAAGTTTTTTACGATGTAGCCTTCCACCTGTGCCATCTCAGCTTCTACCATGTCTTGTTCCTGTCTTTTATATACTAACCACCTCTTTCCTTCTTTTGTATCTCTGATAGAGGTGGCCCTCTTAGATTGGAATCAAGTCAGAACTCATTTACAACTTCCTCTATTCAGATGGTTCCTGCCTCATCAAGGGCATATTTAAATGTACTTTGTCTTATGCTCTCACTGTGCCATATACAAGCCCCAAGTCATTGTCATTCCCTAAAAAATAATTAAAAACTATTGTTGCTATTGTAGTTGCAGCAAAAAGTCCCATTTATTGAGCGCTCACACTTCATATTTGTTATCTCACTGAAATCTCATAAGGAACCCAATATATATGTATTATTTTACCCACTTTACATGAGGAAATAAATAATGGCTTAGGAAGGTTAAGAAGTCTGTATAATGTCCTATAGCGGGTGTGACCAAGCATGGATTCAAGTCCTTCCTAATCAAAGCCAAAGCTGATACTTCTTGTACATGGTTTTCCACTAGTCAAATGGACTCTAAATTCCTTGAAGACTTTTTAAAAGGAGGTGAATTCCCTCACATCTTATACACGTTTCAAAGTGAACCGACATATAGGATCTAGAATAACATGGGTCACATGAACAGACCAAGCCAGAGAGTTTTCCTTTTGAGACACTGATATAAACATGGGACCTGTTATTGGTTGAATTCTGTCCCCCCGAAAATATATGTTGGAATCCTAACCTCCAGTACCTTAGAACATTATCTTAATCGTAGGGCCTTTACAGAAGTAATCAAGTTAAATAAGGTCATTCAGGTGGGCTCTAATCCAGAATGACTGGTGTTGTTATAAAAATGGGTGGTTTTTTGAGTGGCATCATCAGAAGTTCCTCCATATTTCTGTAGGAGGTGGTGGCCTTCCCCAATTTCTTTGTACTGGGTGTTTCATTAGGAATCATTTATCATCAATTTCTTAAAAGTTAATTTCTCTTTCTGCTTGGAATTTCCTGTATTCTTCTTCCTTTTCTCAGACTATTAGTATCATCTACTTTACAGTGTGGCTTCACGTTTAGAGTAGGAAATGAGGGAGAGGAAACAAAATGACAACTGCAAGAGGCAAGTTCACAAAACAAAAAAGAACATCCCTCTTCTTTTACAAATGCAATTTCTTCTGTCCCTTTATGGAATCTTGCTAAGATGTTCATGACTAATTCTTGCAAAGTAATACCCTCTCCAAGACATTTTAGGCACGAAAAACGACTTGGGATGATACAACTAGTGTAGTTCAGCGAACAATTTCTAACAGAGCTGCTCTGGCAGGAGGAAGAACACTGCAGGGGCATTTTTGCTGAGGGAGGTAGGGGATTACCAACATTGTTCAAAGGATACCCAGCAGCTCCCTGCCCATTCCACCTACCTCTACAGCCAGGTGGACACAGATCAGAGGGAATATGCTGGACCTACTGCATAAAGTCAACTGCTTGCAAACAATTCTCAAACCACTTTGAATCTGTTTCAAAGCAGTGAATATGCTTAACACGATTATCCTTCCACCAACAGGAAGGCAGACTGCCAGCCCCTTTAACTGGAACCTCAGAATCATTGCTTTTAATTGTTTTCTTTATAAGAACACTGTGAACCATAACAACTTCATTTTATTAACTCAAAGGTTTCAAGAAGACTTTGACTTATCACATGCCAAATTGCAAGTTAATGTTCCCATTATTTCTGGGAATAAAACATTATCAGATACATACTGAAAATAATGTACCTCTAGTCGCACGTACAGCCTTATGAACAACTAAACATGAAAGGTAAAGCTGTACCTGTTCAAGTGGAGAGAGGAAATACAATTCTCAAAATCACTATTGTGATTGATTGTTTTTTCAGTGTTTTGGAAAAATCAGGTAAATTAGAAATGAGGCAGTTGATTGAATGCTGTCCTATAAGCTGAATTTTTATCTGACTACTGGGATATTTAACTTTTCGCAGCCATACACGAGGTAGCAGAGGCTGTTTCAGCACCGTGGATTTCAGAGGTTAGCATGCGAAGGAGCAGTGAGGAGTAGCGCTTTTCCCTTTTCTGCCTGTTAGGGAAAGTTATAACGTTATGGTCCTGCAGGTTTGTCATCAGCCAGGTTTGTACCTGAACTAACCGCAATTCTGCATTATTCCTTTCCCCACTACTTACAGGATCCAAGGCTCTACAAATGTAAATGCATTTTCTGAAGCACCTCTGCCATCCTGCTGGTTCCCAGAATAAAGGGTTAAGTAAAACTTTGACAGGTGTTCACCAACAAATGTGTGGAATTCACCGTTTGTAACAATTAGGTGTTGGGCTTTCAAGCTGCTCTTTGGAAACGAAGAAACCTTGTCTGAAGAGCCTCCTAGGTGACTTGTCCTTACATCGCCTTGGCCAGAATCAGATCGAGGTCCATTTCCTAAGGGGCATGGAGCTGACTGCCTTGGAGGTCAGCATCTGGGACTGAGTGGTCCATCACCAGAGGGGTCTGCAGGCCCAGGGCCACATCAGCCAACGAGTGGCAGGGCACACACCTGCTGAACAAGACACGGACCCCGCCTACTGGACCAGGGAGGGAGAGGCGCCATATTCATTGAGACCCAATTTCTGTTTTAATAGCATCTGACATTTATTGAAAATAAGGAGAAGACTTTTGTCCAGGTAGTGTAGGAGAGCCGGGCAGAGTGCAGGGGTCACTGTGTTGAACGAAAGGCACACATCAGAGAGACGGCTGCAAATTCAGAAGAGAACTGGATGCTGGGCAAAACGAACAGGTCCACAGGAGAACAGGAGTGACTCGATTTGGCTGCCGGGCAGCCCTGGGACCCGGCAGCCATGTGGCAGGAGCAGAAGGTGTCTCTGGGAGTAGGGAGGGAATGGGTCCCGCCGAAGGTGAACGGCTGGCAGAGCCCCTCCAGGGAGGCGGTGAGCTGTTGGAATCATTGTCCGGGGGCTGTGGCCAGCTCAGTCCGATAGCTCCCGGGTGAGACCAGATCGCTGGAGGCTGCAGTGTGTCGCTGGGATGCGGCGGATGGTGATGGCAGCCGCCGCGCAGGTCTCCGGGCACATCGATGCAGGCCTGGTAGCCTGACAGGGAGCGGCTGGGCCGTGGGGGTCTGTCCAGCGTGCAGCGAGAGCCCAGCTCGCAGCTGGAGCCCAGGACCGAGTCCAAGTGTGCGTGGGAGAGGCCGGGCTGGCCCGAGGGGGGGGGCGGCGGCGGCGCGCTCCAGAGAGAGGCCCCGCTGCAGCAGCGGGACCTGGAGCGCTATTCCTGGAACAAAGGCAAGCACTACGCGGGCGGGGACGGGAGCGCGGGGAGGATCACGGCGACCGGAACGGAAGGGCGGGGAGGCGCGGCGGGAGGACGCCTGCGGCGGTCTGGGCGGTGGCGACTGGCGCGCGGACCCTCCCCCGAGCACCCGCCCCCCAGGCCCGAGGGTCTCCCGGCCTAGAAGTCCTCGTCCTCCACCCATCCAAAGACCCGCTTCATCTCGGCCAGGAAGCCCCGGTAATCATTGAGCAGGGGGCTCTCCTTCCTGATGTAGGGGATCACCCACTGCAGGGCCGGCCCGGTGAGGCGGGTGATGAGGAACGTCACCTTCAGGGCATCGCTGGAGAACAGGGTCTCGTCCACCAGCATGTAGGCGCCCGTCTGCACGATAAACTCCGGGAGCCGGTCGGTGTCTCCGTCAAACGTCTCGGGGAAGGGAATCGGGTTCCTCCACCGACGCGCCTGGGGCCGGAGGGGCAGGGCCAGGAGGGCCTTGATCAGCTGCACTCGGCCGTCCATCGCGCCTGGCTCGCTCGGCTGGGCTGGGCGGGGCTGGGAGCAGGCGGGCGGGGAGGCGTGGCGGGAAGTGCGTGTGTGCGGAGGCGGGTCCAGGCGGGGTGGGCGGGGCCCCGGGCGGGGCCGGGCGCGGGCGCGGGCGCGAGCTCCGCCCACAAGGCCTGGTGGTCGCTGGTGCGCAGGCGCGCAGGGAGCCGACTGCAGGCCTGAGAAGCGGAAGGTGGGGATGGGGGTGGAGGCGTCCGAGGAGGAAGGCGGGGCTACGTCCCGCTCGAGAAGGCGGGGTCAGAATCGGAGGGGCGGGGCCGAGGTTTCCCGGGGCGGGCCGCTGGGTAGGGGCAGGGACCAGGGAGGAGTCCCGGACACCTGGCTCTATGTAGTGAGGGAGGAGTACGCTGCAAGTTTGGGACCTTAGCGTCCCTGTCCTGGGGGTCGAGGAGTCCTGCCTTCCTACCGCTTCTGCCCTTCCGCTCCAGAGTAATTTTCGCTAACCCTGGACTCTGGGTGCCACTTGAGTGCATTTTCTGCTTACGGATGAATTTCTCAGTCAGAGAAGTATTGCAAGGCTGGTTGTAGATGTGGTGGCCTTGCACCATAATGGAAAAGTCCCAAGTGTTATCCAACATAATCTAGTGCAGGATATTAAAAAAAAAATAATGCACCATAAGCAATTAATGTAAAGATGGTTAGTGGTAAGATATCTCTTAAGCTGCTACATTTACAGGCCAAATGAGAATTATTATTATGGAAAACCAAAGACAAAAGTAAGAAGGGTGGGATGTGTGGATTGGCAAAAATAACTCTCCAGAAAATTCACCAAAAGAACGGTTCATTGGCGGGGGGGAGAAAAAAGAAGCAAAAGCACCACCACAGTGTGGGAGCGCACACCTCCAACCTGGTGTTCAACTGGCTGCCCACGTGAAGAATAGCCCCAGTTCCAAGATGACTGTTGTATATATCAGGCATCCCTCCCTTGGTAGTTACCACAAAGTCTGACAGGAAGTAGGACCAGAGAGTCAACAAGGGCCTTATCTCCACCTATAATCCTCCCAGCGCTATGGTTAAGCATTTTAAGATGCCAGTTCACTTTTATCATTCCCACCTCTTGATCAAGATCTTGTCTCTAAAGATCACTGATCAACAGGTCTTCTAGTCTCAGATTTTCCAATGTCCAGCTTTTTGTCCCTCGATGTCTGTTCAGCTTCTAGACCCTCAGTGTCTGTTCAACCTTTTGTCTCTCGATGTCAGAAGGGACTCTTCTGGGTGTCATCTTTTACATCATGGGGAAGAGTGCATGGATATGGAAACAGCTGGTGTTCAGTGTAGACCGGCATCAGAAGTGGAGCTTAAATAGATTAAGGTTAAAGATATAATTAAAACATACCAACCTAGCTTATGTGGCAGGGGCTAAATGCATAGGATGTCCTGTAATTATCTCTAAAGGTGAGAGCTTATAAGTCCCAAAAGGAAATCTGAGATTTCAAAGGACTAATGGCAATGCTTTTGGCCAAGGTATTTGAAGAGTTTCTGTAAATTTTGCCAATTGAGTTTTTTTTTTTTTGTCAGATAGGAGCAATCAGGGTGTTGCAAGACCTGATAACGCAGAGACGTTAATAATGAATCATGCGAACTCCAATCGTCAAGTTCTAATCTCTCCTCCGAAGAGGAACAGGTAAGGATTATCCTACCTGACGATGCCAACTTGTGTTTTAATAATACCATTAGTGCATTCAACCAATCCTGAAGATTGAGGATGGTAAGCACAGTGAAACTGTTGTAGGACTGGCCAGATAGCACAGACTTGCTACAGCACCTGCCCAGTGAAATGGGTTCCTCGATCACTGTGGAGTTCAACAGAAGTTCCCCAAATACGAATAATCTTCTCTAACAGTACTTTAGCCACTGCAGGTACATTAGCTTGTCTTCAAGAGAAAGCTTCAGGCCAGTGAGAAAACATACATATCATTACTAAAATATATTTGTATCCATAAGATGGGGGAAGCTGTATGAAGTTTAGTTGCCAGACTTCAAATGGAGGTAAGGAAACCAAGTTGTTTCCATAGCATTTCAAAATCATGGGTCACCCCAAAGGCATATCTGCTGTCAGTATAAATGTTGACAGCTTTATCCCTTGTTAAAATGCATACTCGAGTGAGGGCATATAATTCAGCCTGCTGTGCTGAAATGGCCAGAGGCAAAGGTGCTGCCTCGATGACTTCAGAAGGAGTTACGACAGCATAACCAACACAGTACTCACCAGTGTCATTTTTTTAAAATAGTGTGAACCATCAGTAAACCATGAGAAATCAGCTTTACCCAGAGGAGTTCTTTATAAATCGTCACGAGGAGCCAGGAGGTGGTCTGTTAATGTCAGGCAGCCATAAGGGGCTTCCTCAGTCTCAAGAGAAAGAAAATCCAGCATGATACTTCTCTAAGAAATTTCTGTCTAAAAAAATGGGTAGGGGCAGAAGAACTAAAGAGAAACCAATGTTAATAGTCACCTCTTAAGGGACCTAGATAAAAAGGGCATAGGTTCAGATACATAAACCTGTTTATGCAAGATGGTTAAGGGGAAGGACTGGGAAAAAAAAACCCTGTAACTTCTCAGAGCCCTGTCACTAGGAATCAGGAAGGCCTAAAAGAGACTGGTTAGTTGGCAGAGAGCGTTTTGTACACTTCAACTTATGGCAATCCCTTTTCCAATGTTCTTGCTCCTTGCAGTAGTGGCAAAAAGTTGTAATTCTTTCATTTCCCACAGGGTTTCCCATTTGCCATGGCTGAAAATCAAAAGTCTTGGTGATCTTGTTTTTAGGTGACTCATCTAAGGTATTAGCAAGCTCATTAGCTAAATTTACCAAGTATAGGGTTGGCATAGTTTCCCATCCCTTCCTTGATCTCCTAACCAGGAGGGAAAGGTTTTTTTCCAGCTCATTGATAAAGAATTAAAAGTCACACGCGTTGAGTCAACATTTGAAGGAAGACCAGAATTTTCCTTAAAAACCACCTAAAACCTATTATAATAGTCATGAACAGTATCATCAGGCCTTTGTGAGCAAGTGTGAATTTTGCTCCAATTCATAGACCTTGAAAAAGCCTTGGGAATTGCTCGATGTAGCTTTCAAGCAAGTTCCTTGGCTTCCTCCCAATAATTGGAGGTTAGTTTTCCTAAATCCCTTTCAGGATGCTCCTATCTGGCAATCCTCATCCAATGTCTAGCTTGACCTTCACCAACCAACATATGGATCAGCTGGTACAAATCAGAAAACCCAGGTTGATATGCTTGAGTAGAAATATCAAATTCCTCCGCAAACTTATTAGAATCCTCAGTTAGGAAAATCCTATACAATGGCTCATAACTCAGCTTTTTCCAGGGGACATAGGAAATGTGGGGTTTATTAGGATCTTCAGAGGGTTTAATCTTAAATGGAAAAGTACTGATAAGTTCTGAGGAAGAAGAGAGAGGAGATTTGAGAGAAGGTGTGGCTGGGGGTTGAATTAAAAGTGGTGGAGGTGACAGTGAAGAGCAAGATGGAGTCGGAGGTGGAGTGTGAGACAATGGAGCAGTAGGGGAAGGGCAAGGCAGTATTGTAGACAAAAAGGACGAGTTTTCAGCTGCCATTCTATCTCTTTTAGAATTTTTAACAGTGTGGGGACAAAGCCCCCAAAAAACAGTTTCCAGGCTCTCGGCCTCACATAGAAAGGTGCTGGCTTGGGTAGTAAATGGCCATCAACTGTGATCAGATGGCCAGCAGCTGTGGCTAGTTGGCCGTCAGCTGTAACCCGTAAGCCATTGGCCACTAATATAACGGCTGTGGCTATGCTAGCAGAGAGAATGGGGGCTAGCAAGAAGGTGGTGGCTGGCAAGCGCGGACTGCTGTTAGGCAGATTATATAGATCCTGCTTCCTGTGTCTCCAGCCCAGCCGCCAGCGAGAATATATCGGTTTGACTCCCCTACTTATGGCTCCATGGGTGTTCCTGTTTGGCCTCACCATGTCCTGCGTTCTTATGTGGGGAGTGGGACCAGAGACGCCGCCGGACGCCCTGCACGACAAATGGCGCAGCGAGCAGGGTCCCCTGCATGACAAACAGCCTTCATTAACTTTGAGACTTTATTTTGTAAAATGGCAACTTTAGATTTGTAGCTCTGTTTGGCAGCCTCAATATACCATTCCAAATAGACATTCCATTCCTCTTTTTCAGTTACAATGTTGTTACTATCCAATTTAGTTTTAAGAAGATCAAGTTTCAGAATCTCAAAAGTTCCCCACTGCTTTGCAAAATTACTCTTAAGTCAGATCTGTCCATTTAGTTAAATATGTGCATGAAAATTCCCCGTGGATTTTAAACATATACTTGGTCGGTGTCCCAGGAGGATGGACAATTTTAGAAGGCTTAGACATCGAGGATCCCCTTTTTTTAAAAACACTGGGCCCCAAAACAATTCACAGCTCAAATAACTTGCAAGTCTTCAGCCTGCCTCACTCTGGAACAGTCCGATCACTGAGCATCAGGCTGAAGGATGAAAACCGGTTCCAGGGAAATAGCCAACTCTCAGGGAGTTAAACTATAGGCTAAGCTGGGTGGTACTCTTCCCACTTTCTCAATGAGACAACACAGTGTAATACTAGCCAAGACTGACCAATTTCAGTAGAAATAAACTTTTTATCCCCAAAGCGGCATTAGGCGAAGGCCAGTCTTTGTCTCCAAGTACAGCTTGTTTTTCCAAAGAATTCAAGCCAATGTACCACAAGTACCCAGACAACATAGACAAATAGGCCTTTAACGCACACACACACACACACACACACACACACACACACAGCAACAAACAAACAAACACACACAAAAATTTCACAAATTGGAAAGGAGGATGGGAAATTAACCATTACTATATCTGAATTAATTTGTATGCCTGAGTACAAAATTAATGTAAATTCACCAGTTTTCATAGATACAGAAAACAACCAGTTAAAGTATAACATGGTGTTATATACCCTACTCAGAAAAGAAATTCAAAGGAAACAGTCTATATATACATATAGTATTACACTGTGTTGACTCATTGAGAAAGCGGGAAGAGTACCACCCAGCTTAGCCCATATATGTGTGTGTGTGTGTGTGTGTGTGTGTGTGTTTCTATTTATATATTGAAATATATATATATATTTCTATTGCAAAAGCAGCATGAAATGTTTTAAATACTAAAGAGGGTTACAAAAGAATACTTAAACATCCCCAGACCTTGGATAGGATGGATTGACATCATAGATGTTCAATTTTCCTAAGTCAAATTACACTTCCAACACTGGACTAGTGATGGGGTCATGTCATAAGCCAATATTGTGTTTAATCCAATTATGTGCACTGTTTCTTTTCTCCAAACATCATCCTACCAAAACACCAAGAGGATTTTGTTTTGATTAGACATGCTGATTTTAACGGTCCTGTAGAAAAATAAATAACCAGAAACAATGTGAAAATGTTTGAAACATAAGGGTAATGAGGGATGTATCTGCTTCAGCAGATATTCACAAATATATTGTTATTTATTGGTGTATTTTTATTGTCTTTTTCCCTATTTAAATACAAGATTCCAGTGACCTCAGGTAGCCATGATGTTAAACAATTACCTCTGTTTTTTTTTCAATAAATTCCCTGGGGATAGGGCTTTCCCACAGCTAGCTCCCAGTCAGGTTAGATAAACAATGTTCTGAGAATGAGTCTTTGTTAGGGAGCTGTCACAGGTCAAATAATGACAAATGGTATAGGTTGCACTATGAGATTGTTTCCTTCACTGGCACCTGAATTCCCCTCAACAGACCTCAGCCTGCTTACCTATGGTCTCAGCACCATCCCCTTGCCCAGAGCCTTAGGAATCAACTCCAGATATCCAAGATAAGATTCCTTTCCTTCCCACCAGGCTCCACATGGAGCATACCTCAGCCACTCTCTCTGCCTTAGCCTTCCAGGCTGGGAAAGGCGTCCATGACAGGGTTTCCCTCCTTCTTCAGTGGATGTGATTAAGCATAGGTTAGACACAACTGAAGAGGTGTGGACCCCAAGAAGAAAGATTCATTTGATGTGAACCCTAAGAAGGAATTTATCTACTGAATGGACTTCCCATGGTCAACCAAGTGCCCAGATTTTATAATAAGAGCCTAGCAGGCATTTGCTGACAGGGTCTTCTCACGTACTCTGCATACCAGGAAGAACCTCAGACTGAACTCTCAGCTTCCTGCACTGTGTCCCCTTTGTTTACACTGTCAGAGTCATCCACTGCAGGGAAATCCTGGTTTCTATTTCTACCAATGGACTGAGACCTTTCCTGTCCAATGAGAAAGGCATAATTTGGGTACCTCATTTACATAAAATGGACCTAATTGAGAACCTGGGTGGGAATTATACAAGACAGCCTCCCCTTTGTCTGGTGGAACACAATTTAGGTCGCTACCCAAATCTGGTCACCTGGGCAACAGCTCCTTTTTGCTCAAGTAAATGCCTTTTATTCTTTATTACAGTCTAAAATTAATTTTGGTTTACAAAGGTAAATAGTGGACTGAAAGATATGTCATAGGAAAATATCCAGAATGAATCACAGAAATATTAATAGACGAAAAATACAGATAAGGTAAAATACACAGTAGATATGGCATGAAAAGGACTAGTTGATATTTAATTGGAGTTTGAGAAGAGAAGAGAGAGAATGAAACAAAAGCAATATTTGAACAGATATTATCTGAGAACAAATACCTAGCAAAGAAAAATGAAAAAAAAATCTACATCTAAGCATATCTTAGGATAACTATTGAAAACCAAAGACAAATAAAAAAATTCTAAAGCTTTTAGGGAAATAACAGCAAATTACCTTTATAGTAGCAGTAATTAGCCTGACAGCTGACTTCTCAATAGTAAAAAAAATGGAAAATGAAAGAAGATGAAATACTATCTTTTATGTACTGAAAGAAAATAATTCCAAATGAAAACATTTTGTGCCCTGCCAAAATATACTTCAAGAATGAAGATGAAATAAAGGTATTTTTATGCAAAAAAAGAGAAAATCCTGAGATAATTTGTCACTAGTGGAATCGTACTTAAAGGAAATATTAACAGATGTTCCTCTGGCAGAAGAAAAAAATTTAAACGAGTGAAAATTAATGAATTGGAAAGACATGTGGGCAGATCTGAGTGAATACTGCCTTAAGGCGTTTAGAAACAAAGAATCAAGCCACGACCTGCTGTATCTTGGCTCCTGCATCCCTTACTCCTTCTTTATGTCACCCTTCTTGCTGTCAATTGGTGAGCACAATTGACACCAATTTAAAGAAGGCTTTAAAATCTAAGCCTTCTTTTGGGCTCTGGGCTGGCTCTCTTCTCAGCCCATTCTCTGTCCTCCTATATTGAACCTCCTGCAAGAAAGGACTCCCAGTTCTGGGTCTTCCCTAAATTTCAGACTGTATTTCCACTGAACTTACTGTTCATCTTCATTTTGAATCTCATAGACACCTCAAAATTGTTGCAACATGATCTCTTTATCTTTCCTTATTTTCTCCCCAAAACTGTTCTGCCCTTGTGTTTCTTTTCTCATTTGGTAGGACCACCATCCATCCAGGCAGCAATGTCATCAAACTTGTAGTAGCTCCTGACTCTTTGGACTCCCTTTTTTCATATACTGGCCACTGCACATACACTGCATGCCATGTTTCCTATGTTTTTCATTTAATCTTCACTGCACCATTAGGAGTCCAGCATTCATTACCATCCACTTGGACTCTAACAACCTTCTTATAACTAAATGTCCTCCCTTTTTCTGGTGACTCTCTGTTTTGATCTGTTTTGCACACTGACACCCAAATTATAGATTTGACAAGCAAATTAGATCTGTTATTCAAGACCTTTAACTCTCTAAGGAGTCTATGGCATCCAGTCCAGGGTTCTTTGCTCTAGGCTGCTCCCGACCTTTCCCCCACCCCGCATCTTTTGCCACTTGCATCATTAATGCTCTTCTCCAATCTGACCATAATATGCCATGTGTTTCATGCTCCTGTTTCTGTGCACTTTCCCCTCCCTAATCCTTTACACTGCCTCCTCTCTCTCCTGTGTACCACACAAACTCTTGTGCAATACGCATTTCCGCCTGATGCACTTTTATGACAGACTGGACTAACATAGTCAAACAAGTCTTCAAGAGCACTTTACCAATTCCTCTATCAGAGCACCACCCACATTGCACCTTCTGGTAAAACCAGTGAGGAGACAAGAGAGTTTATGAAATCCTCAAGGAAAATATTTCTGGAGATCTCCCAATGAAAGGTGTTAGGTTGGTGCAAAAGTAATTGCGGGTTAAAAGGTGAAAAGTAACTGTAAAAACCGCAATTACTTTTGCACCAACACAATACTATTTTAGTATTTATTTAGGTGCGCTGTTAAACCCTTCCATATATTGTGCAATATACTGAGCTATATTATGTCAGAAAAGAATAAGCTACTAAGCTGAGAAATTGTACATTGGTGGTAAATTTAGGAGAGATGAGACATACATGAAGAAGTTGTGCAAGACTTGATACATTCATTAACATAGAGCAGGGGTGTCCAAACTTTTTTCAATGTTTTTCACCAAGGGCCATATGCGGTAAAATACACAAACAGCCGGGCCACTCACTCGAGGTGAAGTACGTATTGCCTCACCTGGTTTATTTAAGTAAACTAAATATATTTTTGGAATTGGCTGCGGGCCAATTAACAATGGATTGCAGACCGCAGTTGGCCCGCGGGCCGCAGTTTTGACACCCCTGACATAGAGACATTAGCACAGATGAAAGTAACCAATTGTGGAACAAACTATCGATAAACTAGACAATGTGTAGTAAGATGTGGATTATGTGATATGAATAGTAAGTAGAAAAGGAATTAGAGAAAGCAGATTAGTGTCAGTTGGGATGGTATGGGAAAGTCTCCAGGAAGGAGGTGATATATGACCAGAAACACGCATGACATAAAATAAAAATCATGGTTAACTTCACACGAAAGCTTAGTATGTGCCAAACTCTAGTCTAAATGCTTTACATTAACTCACCGGATGTCATGGCAGTCCAATGATGTGATTCTTATTGGTATCCTCATTTTACCAATGAAGAAACTGAGACACAAAAAACAGTGAAGGATATACAGTTGGTAGGGAATAACTGTGATATGAATCCAAACAGTATACCTCAAGCCCATATACTGAACCACTATCCATAAGGCATAGTAGATAAGAAGTAAGTGATTATTTTCCACAGATAGGCCATGGACATGAATTGAATTATGGGTGGGACAAGAGTGAACTGTGATCACAGATTGAGGAGACATAGGTGATCTAAGAGATAGAATTTGTGTGATATTGGTCATCATAGGTCAGGTATCGAGAGGGTTCAGCATGTGTCCATCTGCGGAGGCCAGTCAGAGGGACAAGCTTAGTAACACATGGGGAAAGAGTTGGGAGATCTGGGACAGGATTCACATCTCTTTTGTCTTCCTTCTTTCCCCTCTGCATGTGTACTAAGTTCCTAGATCCATCCCTTCACTGATTTCTTGACAAAGCCTGCACCAACTCTCCTGCCACCTGGATCTTTGTCAAAGTCTTACCCCAAGACCCCAACTCTGGAGGAATTTACCTATCTTTCTCTGAGCTTGCAAAGAAGCAGCCAGACTAGTGAGTAACTACCCAGGTGGGCCAGTTGCTATGTTCTTAGCACTGCGCAATGATCTGGCTGGATGTCTCTGGTGTCTTAGCTTCCTAAACAGTAATTTGAAACAACCACTTTCATTTTGCTGTTTCTTCATATTTCTTCTTGGAGAACTATGAGGCCATCTCATCTCTGCTATTGGTTGATGATATTCCAGGGTGGGTAGGGCAACATCATGAACAATTCCATAACATGACCTAGTGACTACGTGGTTCACCTACCACAGTTGGGAGCAGTTGAGTTCAGTATTTAAGGTAGTCATCCCTGGGTGAGCTGAATATCCCTGTTTGAGTAGCTGTAAAATTAACTCCGCAGATGGCCTTCTGAAAAGGATCAGGCTTCCAGTTTCAAGTTAAATAATGAAGCTTACTGCCCTTTCCAAGACAATATCTAAAGCTGGTTATCTTTCATCCTACAGTAACAGAAGAAATCATTACTCTGAAGATGGGAGTGGGAACATGAAATTAGGGAAGAAGTCAGAGAAGAAGCGAAGCTGCTTATGCCTGAGTCTTGAAAGTGGGAAGGGTGAGGTGGGGATTTCCACAGACAAAGGGAGAACATGATATGATATGGAAGTCTGAAAAAGGTGGTTGGGAGTTGTTTGAATTAATTGCTGAGACCAATCCTGGGAGGCTGCTATGAGTGACTTTGTTATTGGTTTTCCTTGTCTTTCCCCCAATTTTTGAAACCTTTACTGACTTGCCAAAATTCCAAGTACAAACTTTAGGTTCTTCACACTGTGACCAGGCCAGTGCTATCTGATCCCAGAGCTCACTTGATTCCCCTGATGTCTCCCCATGTCCCCATCTAATAGCAAAGAAGAACTCACATTTAAATGTAGGAATGGGAGAAGTAAAGCATGGAAGGCTCAGTGGAGGAGGGTGCAATTGAACTAGGTCTGGGTAAACTTGGTCATCAAGATTTCCAAAATTAGAAATGACAGGAAATAGAAGCTCTGGTATGTACAAAGACATGAGTAGTAGAGGTGGACATTGAATAATGGACATAGACATAGACGTGGTAACAACATGAGCAAAGATGAGTTTTTTGGTTGGGTCTTGAGGTATGGGCAGTTTCCACTCACAGACCTGAAGGGAGTGGACAGTCTCCCTGTCAATCATTGCAGGCCCTTCAGTGATAATGTCTGAAGGTGGGTCCATATAATGATGTCAAAGCAGCCCTACCATGCGACCAAGCTCATTAAAAATCTGGATTGCACAATGCGGCTTCTGTGGACAGTTTCACTCAGTGCTAAGGAAACATGGTGGCTCCCTGGCCTGTGATCTCAAAGTGTAAGTGTACTTTATTTCATAATTGGCTGCCTAGTGTGATTTTGAGACTCGGGTTAATGGTGTGTCCTGATATACTTTGAGAGATGTGTCCCATATGCTCCTGGATTGATGACAGGGAATGTCAGCCGTGATGGCATCTTCTGGATTATTTCATTTATTTAATGTGGGTCTTGAACCAGCCCCCACCCCATTTGTGATCTTAGCTGTTTTTGTGGTGTTTGCTGCTTCACATGAGAAATAGCTAGTGCTTTTGGCTGAGTCAGTGTGGGTCCCGGGCAGCTCAGTGGTGGTTGGCACCTCAGAAGCTGATTTTGCCTTTTATTGTACAATGTTGTTGGATGGGTATTGTTGCAGGGTATTTGTTTAAATCTTGGTCTTGGCTGTTTACATGAAATTTCTCATCACTAACAGGATTTCTCTCATTCTCGACCTTAAAAGAGAAAGTAAGGCCTTGAGGAGTGTGAGTGCGCTTGTGATGGCCACGTAGCTGCCTTTGAGCACATTTTTTGTTTATTTCATTTAACAACATGACTGTATGTTTAATATCATTTGTTTGGTTAAATTTCAGAATCGGCATTCTTCATGTGTTGCCTTAAAAAGGAAAAAAAAATCCTGATAATTCCAACATGAAATTGAGTAAACAGAGGCCTGGTCGGCTCGGGGTTCATTCACTTATCTCCAGAAACACCTTCAGTCTCCATTGAGCACTATTTTGCAATTATATGTAATGTACATACATATTTAATATCATATTTAACCAAGAATGATCAAGACACGTTTCTGTACATTTTCCACAATACATGTTGCATTATTTGCAATTTTCAAAAAAAAAAAAAAAAAAAAGCAGTCCGGTTGCCAAAACCTTGTAGCTTTAAGTCCCTGAAAGGAATCACCCCCCACCCCGTGGATCCTATTTCTTGTTTTATTTTATAATATAATGGCATGTTTTTTTTTCTTTTTCATTACACTACAGTCATTCAAATTTGTTTAATTTTTATTTTGGCCGTGTTTCAAAAATATTCTGAATCCTTGGCGTTTTACGACTGTGAATAAATGCTCTTAATCATACAACGTCCGACAATTATGTTCGCAAACTTGCCACCGTTCGCTTACATTGGCAGCACTGTACAAACATCTAGGTGAGGTTTTATAACCTTGGTATATCAGTATCTCACAGCTCTTTTTGTGTCAACGTGTGGTGGTGTCTTGCTGAGTGGCGTTCATTATTGTTGTTGCATGTTTTTGTGTGCCATCGTGAGAATGTCTGAGCTTGAATTAGAGCAATGAACAAACACTAAATTTCTTGCTAAACTTGGCAAAAGTGGAAGTGAAATTCGGGACATGTTAGTCCAAGTTTATGGGGATAATGCCATGAAGAAAACAGCAGTGTACAAATGGATTAAGTGCTTTTCTGAGGGGAAAGAATGCATCACTAATGAAGAGAGGTCAGGGTAGCCAGTAACAAGCAGAACCGACTAAAACATTGCAAAAATTCGTCGAATTGTGTGTCAAAATTGTCAACTGACTGTGAGAAGCATAGCAGACCAAGTAAACATCGATAGAGAAACAGTTAGGAAAATCTTAACTGAAAATCTTGGCATGAGAAAGGTGTGTGCAAAAATGGTCCCAAAGGAGCTCACCGATGAACAAAAGCAAAGGAGAGTGGAAGTTTGCTAGGACCTTTTGGAGAAGCAAGACAATGTTTTGGGCAGTGTTATCACTGGTGATGAAACATGGGTGTACCAGTACAACCCTGAAACAAAGTGTCAAAGTGCACAAAGAAAGTCAGCCAATTCTCCATGACCAAGAAAGTTCCGTCAGCTCAAATCAAGAGTCAAAATGATGTTGCTAACATTTTTTGATATCAGAGAGATTATTCATTCAGAATTTGTACCAACTGGACAAACAGTTAATGAAGTTTACTATTTGGAAGTGCTGAAAAGGCTGCGTGAAAAAGTTAGAAATACATGACCTGAACTTTTCACCAACAATTCATGGCTCTTGCATCACGACAATGCACCAGCTCACACGGCACTGTCTGTGAGGGAGTTTTTAGCCAGTAAACATATAACTGTACTGGAACACCCTCCCTACTCACCTGATCTGGCCCCCAGTGACTTCTTCCTTTACCCAAAGATAAAGGAAATATTGAAAGAAAGACGTTTTGATGACATTCAGGACATCAAGTGTAATACAACGACAGCTCTGACGGCCATTCCAGAAGAAGAGTTCCAAAATGTCTTTGAAGGGTGCACTAGGCACTGGTGTGAGTGCATAGCCTCCCAAATGGAGCACTTTGAAGGTGACCATAGTGATATTCAGCAATGAGGTATGTAGCACTTTTTCTAGGATGAGTTCGTGAACTGAATTGTCATTTTTCATGTCATCATCCACCATTAATACAGTCTTGTATTTTGTTTTACAGAAAAATTGTGTTTGGTATCATTTTATTTTATTAAATGTTGGTCCTGGCCCTTTTCATAAGCTTTGTGTTAAAATTTTTCATGTTATTTTCAATTTGCAAATTAGGAAAAGATTGTTTTAATTGTCTTTGTGCTTCTTGCTTTGTGACAGTTACTGGTTTCAAGGGGCTAGCTAACCTAACATTTCATTGTATTTTTCCATTACAAATTTTTAATTTCTCAGTTAGACTTATTTGACTTAGGATAGTTTTATTTATATGTGGAATCTAAGGAACAAAATAAAACAGAAACAGACTCATAAATACAGAGAACAAACTGATGTTTACTAGATGGGAGGGGGATTGGAGGCTGGGTGAGAAAGGTGAAGGGATTAAGAAGTACAAATTGGTAGGTACAAAACAGTCATGGGGATGTAAAGTACTCTATGGGTAATACAGTCAATAATATTCTAAAGACTATGTATAGTGTCAGATGGATACCAGACTTATAGGGGGGATCACTTCATAAATTATATACATGTCTAACCACTACACTGTACATCTAGAACTAAAAGAATATTGCATGCCAACTATAATTAAAAAAAATAGTCACAGGGATATATAGTACAGCATAGGGAATATAGTCAATAATATTGTAATACCTACGTACAGTGTCAGATGGGTGATAGACTTATTCGGTTTATAATTTTGTGAGGTATATAAATGTCTAATCACTATGTTATTTTTGTATACCTGAAACTAATTTTTAAAAAATTTAAAAAACTTGTTGAAAAATTAGTTTTTGTGTCTCTTATTTCATATATCTACTTAAAATAAAGAAAGTTTTGTTTTCAATGTAAATAATACACACATTGACCATCTGACTGAGCGTTTGTTATTTTACGACAGTGAATTCCCAGGAGTGCCGATCACCGGCCACCACTGGACTTCGTTTAAGTTCTTTTGGGATTTCATTTCTGCCAATAATTGCATGTTAAATATAACATTATTCAATTTAATTCTGTCCTTAGTCTTTTCATGCATTTCCTTTGCAAATCTTGGAAGATTTTCAATTTACATGTAAGGAAATTCACCCCCAGAATGAGTGCTCTCTATTCTCTAGGAGTGAATGGCCCTTGCAGGTAATTGTGTATACTTTCTAATATTATTTTAGAATCATAATTGTGCATTCAATCTATTGTTATTTCTTTAAATGTCCTAGATTCTCCGTCGTAGATGTTCTCCCATAGAAAAAATAATTTGTGTAGTTTTCATTTACAAAAAAATGAGAATATGGGGCGACCAGATGGCTCAATTGGTTAGAGCACAAGCTCTGAACAACAGGGTTGCTGGTTTGATTCCTGCATGGGATGGTGGGCTGCGTTCCCTGAAAGTAAATGGCGACTGGACTTGGAGCTGACCTGCACCCTCCACAATTAGATTGAAGGACGAGTTGACTTGGAGCTGATGGATCCTGGAAAAAACACACTGTTC
Source organism: Rhinolophus hipposideros (assembly GCF_964194185.1). NCBI lineage: Eukaryota > Metazoa > Chordata > Mammalia > Chiroptera > Rhinolophidae > Rhinolophus > Rhinolophus hipposideros. Next base: position 21,673,647 of record NC_138046.1, read on the forward strand.
CCCAATAAAAATTTTTTTAAAAAGAAAAGGAGAATATGCCCATTTATGTCCTGACTTGTCCTGACTCGTCTGACCCAGGACCACTCCTTTCCTCCTTGTTTGAGATCCTGGGCCATGCTGGACATGCTACTCCCCGCCCCCACCTCCCATCCCCCATCGCAGAGAGTACTGTCCCTGCTTCTTTGGCCACAAGTGCTGACTGTGCCTTAATGCCTCCAGTGCTAGCATATTGGCTTAAGAAATTGGCAGTGCCTACTTATTTATACTCATGCATCCATCCTGTGATGCCTAATGTGTATTTAAGGGGAGAAGTAAATTAAAGGAAAACTGTTGTTTTGTCCAAAACTCTGAGGATCCTGATCACTGAGAGTAACCCAGTACTTGGTGTTAAATAAAATAGTTACTTCCTTTTGATAATGGTCATGGTTGCCTTTTTGCTGGTTGATTCGTGATATTGATTTAAATTATGTATATTATCTCATGTGTAAATGATTTAAAGACATATTTGTGAAACTTTGATGATCTCTAAATCCACCTTGATTACATTCAGAAATGTGAAAGGTTCATTACTTGTATTTGGGTTTTACTTTATCTGTGTCATTGGTACTGGCAGGAATGCAGATTTTAGGAAGTGGGACATTAACTAACCTCACTAATCCTGACTTTTTAGGCAGAGCCCTAGACCTTGAACAATATCTAAGTATGGGACGAAGGTACTTTTATTACATGGCCATTGCCCATAGTATTCTAGGGGTACACTTGCAAATTAAGAGCAAATTCCCCAATCTATATATTACCAAATGTCCAATTTTTCTGTTGTTTTCTCCTCAAAGACCTATGTTCATTTGCAGATGATAGTAACATTATGTAATGTATGAAATTCTTCATGAAATTGTTGAGTTAAATTAGCTCATTTTTAGTTTTAGCAATTTTTGAACTTACTATGTTACCAACTACTGAGAGTAATATAACAACACAGTTGTATAATATGCATTTCATGGACTATTAAGTAGAACACAAAACACAGTTGAATGATTTGTTACCCGTAATCTAGTTTTGGTATGTGTCAGTAATTGGTAACAAAGTGAGAACATGTAGCCCATTCCAAAGGATTGTTACCCATAATTTTGTATGAGTCAATTGCCTTATTACTGAAGAGAAAAAAACTAAAGTTTCGAGTCCAATTTTTCTAGCAAGTAACTGGCAATACCTCTCAACATAATATTTAATAATTCTCCTATGATATTTGATTAAAGCAAGATGAACCACAGCTCATTTTGAAAGAGCAATCAAACCGCTAACGCAGCAGTCTTATCTTGTGGTTTGATTCAAGCAGCTCCTATCTTAATTATCTTTAACTCTTTTGGCCTATTTCACACAGGCTGCATGATCGGGCACTCTGGCCCCACTAACCATTTTCAGAAATTCCTCTGGATAAGGGAAAGAGGAAGTTTGCCCCACAGCCACTCATCTTATGATTTTTCAAATTACTTAATTTTCCTGCAGTTAAGCTAGGCTATCCACCCATAGGCATGTCTCTTGTACAATCATCATCTCCTTCAGGACCCGTGATAAAAAGTCTAGTACTGGATAGCCGATGGACTTGTAATGAGAAGAGAGTGTACCTGGAAGAAATAGTCAAGACCAGCCAGTACGAACAACCTTATGTTATGTGAAGCCACAGATGTTGGGTAGAGGGTAGCACCTGTCCCCTGTCAGCTGTACCATTATTTAAGATGGTGCTGAAATCCCTTCCCTGAATCTCTAAGATAGGAGCTTCCAACAATATAAGGTCACTCCCTGAACACTGCTTCTTAATTGCATGGTAGAGACCCTATGTCTATAATTATTTTTTAAGCAGTCAGTGATATCTTTTTCCAGTCCTTATTTGTGTTCCTTTCTTCACTGTGGGTGCCACTGTTACAGACACATTGACTTTATTGGAATGTCAGATTTCAAACACAAGTGGTTCTTGACATTTTCACATCAAAAGTTTTGATTTGTCTTGTTATCCTTTTTGGAAAACTATTGTAATACTAGTCAGGATGGCATGGAAGAAGTGTCTGCCCAGTATATTGGAAGAACATACTAGCAACAGCAATTCACTTTCATCAATCTCTGCATGGGAACACAGGTCTATCAATATGAAAGACTGAGTGATCAACTCAACCAAGTGCTATTATTCATCAGAAATGACAGCATTTTGCCTCTCAGAAGACTCCCTCAGGTTGGTGACCTAGACAACAGTATAGGAGGGCTTAAAGCAGAACATTATGGCTTGGTTTAGCTCCTCTCCCTACCTGGCCACACCCCACTTCCACTTCATTTTAGGGCCATCGAATTTCTTCAGAGATGACTGAGCATCTCTTGGGAAACCAACCTCTTTAATTTTGCTATGATGTCAGGAGGTAGCCCAGCAACCTAGACTTTGCTTTGCTCTGAACTGTGTTCTTTTCTGGCCAATTTGGATGCCTTGCATTGAAGCTGTTGTGGCTCAGTAGCAAGTTGGGGCTGGAGGGTGCTTGTTAGGTGGCTGTGCCAAAAAGGTCTCCTCTATTTCCTTACCTATGGTAAGCCTACTTCTTTTCTGGGCAGTGCTTAATTTGTTGAAAGTGAGGTGAAGACCTTTGATAGTTTGGGTGGAAGAGGGTGCTAAATATAAATAAGAAATATTCTAAGGTGCATTCAAAGACACTTCTAACCTTTAGTTTCATAGGTAGCTCTGGTTCCTCTGTTGCTTTATTAGCATGGGTTTTATCCAGAAGTTGGCATCACAGAACCTGAAGTTTACTCACCAAAGGTAAAAAAAAAATAAATCTATATTTCTTTGTGATTAGAAACTAAAGTATGTAGCCTTTATGCAGCAAGTTGACATTTCAAAAACTTATTATTTATCCTTGTACTTGGTTAAATTACTTTAAAGACATGGAAGAATGAGGTCATTATGATTTCCCATCCAGTAAAAACCTGAGGCCTGGGATACTTAGAAAAACTGTACCTAAACCCATATTCCTTTACCAAGTGACATGACAGTGACCAAGAGTGGACTATTTATTAGTCAAAAACAGTTGTTAAACTTAATAATTGTAATGACTTCTCCCCCTTCCACATACACTTGTGTCCATAGCACATCAAAGTCATTTTGGGTCCTTTCCTTGGGAAGACCTAAGTGAATGGTTTAATGGGTAAATCCAATGAGTATTGGCACTTAAAAAGAAGTCACAAAATTGAGGATTCCAAAAGGGTGACTCCCTAATTGATGACATTCTCAAAATCAAGACTCTCAGGGAAAGAGAAGGTGACCCTTCTCAGAATTTACGGTGGCATCTGGCTCAGTGGTTCTTTTGCAAGAGTTCATTCCTAGGCCTGCCATGTCACTCAGCCTCATGAGACATGTACTTAATGTCTACTCTCTAGTGAGAATGTTAATGTACTATAAATTCTTGGTATGAAATATTCCACATCAAACTCAAATTTGCCTTAAGTGTTGTTTCATTTTTCTTATTTATGTGGGTGATGGAAAGAGAATGGATAATATTGGGCACTTCGAGGCAAAGTATTTGAAATGGAGTGTTTTCTTGTTATACTAGTTTCCTGTTATATGCAGACGTTTTATAACTGAATAGTATTCCATTGTCTGTATTACCACATTTCTTTATCCATTCATCTGTGGATACACATGTATATTGTTTCATAGCTTGGCTATGGTGAATAATGATGAATGAACATTGGGGTGCAGTCATCTCTTTGAGATAGTGATTGCATTTCTTTTGGCTTTATACCCAGAAGTGAGATTGCTGTGTCATGGTAATTCTATTCATGACTGGTTCTCCAGCCACTTCTGATTGTGTTCTATTTAAAAGAAATATAGAGGTTAGAGGCTCAAAAGTAGGCATGTCTTCTCTGATCAGAAAAGATGGAATGACCAACTCCATATGGTCCTTCCTTCTGGTTCCTCACGCCTAGAGGTGGGGAGAGGGTTGGGAAGAGAGGTCCTCTGTAGAGCTGCTCTTAGAGCTCAAGGGGAAAGCAGACAGGAAGATTTGAGCCCTCAGTGTGACAGGTGCATTGGACTTGGTGTGTTCAAGAGTGCCTCCTGCCCACTTCCCTATCTCTGGCACTACCTGGCATTGGCATAGCTAGAGGACAGAAGATATCAATGCACATTGTTGACTGTGACATGAGAACATATGACCCTCTGGTAAAGATGAAATTTTTATGATGGCAGCTGTTCCTTATATTTCCAGCTTCACTGAGAAATTTGGACTTAGCTGCTGGGGAATGCTTTGCTGTTTCTGCCTCATTCTGTGTACTATCTTAGCCTGTGAAAAATGGCTCAAGGAATGGTGGCCTTAATCCCTCCTATACTGTTGTCTAGATCGTTAACCTGAGAGAGTCTTCTGAGAGGCAAAATGCTGTGTGTCTGGTGAATAATAGCACTTGGCTGAATTGATCACTCAGTCTTTCATATGGATAGACCTATGTTCCCATGCAGAGACTGATGAAAGTGAATTGTTGTTGCTAGTATGTTTTTCCAGTATACTGGGCAGACACTTCTTTTGACACTCCCATGGCTCAAATGCCTTGTTAAATCCTAAAGAAATCACGTAGTGGTTGGCCATGGCAGTATTGGGGATGTGGGAAATGTTGAGTCCCCGGGAAGAATTTGGTCATGGTCTGTTGTCAGGCTTCTGTCCTCTGACACTAAGGTGCTGAACACAATGATATCCACTATGCAGAGCAAGGGCATATGAGGAATCATTAGGAATCCCGATTCTGTGGATGAGAATGCAGTTGGAGTTTATCCAAACATTTCCATGTTTTACCCAAGCATTTCTGCACTCTTTTGCTGATCATCTTCTGCACGTTGGTGGGAAGAGAAATGTCATGTGGGTCCTGTCAATGAACAGCACATGAAACTGGGGACATTTGGATCCTCATGGGCAAGTGCGGATGAGCCTGGATGTCCAGGAAGCTCCCACGTCAGGTCTCCAGGCTGGAAGATTAAGCCTTCCTATTCCTCTTGCTGAAGAGGGCACATATCCACACGCTGTAGCCGTCCCTCCCCCTATTTAGCTGCTAGAAGGCAGTGCTGCTTGGTCTGACCTCTCCACCATTTTGGTCTTCTCACTGGTGGCAATGACATTGCCTCAAGAGGACTTTGCCTGCATTTGCAAGGAAAAGAGTGTTTTAGACACAACAGTGAGGCATTTATGTGTTGTGTGTGGGCCTGCAGCTACTGGAGGGGTGAGAGGAAAAGGGGAAATTGCAGTTTGAGGAAGGAAGGAGCACTATGGTTTCCTCATTTCAGGCTTTTGATTTCTCTTGATTATTGAAACCTGGGGCCAGCACAAGAGGGTCCAGCAGGGATACGAGGACACTCTGAGTACATAAGAAAAATGGGGAAGATAAGGGCATTTGGTGTAAAAGTTGTGGCGGGCATTGTGGTTTCAGGGACGTGTCTCCTTGTCCCTTTTCTCCATTCTCCCACACTACCTTTGGGTCAGCAAAGCTGGAGGACAGAAGATAACAATGGACACTGATGGATATGATATGAGAAAATATGACTTTCTTGTAAAGTTGAGACATTTATTATAGGGACAGGTGTTATTTTTCTGTTCGCTAAGTGTATTTGGTTCTGTCTGCCCGTGAAGGCTTTGCTGTCTCATGTTTGTTCTGTGTTGCCTTAGACCTATGAAAAATGGCCACTGGGGGAAGGTAGCCCTTTATCCTGTTATATTGTTGCATAGAAAAACAATCTGAGGGAGTTCTGAGAAGGAACTGCTGTTGGTTATGCCGATTTTATTCTCCAGAGACATTTTTCCCCCCTCTCTCCTGTATCCTTATTGACTCTTGGGCACTGTTTATGGTTTTCATTTGTCTCTCTTTTCCAGGAAGGTCTAGTTGACCTTCTGGTTTCAACTGCTTAAGTTGTTCCCTTTGACCTAGTTCTCAGGTATTACAAGCATTTTTGCTGCCAGGCCTTGTGGAAAAATCCTGGGTTGTAAAATTGACAAGAGGCTTATTTAGCTATAAAGGTTTGCATACGTTGCAAAGAAGCAATTTAACTTTTTTTTTCTTTTTAGATATAATATTAATATTCAAAAAGTCACGATTAGAGACAGCTTCAATGACATTACAGGTGATTCCATGAAGTGAGGCAGGGAGCTCATATCTAGGCTGGATAGTCGCAATCAGTATGATCATTCTGCTAGTTCATGACTATAAGCACTGTTCAGAGTGCTTTGAAAATCTAAAGGCACAATATGAGCACTAGATATTCTCACACTGGGAGTTCTGAGAAGGATGGGGCTTGGACATGATTTTAACTTTCATTGCTTGTCCTCTAGCTTACTTATTCTTTTACCCCTACCAGTGTCCTCTGGGAGTTCTCTATGATCAATATGATCAATTGGGACGAAGATTAAAACAATAAATCTTGTTAAAGATGGTTTAAATTGATATGCTGATGTCAATGGTCTTTTGGCAAATTGAGTTGTACTTTTCCTCTCATGTTTATCCTGAAGGAGCAGAGGTCTGATCTCTATGTCTTATGATACATGGGACCTGATAGAATACTTAGTAGGAGGTAAGGATTCAGATCCTGTGTTAGGGATATTTAGTGTGCAGGCCTCTCAAAAGGGTGCAAAATGTGTGTGCTCCTGTAACAATTTGAATGATCGCCTTCTGGATTTGAGTTTGCCCTCTCAGTCTGTCCACTGGCCAAAAATAACTCCAGAAAATCCACCAAAAGAACAGTTTATTTGGGAAAGGAAAAAAGGTCACCCCAGTAGTGTGTGAATGCACACTTCCCACCAACGCTCCAACCGGCCATCCACGTGCAAAAAGTCCCGATTCCAAGATGGCTTCTCTATTTATTAGCATCCCTCCCCTGGAAGTTACCGTAAAATTTAACAGGAAGTCAGGACTAGAGAATTAGCAAGGGGCCCAGCTCCACCCATAGTCCTCTGAGTTCTATGGTTAATTATCTTAAGATGCCAGTTCACTTTTATCAAGTCCATCATGCTGACTCCAGGAGCACAATGTATGGGTTACTGACTGCTGCCAGCCAGGCCACCTTATAAATTAGATTTGAGTTGGCCTTCTGAGCTTCTCTTGCCTCTTCTTATTCATATGCAGACGTACTGTACTGCTTCTTATCAACTTCAAAAAAGAACAGCAGTGGGCTGTACTTAGTAAATCCTAAGGAGATTCACTGATTTTCTCAATCTCCCCCATCAGTCACATGCAGCGTCCCTACAGAATGCAGGAAAGGCCTATCCTAGACTTCACTCTAGTCTCAGCTTGGAGACTACAGGTTGTGCAGTCAGGGTGCTGAGCTACAGTATGTGGACTATGGTTAATGCCAGGAACCAAGCACCTGTGCTTCTCTCCTCCAGAGCTCAGAATAAATGTATCACATACTGAAAATTTTGCTAAGAGGGTAGATCTTATATCAGGCTCTTATTACAAAAAGTAATAATAATACTAATTAATGAGAGTGGAATTAAATTTGGAGGGAATGGATATGTTTATGGCATAGATTATGGTGATGGTTCACAGATATGTACTTATCTCCAAACTCAAGTTGTATACATTAAATATGTACAGCTTTTTGTATGTGAGTCATACCTTCATACCTCAATAAAGTGGTTTAAAATAATAATAAAAAGACCCTCCCATGATTATAGATGAGTGCTCCCCCTCAAATGTTTTTAGATTGTGGAACTGAAGGGTAAGAATGCTTGTATGTGGGGAAGTGGGAAATGCCATTTACTACTTCTGCACTTTTGTTTTGCCTTGATTTTGCATTTATATGTAGCATTTGCATTGGCAGTGTATAAGGTTAACATTTAGTCCATAGGATTTTGAATTTCATAGAACCACAGCAGTTCTGCAGAAGCCATGAGCCTCACCTGGAAGAATTCGACTGAAGGAGTGGCCCTGTGACATGAGCTATTTGTTGTATGGCCAGAAGTGGACTTTGGGGTATTGTTATTTTAGGACTGGCTTGGGCTTTGGGTTGTTTTCATTGTTTATAATATGTGTTTGTAATATAGGGACCGTCACTAAAGGACAGCGTGTCAACTGCAATCAGTTGGGACGCCTGGGCCTACAAGAGACCGCATCACTTTTGCACTTACTCAAATCTTTTAAAAAGTTTTACATATGGTGACATGTCAAAATGTGTATATATATACTATATTTGTATTATACAGAGTGGAAGGCAGTGGTATCAGGCTGGTTGGTGTCTTCAGCAGGCACTTTTTCTCTGAGACCTTCTCACACCCTTCTGTTCACTGTGTGACTGAGTTCCCCGGGCCATAACTACTTAGTTTTGTACTTTTCACCTTATCCTAGTTGAGCCAATCATACTTTTATTATATTTAGAGTTGGAACTAGGCCTCAAGAATGAGTGATAGCCTGCACAGGTTCATTAATACCCTTTCACTGCAGAAAACGTGATTTAAAAGACCTACTGTTGAGTTCCTCTGAGCTTTCCTCATATCGGTGTCTTTAAAACATGTTTGTTCAAATATACAGTAACAGAAAGAAACTAGACTTCAGGTGGTAAGCACACAATAGAGTATACAGATGTCAAATTATAATCTTTGCACCTTAAAATTATATATTACTAACCAATATTACCCTGATAAATTAAATTTGAAAAAAACAAAAAATGTGTTTGTTTCTTAGGTTTCTTGTATTTGTAAAATACTTGTGTTCTTCCAATAAAATTTATTTGTTTCAGAAGATCCCTCTTGTAGATTTTTATTATTCCCAGTGAACACCACCGTGGTCAAGGGAGCTATGGCTCTGCCGTGGGCATCATCACCTGAACCAGGGCAGAGCTCTGAGGTCTAGAATTTGATGCATCAAGAGAAGGGGTTTGCAGTTTCACCTACAAAACTTACAAAAATATGGAGAAACAAGCAGCATTTTTTTAACATTTATAAAAGTGGAAGAAAAAATGGAATAACTTTTCTGGAGGACAATTTAGCAAATTCCATTAAAATTCTTAAAAATATGCAGTCCCCTTTTTTTTTGCAATACCACCTCTTAAGAATTCATCCAGCATAACATAATCAGTAAGATACATAAATATTTATGTAGGGAATAGATTATCATAGCATTATATGTAATAGTGAAACAAGTACAAAAAATAAATGTCTAACGATAAGAGAGGGTTAGTGTGCCGGTAAGTTTAATGAAATACTATATAGCTATTGAAATTATTTTGTGAAATAATATTTAATAACCTGAAAAAATATCCCCCATATTAGGTTAAGTGAAAAAAAGCAAGTTACAAAACAATGTATTTAATATGATCCCAACTTTGTAAAATGCACACATATGTGGGTGTGAGAGTATATATGTGCATGTATGAGTGTGTGTGCGTGTGTGTGTGTGTGTGTGTGTGTTTAAAAAAGACTGGAAGGAAAGTCTCCAAAATGTTAACAATGGTATCTCTTAATATCAGAATTATTGGTAATTTAAATTTTCTTCTTTGTGATTTTCTGTACTTACCACATTTTTAAAATGAACATGTGCTACTTTGAAACAGATAAAAACACAATAAATGTTACTTTAAAAATTGAAGAAAAAAAAGAATAAGGGTTTGGTGGCCGGGGAATGAGGTCTCCAGGCCATTCCTGAAATTCATCCCCTTTGTTAAGCTCTCCCCTTTGTTTAGGGAAGTATTCCCCTAAAGGTAATAGGTAATTTAATACCTCCCCATGAAAAGTGATCCTCTGAAGCACATAATTGAAGGCCATAATTACATATTTGGGGATCGTGGAGGTGGGAGGGGAACCTCCTGATTCTTCTAAGGTTAAGGCAGAGGTAGGGTGACTAGCATGGTTGTACAGAAGATCAGTCCAGAGGTCAGCAGGACCAAAATTAGAAGCAGCAAGCACACAGTTTATTCCTAGTGAGGCCTGCATTTGAATCTTGGTCCCTTGTATCTGAGGTATCTTTCATTACACCACACCACTAGGTCTTATAAAGGCTTTGTAATAGCAGTATTAAATTAGTTAAGTGTATAGAAGAATCTTTTGGCATTGTTTGTTCTTTAAACATATCAATACAATTTCTAGTTCTTACATAAATTTTCCAATTAACTAAAATTGCCTGTTTTCTGTACAATTTACTATAGTTTAAACATTTCAGAAAATAATCTTTTTATTGTGGTCATTAAAGTTTCACTCTACAGGAAAGGAAAGCAAGACTGTGGCGGTCTGTTCTACCTGTAAATATGTTATGCTGGGTGGTTGGACACGGGTTTCTCCCTGGAATTTCATAAAGATCTTGGGCTGCAGGTATTAGCAACTCTGGTCTAGCCATCCAGTCTAGAGGGGCCCTGGCTGCAATGTTTCATTTCTTGCCTGAGGAAGTTTATAGGTTTACTTTTTAAATAAGTAGAATTCGTGAAGGGCATACTCGTTCAGACTGGGCTTTTTCCCTTCCCAAATCTACTCTTCATCTGTCCTCCTCATCTTGGTAAACGGCAATTCTTTCCTTCCTACTGCTCAAGCCAAACACCTTGGTGTCCTCCTTGAGTCCTCTGTTTCTTTCATGCCCCACACTAGCTCCATCAGCAAATCCTCAGCTCTACCTTCAACATACAACCAGAATCTGATCACTTCATTGCATCTCCACTTTTCCAAACCAGCTTTACTGATACCGGCCAAACAAAAGAGCCCAGCCCCTGCTATAGGAATTTTAAGTCTCCTTTTCCCTAGTTTCTTAGCTCCCTAGTTCCTGATCTTAATCTCCTTTCAAATCAGCTCTCTAATCTTGAACGGAAGATTGTTCCTAGCCTGAGTCATAGGACATCCCCTACCCCCTGCTCCAGGCCATTCCAGGCCCAGCTCCTGGGTCGCCACCTGAATGACCAGATTAATCAGAGGAAAAGGCCAGAGGCTCCATGAAGCTAAACAGAATTTCTATCACACAGCCACCTTGCATCAATGGCTTTGGGTCCCGCTTCTTGGGCCTATACTTTTAACTCTGTTTAACCAAAATCTATCTCTCTTCATCTAGGGGCCGATGGGATACAAATGATGCCCCCGGAAGACTTCCGGTACATCCTATCCAAAGAGGTCAACATGGGTCAACATGGGCGGATCCCAAGACCCCTTCCCCTCATCTAAGATGAGATAGGGTGAAAGACCCATGAATCCCCAATAGGTAAGGACAATGGCCACATTCAGCAGGAAGCAGATACAGAAGGAGAGATCTCCAGTCCCTCAATTTCCCCTAGAGATTTATGGGGATCACGTCTCTCAAGTGGGACATAAGACAGGCAGTTAGAGACAGGAATTGTGTTTCCAATATGCCCAAACATGTCAGATAACATTCCTGCACGTCCAACAGGGCCTACAAAGAGCGACCGCCCAGAAGACCTCTCCTTTCCACTCAAACCTTTCCCTTATCTACTATAACCATCAATCAGTATGAGGAAGATAAAGAATACAAAATACCTAACTAGATTAGACCTGTCACTGACATCTGTTCAGTAAAGGCCACAATGACCTTCATCTGACCTTAGCCTCATTATACCATCATTATAAAATATCATGCCTATGCCCAGAAGTTCATTAATATCATTATAACAGACAATTCTGGGAAGGAGCATGCACAGTCTAAAAACATGAAGTAATAGCCTCCTGTCAATCACAGGTGCCAATCAAGTGGCCCCACACTTAGAGAGGAGTAGCCCATTCTAGAGAAAATAAAATAAAAACTCCCAAGTCCTCTCCAGTTGGAGCTTTTTGAGCCATTCTGTTGCTCAGGCCTACTCCTATCCCTTCGGCGTGTACTTTCACTTCTAATAAACTGCTCTTTCACCACTGCCTTTTGGTGTCCCACTTAATTCTTTGTTCAGGATACCAAGAACCTGGACACCACGTGGAGAAGGACCTGCTCTCCAGTAACATTACCACTTTCCTGGACTATTGTAATTATCTTCTTTCCTTGCTTTATACAGTTACTTCTTGTACATATCTTTTGTTGAACATCTACACATATTTCTGGATAAAGAACGTAGCATTATAATTGCTGGGTCACAGGGATGCTTATGGTTAGCTTTGGTAGATACTGACAAACAGGTTCCCTGTTTGGTTGGACCAATTTGCACTCCAACCAGCAGTGTAACTTCATAGTAAGGACAAGGAAATGACTTGTTTGAGGAAGAAAGCATGGCCACAATCCCGTCCCATTAATGTATCAAGTGTATTCATTTTTCCTCATTCCTTTTAATTTGGGAGATACCTTCTTCATGCCGTTGGAAGAGACACCAGATACATGTGTATATACGAGTACGCATACCTTGTCTTCCCCCCTCCCCCAAAAGCACCTGCACCGATTGACATTGGCAACTTGCAACAGGGAGCAAGGCAGCTCCAAACCTTTCAGAGACTGATTGGAAACTGCATTTAAGTCAATGCTAGTGCCAAGGGACCCAGAACACCCTTGCAGTAGTACCTACCACAGAGTTGAGGAAGTGCTTACCGAGGTTAGGCGGACGTAGAGCTCTTCCCTGAGTCTGACACTCAGTGGGCTCAGTGAGACCCTGAACACCTCCTCTGGAATTCTTCTACCACTTCCTGGATATACTTAGCTTTCACCCACATCTACACATTCTACACATTGTTTAGAGTGTATATTATTGTTATTGTTGTTGATGTTCAGCCTCATGGTGCCACCCCGCCTCAGACAGGGACATTTAGGTCTCCTTTTAAACCCACCAAACCAAGTCCCCAACCCCATCCACAGGTGGAGGGTTCCTTACTTGGCTGGTAGTTGTCAGGGCTACCCTGAGGTTCTGTTGGTTCCTCTAACCTCTGTGCTCCAACACATGATGTCACAGAAGACATTAAAGTTATCTTCTTTCCTTTCCTTCCCAAGTCCATCATATCATGGTCCCCACTCCCCCTGCTGCTACAGGCTGCTCCAGCAAGCCTGACTTCAGAAACCTCCAGCCAGAGACAGGTGCCTATCTCCTATACACTGCTACATTGCTCACCTGGCCCCTGGGGAAAGGGGAATTGGAGTAAGAAGGGGCAAATTGAAGCTATTAGAGCTCCTCCTCCTTACAAGCCAAGGAAGTAAAATGCAATAGCTTATCGTTATGGGAACTGCAGAGATTTTTTTGCCACCATTCAAGACTTGAAAAATGCAGGTGTTATTGCTACCACACACAGGCTAATGTGGAGCCACAGCTAACACAGGCTCTCCAGCTGCCGTAGATTACTATGCTAGTAGGTCTGCCCTTTGGCCTTTAGGACCTAGCATCCAGTGGTGCTCAAAATGTCGGGGGGAAAACAGTATGCTATACGGAGCGTGTGGCAAGCTGATAGGAAAATCACAGTGGAGGCTGCTAGGATGTAATATATTATACTATGAACCAGCAGCTAATATATAATGCTGTTTCTCCCGTTGCCAAGATTTGCAAGCCTGGGAACAGAGGGGTGGAAATAAAGGTGATGCCTCTCATAATTATATTAATACTCCTGACTCATCTGCAAGTTTTACTTTCCCTCTCTGCAACTCTGATCTCTGTTGGTTTAGAGGTTTTAGTTTCCTAGAGGAAACACATCCAGTATGGGAAGAAACAATGGGTCCACTAAACCTGAAGCCACTCTTAGCTCTTGGAGCTGTTCCGAGTGGCATTCTGGTGTACATGCTATAGAATGAGGATAGGGAGCAATATGGATAAGTCTCGGGATCTCCTAAGGTGCCCTTTTATACTATAATCATGAGGGGGTGCACAGCGGAGTACTGCGACTCTACAAAGGACCACCAATGGCTCAGACTCTTTAGGAATGAAGGACGGAGACTCCCCAGTACGGCAAACAGAATGTGAAATTGAACGAGAAGTCACAAATAACACGGCCACTCATTACTATGTGCAGAAATGAGGACTATACCTTCTATCTGTATTTTCCTGCTTATTGTCATTAAAAAAAAAACACCTTCTCTCATCTTTTCTTTAGTATTATAAATAGGATAGAGTGGTGGTAGTGGTGAATTCACCCTTTAGGTCATGGAATTGTAGAATATAAATATCAAATTGGGATAATGGCAGAACTAGAGAAAGACGAGACTTCATTGGGAGAATTTGAACTATAAACAGAGGCCGCATGACCTCACCTCCGATAACGATAGCTGCAAATGTTTGTATGTGTTGTCTCTCTCTGGGTAGTTCTTGGTTGTACATGGAGTAATTAAATTATACCAGGAGGGAGCATTTTTGGAATTATATGAATGGAAGAAAGGTGTTTGTACATGCTAGGAATCCAAGGAATAGAAGGTAATTATTGTCTCTATTACTTTTCTGTCTATCTAGAAACCCCTCCTTTTGGTAACTGCTGAAAATCACAGGGATTCGCTTCGTCAGACAACAAGAGTACTTGGGTTAGAAACACAGGTGATGAAAAAACATTAGTAGTACCCAATAAAGTCCCTGAATATGTGATCTCCTTGCTTGTTCTGGAGCGTCCCCCTTTTAAAACTTTTGTTGCCTTGCCCAGAGTCATTCAGATTCTTTGGTTCATCAAAAGTTGCCTTATGAACTTGACCTCTAGGTTCCCAAGCATTTTTCAGAAAGGATTTGAAACGAAGCTCTTAGATTTCAGTAAAACCACCCAAAATAGGGAAGTGTGGTAAGTTATGTATTGCAAGACAGAATGTTTACAACTCTCTGACCACTTCCACCCCTATATAGGCAGACCTCGGAGATATTGCGAGTTCTGTTCCAGACCACCTCAAGAAAATGAATATCACAATAAAGGGGTTATAATCATTTTGCTGGTAGAGGGTCTTGTCTTCAATTTGTAAAAAACGCAACACTTGTGAAGCACAATAAAACAAGGTATGCCTGTACTGGGGACAAGGAGAATTCTAGAGACAGTCTCTGAGTTTCTGGAGAAGGAAGCCAATGCCAGTAGTCATTCAGGTGACCAGAACCGGGCTCAGTCTGCAGGCCAGCAGGCCTTCAAAGAAAGGGGGTCAAGGGTCATGACAGACAGCCTAGTCCAGAGGCCAGCCTGAGGGAGTCCCGGGCCTGGAACCTGCACCTGTGCCTGTGAAGTCAGAAGTTTGGTCACTTCAAGAGAGGCCCTGGAGGAAAGGAAGGGGAAAATGATAGAGTCAAGGTAGAAAAGGAACTCTTTAGAGGTGCTCCCTCTCATTTGGTGCTATCAGAGGACTGCATCTTTAGGAAAGCCTGAATTAAAAGACATTTTTTGTTGCTTTAGGGTAGTAGTAGCAGCACTCAGGAGAACTACATTGAACTCCACAGTTAAGCCTATGCCAACAGTTGCCAGCGATACTCAGTTCATGAAAGTCGGATGATTATGGAAGAGAACAGATTAATAAATCTGAGTTTCACTGGCTGACTTTTTTTTTTTTTTTTTGGCTGTGGAGTGAGAGACATTTTACCTGCAGTGAATTAGGGGAAATGATTTGAAAAGTGAAACCCAAAACCAAAAGCCTGTGTTCTTTGCAAGTTAAAATTTTAAACTGTAACTCAAAGGTGTCCAAACTTTTTTCAACGTTTTTCACCAAGGGCCATATGCGGTAACATACACAAACAGCTGGGCCCCTCACTGGAGGTTGAAGTACGTATTGCTTCACCTGGTTTATTTAAGTAAATATATTTGTGGAATTATATTAAATATATTTTTGGACTTTGCTGCAGGCCAATTAAAAATGGATTGTGGGACGCAGTTTGGACACCCCTGCTAACTGTTTAGAAATGTGTATGTTTGATCTTACTGTTAATGGGAAAAAAGCTGTTCTCTGAGGAGAAATGACATTTAATTATTTTCTGCATGGAAACTGATTTGCTTTTATTTGCATACTTGTTATCAAGAATACTTTTAATGTTTCATTAAAAGTAATTTTTTAATTACTTAGAATTCAAATCCTAAGTGACTATGAGTTACATCTACCCCTCCATTCACATGCACTGACACAAGTACCAAATCTTGCCATGTATAATGCACTCCTGTGTATAATGTGCACCCACGTTTTTGGCGCAAACTTTCAGGAAAATGGAATTAGTTCTACCTGTGTATAATGTGCATCCTTATTTTTTCCTCACAAATTTGGGCAAAAATGTGCGCATTATACACGGCAAAATACGGTACTTGGGAGAGTTAAACTGAGGTTGCAGGAATGGAGTGCCTAGTCCTGTTTGTCCAGAATTGCAGCATCTGTGGCACTCGGATAGTGAATTTTACACCAAAATTTAAAGTGAGGCCTCGCAATTTAAATACAAATAATAAAAAAGTAAAAACTAATCATGACAACGAGTCTCCTATTAGTAGTAAAAATAATATTGTTGCAGTATTTCATCCCACCACCACTATACTTCTCTGTTCTTGTCTCCTCTCCTGAAAATCGGGGGTAATAATCCCTATCTCGGGTTGTGAGGATTAAATGAAATGATATACATAAAGCGTTTAGGACATCGCATGGATTATTTTAAGTGTACAATGATGTTTCCAAGTATTATTTCTCTATACTAAGTGGAGTGTATGGATATAATGTATGTAATATATATCTATTTCTCTCAGGCTCACATTTATTAACTTCATTCCACATTTAAAAAAATGTAATTCCTTATTTTTAATGGCTACAAAGTATTCCATTATATAGACATACTATTTTCATTTAGCCAAGCTCCTACTGTTGTACATGTAGCTTATTTCCACTGTCCTGCTATTACGACTAATACTAAAGTGTAAGAATCTTGCATAAACATCATGGGGCACTCATCCAGTTTTTAAATTTTGAAAAATTAGTCACATATTGTCTTCTTGTTTTACCTTAACTATGAGACATTGTAGAGATTTACTCATGCAACCTTTCATAAGAGTGAGGAACCTCTGGGCTACCTGAAGATTACTGGGTATTTTTAGTTTTAAAGCATTGCCTTATGGTCTATTGTTTGCTTGGAAAGCAAGGAAATTATTTCTTGTGTGATCATTCAGAAACATTCTAGGATATATATATATATATATATATATATATATATATATATATATATATACACACACTATTGCCGAAAAATAGGAATAATCTACCTGGCCTCGTGTGCCACTACCCAACTCCCCCCACCATTTCCTTCTAATTGCAGTGAATTCATTTAGTAAGTTTTAATTTTTAATCAAAGCAATACATGCACATATAGTTTTAAAAATCAAATAGTACAAAAGGGCATACATATAATGAAAAGCAGTAAGTCCCTGCCCATCCCTCTCAACTCTTGATTCCCCAATCCAGAGGCAAACTTACACTGTTTAGTGGTTACCTCCGTTTTTAATAATATGCTTTTATTACTATTTCTTAACTTGATGACATGTGGCATTTTCTGCTGACTTCCTGCTGTCCCCCCCACTCTCCTCCCCACTCCATATGGTTATGTCACTATTTTTAACTCTTCTGTCCTTTACTTTGCTCATAAATATAATCAATAAACTTTATAAATGTATTTATTTTTCAATTACAGTGACATACAATATTATATTAGTTTCAGGTGTACAGTATAGTGGTTAGACATTTATAACCTACGAAGTGATTCCCCAGATAACTGAACTAGAGAGAGTATTAAGACTTCCCACCTCATGAGAATAACACCGCTATTCCATTTCCTCCCCTCTGCCAGTACTTGTACACTCTCAAAGTTGATAATATTCCCATTGTGTTCTATACCGGTAATTAAGTCTTCCCTGCTTTGCCTAGAGATTTACTCCAAAAATGGAAAACCATAACTAATATTTCCATTGTAATGCTCAAATACTGTTCACTGAATAGCAAAGTTGAATGCTAATCTCCTCTGTGATTGCAGTCTTGATCCACGTGCCAGAGTTCAAGCCAATTCCCTTTTATAAAAACCAGTTCAAATCTCACATTGCTTCCTATTTGAAGCATGCTTTCCTTGCAGTTTGAAATGTTTGTTTTCCTGTAGCTGCTGTTTACCGTTGTTTCTTCTTTGGGGATGAAGAAATATATGACTTCCAGATCATGTTGTTAATTTCCTCCAGCTTTTAACGCCATCCGTCTATTGCTTAGAATTCATTCCATTCAGTCGGAATTGTATTCACTTCTTATTCAAATTTTGAAATTGGCCTATTTGGACCACTCCTGTACAGTTCATCTTTATTTGAAATGTTTGTAATATTTCCTTTTTTTTCCGCTTAAGGCATCCTGTTCCCATGGTCATTTCCTAAAATTCGTGAGGTTTTCTGTTTTGTGGATGCAAAAATTTCTCATATATTTCTGAGGATTTTCATATTTTTAAGTTCTTTTCTGTTCCTTGAATTATGTATTTCCTCGAGAATCAACTTTTCATTCTATCTCAGGCTTTTTTGGTTACATTGAAGGCTTTCCGAAAAGAATGATTTCTAGACGCTCATTTACATTAAAAGATGAGGCATGGGAAAGACAGGCCGGCAAGTTTGCGTGCGCGAGCCGAGCTGGTCGTTTTGCTCTGGGGCAGGTGAGCCGATGGATGGAAGTCAGCCATCCTGCCGGGGGCCCTTGACTGCCACAAAGGTAGTTGCGCTAAATATGTACCTGCAGGCGGACGTTGAGAATCACCGAAGCCACGACGTAGAAGTAGGGGAAGTTCATTCGCAGCCGCCAGGCCAGGTCGAAGAAGGTGACCAGCGTGCGCGTGAGCCCCTTGCAGAAGGCGCGGTAGGAGCTGCGGGCCGCGGCCCAGCGCGACAGCCACACCGCCAGGCCCGACGGGCCAGTGGTCGCCGCCATCAGTCTGATGTAGCCTCCCATAGAGTGCCCAGAGGACAGCGGCTCCAGCCGACTCTGCAGACGCACCGACCCACGGACAGAGACGGACGCGGGGGAACCTCTGTGGAAGGTCGGCTGGCTGGCCTTCGTTTCCTTGCAGAGCTCTAAACAAGGCGATCGCGTGGGGCTCACCGGGCTAAGTTTGTGTCTGGGCCCCTCAGGGCGGGGCTGGGCGGGGCGCCAGAGACCGCGAGTCCCGGGACGGGGAGGGGGCACCGGGGGAAGGCGGGGATGGACGAAAGGGTGGAGGGGGAGGGGGAAGGGCGCGCGGATTACGCGCGAGATCTAGCTTCCCGAAGCCGGTGGTCCTTTTTATTTATTTATTTATTTTTTAAATTTTAACGGAAGCCAAACGAAACTTGCTTAAAACGTTAGAAAATCTCCTTCAAAAGCATGATCTTGAGCAGCTTAGATGCTTGAACCCATTTCCTGTTGCTTCAAATCCCTTTAAGAACTTTTTCAATCCTCAGCCGTGAGCTACTACGATAGTACAAATATACAAAACCTAATTTTCTGAACTTAAAAATGTATCCATTCTGTTTTCATGATTCATGCGACTTTTTGGGTTTTCTTTTAGATCTTCGGTATTCCTTCAATAGGAAAAGTTATACAAACAAGTTTTTAGACATTGTCAACAGCACAAACAATTAGAACAATGGAAAGCGAATTCCTTGCATAGCTTCACCTTCCCCATCCCGCCCCCCTGTGATTAACATTTCCTTTCCTGTATATACTTCCAGTACTGATATGTTGATACATTGCTCTTACCATGTCAATAATATCCACCTACCTCACTCTCTTTGATGACTGATTATTACACCTATATATGTTGACTAAAAATGCTCAATAATTTATTTAACCAGTCCCCTATTGATGGACATTCTAAATGTTTCCAATTTTTCCTATGCCAAAAATTGTGGTAGTTACATTTTTGTACACATAAATTTACAAGTGACAGAAGGGTATGAATAATATGATCCCATCTTTATTTGTAAAAACAATCACATAAACATATATTTAGTGTGCCAGGTCAAAAAGTTTTATTGATACACATGGTCGACCAAAAATGTTTATAGACACCAGGGCTGCATACAACATTGTGTGTTAATCTTGGAATTTTTTTGCCAATATGATAGGCAATTATTGTGTCATATAATTTTAACTTGCGTTTTAAAAATTATCAGTGAAGCTGAGTGACTTTTCTAAATTTCTTAATTTTTCACTAGATTTATTGATCATAAAAAATGTTGCCAAAAAATGTATACACATGATTTGTAGTCATCTTTTGTTATCGGTATTTATTGAGTATTACAATTTTAATAGTTTTTTCCTTTCTTAAGATGTGTATGCATTTGTTGGCACTCTCTGTATATTATGAGAAAAGTAAAATTCTTAAGATCACAGCCCCCAGAAAGAAAGATTATTGACAGATTGGTATATGTGTTTTTATCAATTCTTTACATATATTAATAAGCAAGGCATATATACATATATCACACACAAATCACAAAACAGAAATGGAATTATACAAACACACTACCCTGATGTTGCTTTAAACATAATATATCTTGTATATCTCTCCATATTGATACCTTAGGGGCTGTGAATTAATTATTCCTTGTGGATGGCCAATGATTAACTGATGGATATTTGGGTGGTTTTAAATTTTTCACGATCGTAAACAATGTTGAAAACTATATTCTTGTATGCATATCTTTGTTTTTTTCTTTGCTATTTCCCTGCAATACATTTATAGAGATGGAAATCTTGGATCAAAGAGTTTTCATCTGATTACTTTTAACAATAAAAGAATAAATGTATAAAGCAAAAATAAAAAATAAAATAATTCATTTTTGGAAAAAGTTTTTTTTCATTTGCTTAAGGATTTTGATCCATATTGTCTCACTGCCTTCCACACAGCTTATACTAATGTATCCATGAACACCCTCAACTTTCCCAGTAATGGGCATGGATGTTCTTTTTAAGTCTTGGACATTCTGATAGCTGAAAAAGATATGTTTTAATTTGCATATTTGGATTCCTGGCAATTTTAGACATCAATTATATGTGTATATATCTTTGTACATGTGTATGAAAGGAACTACTCTGTCAAAAGCTTTGCGGTCCTAATTTTAATCAGTATTTCCAATTCCTGCGTAAAAATGGTTGTACCAATTTGCACTCCCTCAGGCGATGTCTGAGGCTGTTTCTCTATACCCTCACCCATATTATTATGTATTATTTTATTACCACTAATATAAAAGCAAGGCATTTATTCCAATTATTTACATTTACTTATGTTTGATTACTGATGAGGCTGAATATTTTGTTTATTGGTCATTCATAGTGGTACCAAAAGGAAGGAGGGCCAGTGGACTGGATGACTGGAAAGGAGGTGGAGGGTTTACAGTTAACAAGACTACTAGAGGATCCTGGAGACCCCAGGGGCTTGGAAACAAACAGGAAAAGGAGAGTTAGTGAGCCTTCCTCTCTTTGCCCCATGTCTCCCTGCTCCTCAAGCTGCCCAGATTCTGGCCCCTTTACTCATTTTTATGTTAAAATTTTTACCTAAGGCAGGAAGAACAGCACCAACAGCCTGAAAATGACAAAATCTCGGGTGGCCAGATGGCTCAGTTGGTTAGAGCATGGGTTGTCAACAACAAGGTTGCCAGTTCAATTCCCACGTGGGATGGTGAGCTGTGCCCTCTGAAACTAGACTGAAGGACAATGACTTGGAACTGATGGGCCCTGGAAGAACACACTGTTCCCCAATAAAAGTTTAAAAAAATTTTTTTTAAAAGAAAATGACAAAATCTCAACCATAGCCCTAGAAGCATAGACAAAACAGCGTAAGGTAATGCATTAAGCAAAAGAAATCCTCCTCTCTCACACCACACTGAATGTAAAATAGTAATAATAGGCCAAAATTATTATACAAGTCTTCTGGCTCTTCTTTCCCACAATGGAGTGCATATACTTGATTCTTCTATCTGAGTCACCCACTCTTAATGTACGTGGGAGGAATATATTTTTAACTGCTATATTTATTGGTCTACAGATAATAGATTTAAATTTAATCAGAGGCTTTTGTAGAGGACGCTGAATTGAACACAGGTGTTTACCTCTTCAAAACAAATAGAAACAATTATTTAAAAGTGCAAAGTAAATTCATTCATAAAATTAGTGGAAGGGGTGAGGTAGTGGACCAAAGAGTTTGATAAATTCCTGGAATGAATGCAGATTAGCTCAAACTGAGGAATAAATCATAGTGGAGGGCACCACAGCCCAAACGAATCTCTGAAAAAGGCTGCAGCAGAAGTGGAAGCCATTTTCGTGGAAGAATATAATATAATCAAATCTTATTGCCACTTTTCTATTTTAGTACTTTGTATAAAATTCCTCATTAATGAAAATCTAAACTTGCTTAGATTCCTTTCTAGTGAGCATTAACTTTTTTTTGGTTTTGTCCATTTCTCACAAATTTATTGTTTTCTAAAATGGTGGCTGGTTTGATCATTTCATTTCTTTGAGCCTCATTTTATCATCTGAATATCATAAACTTGATACGTGGCATAACCCAAGGCCATTCAGGTGTCAGAGAAGTATATGAATTAGAATTAGATTGAAACAACATTGCAGTGAGTCATGTGTGTATATATGTTCACTTTCAGGAGCTGCCACTGATGGCCTCAGGAATGACAAAATAGTCATAGCCACATGAGTTTTCTTGTTTCATAGCACATGGAAGGGCATTACAAACTCAGTAGCAGGTCGGATTGCCAGTGCAGCTGCTCCTTGACTCAGGTGGTGATGCTGGATCTAGGAGACAAAGACAACCTTAATTGCTCCTCCCACCCCCGCCCTGTGCACTTCCAGAAGTCTAAGGTATTCGCTCCCAAAGCACTGAGCTTGGCACTTTCTTTCCATTGCCACATAATTGGTGTGTCCCATCCCAACTTCACCTTTTCTCCAGTCACCCCCTAATTGAGTCCAGACCTTTCATCCTGATCATTGCCAAGAGATCACTTTCTGGGGACAGCTGCATCCAGTGACCAAATTGCCCTACTAAGGCGTCTGGACCCAGAGGAAGTAGAGTCGGAAATTATTCCAGTGCTCAACAATATCAGATCCTAGTGGAGTGTGGAATGTTCATCGAATACTTTGACTATTGGCCCATTACTGGGTGACACAAGTAAAAAAGGTGCACCATTTGTCAAACTGTAAATGGGTTGGAGAGCTGAAAGCTTGGTATAGGCAAGACTCACAAAAGCCACAATGGTGTGGTGGGAATCACCTGATGAGACTGGAACAGCAACATGTGACCTCAAAAAGTACCAAAGGTGATGAGATTATTGGTAGCACCGAGGGAGACTATCAAAGGTTGGATGTAGTCAATCTGTCAGGGGTGAGAATGATCAATGCTCCGTGCAACGTGGCTTTCTTTTTTGTAAGATAAACAGGCCAACTTTGGGCAAGAATAACAGTATTGACTTCTGCAGCAGAAACAGAGTCCTTTACTTTGTGCCTAGTTCCTGATGGCAGATGTGTTGCCATGTCTGATGGCAACCTTGGCAGTGCAGGCTTGATCAGCAGCTTGATTTTAGTAGGTCTCATCAGAGAACAGACCTTTACTATTGACATCTCTGTGAGTGACCTAGGCAGCCCGATCAGCATCCACATTTTATTACCACAGTTTATGGTCCCAAAGAGAGGTGTCTTTAATCTGCCCGTCTTTCAAGTGGCAGACCAAATAGGTAGGCAGGCCATTGGCAACAGCCACAGGGTCAATGAAAATGTAACAAGTTTCATCAAGGCGAGGATTGGCCAAACTTATGAGAAGAGCCTTAAGGTCTGCCCATGGAGCACAGTGTGATAACCCGCAGTCAGGGTTGTTGATGTGATGCGCCAATCACCAGGACATCACCTATACAGTGGAAGCTTTGGACATCAGAGGATAGAGACACTCACACTAAATGCTGACACCCCCCTTACCACCACCACCTCCCCGCCGTGCTCGCGCACGCACACACACACTGGTGGCGATAGCAGGGAACTTTGTCCAACTAGCCCTTCTCTACTTGTGTCAGTGCCCTGAGTGGGAGACACTCCTCTGACACTTTATGAGCATTTATAGTACAAGCACTAAACACAATAATCTCCTTATACATTTTACAACAACAGTAGGTTGAATTGGCACAGAGGGCCCCCTCCACGAGGTACCCTGAACTGTTTTCCTTCACTGAGAGTTTTACTAAAACCCTATCAGTTGAATCCAGGCTTTTTTTGTTCCCTCTGAGAACACAGACCAAGGAATTTAACACCTGCACTTCAAAAATTAACAACAGCAGCTTTGGGCATTCCGGGCCTGGGGAGAGCGAACAGGGGGAGGGGAGAGGTTTGGGAGAGGCCAGCCTAAGGAAATGGCTGGAGGCTTTTTCTCTTTTGTCTCCTAGCCCCAGGGGGTACATGCACATCTGCCTCCTCGGGTTTGTATCCCCCAAAGTTCCGTGGTTCAGGGGGTCTTCCTTTCTGCCTCCTTTTGTTCGACAGCTCCGCCCTGGAGACCTAAAGGCCAGTGGTCACCTCTGTGCCTAGCTTCCTCTCCTGCCATATGACCGGGAAGGATGATGACACGGATGGCTGTTTCCAAGTCCTAAAAGTTCGAGTGCCTCCCCAGGAGAACTTGCATGCTCTTTTTTGTTATTTAAAGCGGCTGAAATCCTAGTAGAGGAAGATGGAGGGGGAGAGCAGCTGGGCATCAGTAAACAAGACTTTCATTTATTTTCAATTTTGAGTGGCTGCCCACTTGGACTCAACAAATGAACTTCTAATGTTTTCCATTACCTAATGCTGTACATCCTCATTTCTGATACTTCTTTTTAAGTTACGGTGACTCCCTTGACATACCAACCATAGTCATATTCCCTTATAACCAGGGGTCCAGGACTGGCTGTTCCATTGTCATGATAATGCCATTGTCATGATAAAACCCTCACTCAGCAGAGAGGGATTACAACTAAATCACCCAACTCAAAGAAAGAGATCAGATTTATGGTGGGGTGGGGGATGGGGGAATTGGAGGAAGGTGGTGAAAAGGCACAAACTTCCAGTTATAAGATAAATAAGTACTAGGGATGGAATATACAGCACGATGTGTAGTTACCACTGCTGTATGATATACAGGAAAGTTAAGAGAGTAAATCCTAAGAGTTGCCATTATAAGGAGAAAAAAACTTTCCATTTCTTTTTATTGTATCTACATGAAATGATAGATGTTAACTAAACTTATTGTTATAATCACTTCACAATATGTGAAAGTCAAACCTTTACACCTGAAACTCATACAGTCATGTATGTCAATTATATCTCAATGAAACTGGAGAACTAAGGTACCCAGAGGAGGAATCTTATAACAAAGCCTGGATGAATTTTTCTGTGATAATTGAAAATGCCCTAGAGAATCGTGACTTCTGAAATAGAAAAGTAGGTGGTTGACGGAAACTTGCCTAGAAGCTATATAACCTACATATGTGGATACCTTTCCCTTGCGATGGTAGCTACTGAGAGAGAGAGAGAGAGAGAGAGAGAGAGAGAGAGAGAGAGAGAGAGAACTAAGGTGGCTTGTTTCAATCCTAGTTCTTACCACTTAGCCTCTAACATTCATTAACAGGTAGAACAGTGGGAAAGCCTTACTTTTTTTCACTTGCCCACCATTTGGGAAGGAATATTCTTTACTGGATCCCAGGAAGTCTTCTCATGTTACCTAATTTGGCTTGTGTGGGCCCTCATCCTTTCTCTTCCGGAAATCTCTGTCTCTGTCAGCCTCCCATCCTTATATCCAAAACTGTCAACACTATGCAAAATCTGAGATTTTATCTTACTTACAAACTAACAAGTTAGCCTGTGAGTATTTCATGGATGCAAGCAGAAGACACAAAGCTACAGAATCAGAGACAAGACACTTTATTATTCACTATAAAAGTAGGAGCCTGAGTGTTTGCATGATGTTTGTGCCAGGCCCCCTACACCCCAGTCCCATGGGGGTGATGCAAAGGGCCCATCCTGGGAGCTTTTACACACAGTGGACTGTGTTGTAGGAGAAGATACTGAGTTTTGGGGTTCACTGCTTTTATAACAAGCAGAAGGGAGCCTGTTCTTTGGGGGTGAGACAGTGTGTCACTCAAGGTGAGAAATGACCAAGGTGAAAAGCAGTTAGGGTCTTACCCAGCAAGTTTGTGCAGGGACACAAACAGTCCATGGTGAATTGCCTTTCCTAACAGATACAGACCAGGAGAAAATACTGCAAATCACATACAGCAGGTCCTCAAATAACATTGTTTCATTCAACGTTGTTTTGTTGTAAAGTTGATGAGAAAAAAAGATGAATTCCCACCCTGGGGCCACTGTCTATGTGGAGTTTGCATGTTCTCCCCATGTCTACACAGGTTGTCTCTGGAGACTGGTTTCCTCCCACATCACAAAGATATGCACATGAGCTGACTCGGCATGTCTGAATTGTCCCAGTCGGAGTGAGTGTGAGTGTGTGTGATGCCCCCTGCCATGGAAGGGTATCATATCCAGGGTGGATCCCGCCTTGTGCCCTGAGCTGCCAGAAGATGCTCTCGCCACCTGGTACTCTGAACTGGGATAAGTGGGTGGGAAAATCATGATCTGACTCATTTTTATTCATCTCTCTTAAATGTATATATAGCTCACATTTATTTCAGTGTTTCACACTAAAAGTGTTTGGGGTCTTTATTTAAAAGTTTGATGATGTTTTTGTGACCAGAAATATGTTGTTGAACTGGAATCATGTTTATATCAATTAGCCTATGATAAAATTAGTTTCCTTATATGTCATTTTACTTAAAGTCTCAGTTTCCAAGAACCTACTGATTACGTCAAATGAAGGCTTACTGGATCTGAAAACGGACTTGTACTCATAATATATAAAGACCTTTCAAAACAACAGTAAAAGAACAACCTATTTTAAAGTGAGCAAAAGACTTGAACACATGCTTCACAAAAGAGAATACACATATGGAAAATAAACACATGAAAAGATGTTCAATATCTTTCCATTAGGAAAATACAAATTCAAACAACCATCAGATACCACTACAGGTAGCCATCTTCTCATTGTATCCTCACATGACGGAGAGCAGAGAGAAAGAAAGCAAGCTCTATCCTGTCTCTTCTTTTTTTTTTCTGATGCCACAAAATAAAGATTTAATAGGAATGTAAACTAGCCATATCTATTATTATGTCTTTATTTTTACAAATTCTTCCCCCCCTTTTTCCCACCTCCCCCCGCCCACTCGAGTTCCCCTGTTGTTTCTCAGTCTAGTTGTGTAGGACACAGCTGCCTGGCCCATGCTGGTATTAGGAGCCTTGTGCTCCCGCCGGCTGAAGCGGTTGATCACTCACAGCAGTTCATGCTGGCCACTCAGCAGCCCATGGCAGCCCAGCTCCAGGGAGAGCTGTTGTTCACAATCTTAGCTGTAGAGGGCGCAGCTCACTGGCCCATGTGGGAATCAAACAGGAGGCCTTTGCATTAGGAGCACAATGTTCATACCACCTGAGCCACCAGGCAGGCCCCTATTTTTCCAAATTCTGATAGAGTGAAACTTTTATATACTCTGAAGCTAGAATAATATCTATAGAACTTTAGAAAAAGAGTTTGAGAAAATATGGATGTGTTTCTTCTCAAATTTTAAAAATGATTTCCTGTGCCTAAGCTGAGCAGACTGGAAAGATAAAATAGAAAACGTCTACCCCAAGGTCCAGGACTAAGGACTTAAATTCTTTCAGTGCTGTGGTGTTTAACTTCCCCCAAAGGCACAATAGTTTGAAATTTTACATCAGTGACATCAGGGAGGGGCCCCACTCCTGTGGTTGTCAGTTTCTGCATTGATGTGCTTTGCAGTGGTGTTCAGATGGATATTTGAAGTTCCTTCATAGATTGTACCAATCTTTGCATCTCGGAAATATTTTTCCATGGTGTGTAGCCTACGCCTCCCATCCACTCAATACACTTACAAGTTGTTAGTCCTGCAACTTCTGATGCATAGTATTTGGCCATAGATGCTTCTTTTATGAATGGCCTGCTGGCTTCTAAAAGCCTAGCAGCGTTGTATGTTAACAATCGTGTAGCTTCCAGCTGGGTGGCCACCTGAGCCACTTGGTGTTGAGGCCCCTAAAAGTCAAATATTCTTTTGCCAATTTGTAACCTTTCTTTAAGATATGGAATAATGTAGTCAAAACATCCTTGAGCCAGTCCCAGCATCTGTGCAGCAATTCTTATTCTTTTATTAAGGCCCCCTACGGCATACTTATAGCCATGTCCAATGTGTCCCAGGTTATTGGTTTCCGTAACCCTGGCCTTTTCAAATGTTAATGGGCAGCTGGAAGAAGCTCTGATCCCCATTTTGTTTTCTGCTTTCTCTATGTGCAGGCCTTCAGTATCGCGATCTACTATTAAGCAGGTGATTCCTTTGTACCCCATGGTGGGATATACATTAGCCATCACCAGGAAGAGCTCTGCATACTCGGCATTGGTAATCCACATCTTTGACCCATCGATGACATAATAATTTCCCTTTTTTATCAGCTATGGTCTTCAAAATAAATGGATCACTACCTGTTCCAGCCTCTGAAAGGCAGAAACTTCCTATTTTTTCTGTAGCTAGCTTGGTCAAATAGATAGCCTTTTGTTCTTCTGTTCCATGTTTTCTAAACAGCTCATTAATTACTATGTTCTGGATGTCACATATCAAAGCCGTATAGATACATCAACTTTGGTTAATTCCTCTATCACTAGGACAGAGGAAAAAAAGGAATCTCCTGTTCCTCCATATTTTGTTTCAAGGTCAATAGCCATCAACCCCTGTTGAAATAATCTTTGTATTAGTGATGCCTCCATTTTTGAATTTTCATCCATTGTTGAAACCAAAGGAGCAACTTGTTTCTGGGCAAATTTTTTAACTGTGCTCTTTATCATCATCTCCTCATCTGTAAATGTCTGCAGGAGGGATCAGGATAGCCCATCGTTTGTTATATTGAGTACAGCTTCTGACTGGGAAGATTGTAGGACACGAGGAGGAGTTTTCCAAGAAGACAGGCAAGTTGTGAAGTTTCTTCTTAGCAGCGTGCAGCCGCACAATATGGAGGCAGTTCCTTCCAACGCAGCCGCAGGCTCGGAGGCGTCGCTGATTGCTCGAAATGTCTCCTCTCTCTTCTTTTTTTGACATTCACTATTTTTTACATTAATTTCAGTTGTACAACATAGTGGTTAGATATTGATATAATTTAAGAAGTGATCCCCCTGGCTAGTACCCACCTGGCACTATACATAGTTATTACCATATTATTGACTATATTTTCTATGCTTTACTTTGATCCCTATGACTATTTTGTAATTTCTAATTTGTATTTCTTAATCCCTTCCCCTTTTTCAACCACCCCCAACCCTGCCCATATGGCAACCATCAAAATTTTGTCTGTATCTATGGTGTGTTTCTGTTTTGATTGTTTGTTTTGTTCTTTAGATTCCACATATAAGCAAAATCACATTGCATCTGTCTTTCTCTGTCTGACATACTCTACTCAGCACACTACCCTGAAGGTACATCCATGCCACTGCAGATGGCAAGAACCCATCCCCTTCCATGGCTGAGCAGTATTTCTATGTGTATCACCGACTCTTTAGCCATTCATCCATCGATGAACACCCAGGCTGTCTCTACATCTTGGCCATTGTAAACAATGTTGCAATGAACATATGGATACACACGTAATCTTGAAGTAGCATTTTGGGTTTCTTTGGATAAATATCCATAAGTGGGATTACTGGGTCCTTCTTTGTCTCTTGTTACAGCCTTTGTTTTAAAGTCTATTTTGTCTGGTATAAGTATTGCCACCCCAGCCTTTTTTGTTTGTTTGTTTCTGTGGGTACAGAGCCCCAGAGAGCAGTTTCCAGGCTCTCGGCCTCACGTGGAGGGGTGCTGGCTCGGGTAGTAGATGGCCGTCAGCTGTGGCTAGTTGGCCGTCAGCTGTACCCCTTGAGCCATTGGCCACTGATATAACTGTCCCGGCTGCGTTGGGGAGAGGGAGTTGAGGAGAGTCGGTTGGTTGGCAGAAAAGCGGACAGCAGGTCGCATGTAGTGAGAATCCAGCCTCCAGTGAGACTATAGTGGTGTGACTCCCCTACCTATGGCTGTGTGGGTGTTCCTTTTTGGCCTCACCATATCCCGTGTTCTTATGTGGGGAGCGGGAGCAGAGACCCCGCAGGCCGCCCTGAGTGACAAATGGCGCAGCGAGCAGGGTGTGGTGTAGGTCGAAACTCTCTGGAATGTACTGGAGCAGTTTATACGTATAAAAGCTCAGTTTCAAAGGCAGGGTACGGTACTGGCCAAAACCTACCAAAGCATGGTGGAGCGGTTTGTGCGTGTGAGAGCCCAGCTTCGGGAGGCCCATGAGAAGCGACACCGGGAATGGGAGGCGCGGTCTGCCTGGGAGACTCAAGCCTCCAGCTGGCACACCACCTTCTTGGCCATGGACGGTGTTGCCTTCCTTTTGGTGATCTGCTGCGGCCTTAGGCTCTGAGGGTTGTAGGCATCTAACACGGAGGCCTCCACCCACTCAGACACCTGACACGGCGAGCAGGATTCCGACCAGGTAGGAATGGAGTCTGACTCAGGGCAGGAGGACAGGTGGCCCCCGCACAGTGTGTGGTGCTCAGTGGCCACTGTTCTCAGGAGTTGGACCCCCAAGGAGGGGTGGGAGGACATGGACGGCTCTCCGGCCAGCATGGAGAGGGCCCTGCAGGCTCTGGCTGAGCAGTTGCCGGAGGAGGAGAAGGCTACAGCCGGCTGCGTGGGCTGGATGTTCCTCAGGGCCTGGAGTCTCAACATGGAAAATGCGCTTAAAGAAATGGCTCAGGTGCCTGACCAGGTGTCCTGGTTGGAGGTGGCGTTGGAAGCCCGGGTCCGCCTGTTAGAAGAGGGGCCCCCCAGTGGAGACAATGTAGCTCCCAACCCCCAAGCCTGAACAATCTTGAAGCAAAGGGTAAAACGTGAGCAACCTTTGGGCCCCGGGGGCGTTGCTGCCGGCAACCCAGCTGTGACTGAGTTCACTACCCACACCCCTTACACTCCCACTGAGTTGTAGGAGCTGGGGAGGCGGTACCGACAGCGCCCTGGAGAGCCAGTCTCGGCTTGGCTACTACGTTTATGGGATGAGGGAGCAGACAACATTCTCTGCTCCCCAGGTGAGATGGAAAAGCTAGCATTTGTGACAGTGCATCCGTCCCTGCTACAAAGGTTACAGAACTGCCATAGGTTGGCCCAAGACCAGGGCAACCACTCTCTAATGGAGTGGCTCACTGCTGCGGTATGCAGAGTATGGGGACAGGCTAGCGAACTGCCAGGCACTGTGAGTCAATGGCAGTCATATACAGAACTTATGGAAATCATCCGTGAAATGGGTATGAAACATGCTATTTTTAACCTTAACATGCAGGGGCTGGATGACGAGCTTTTTACAGCTAGCATGAGAGATCTGGTTTTGGATACTGCACCTGCGAGTGCTTTTGGATCCTTGGTTGCCATTGTTACGCCCTATGTGGGGCGACAGATCCATGAAGTTACAACTGTTATGGCCACCCTAGGGGATGCTGAAAGCCGGAGGCGAAGGAAGTTAAGACAGGACGTCCGCGCAGTTGAGACCTGGAAGCCCAAACCAAAGGTAAAGGGGCGAGGTCATGGGCCTCAGAGAGTAACACGCGCACAGATGGGGCGTGATCTAGTGGCAGCAGGGGTCGATCGGGAGAAATTAGACCAACAACCCAATGTACTCCTGCTGTAACTTTGGAAACAGTTTCGTCCAGAACAGCAATTCCTGAGAAGACTAAAGGAGAAGTCTGGGAAAGCGCGACCCATGTCCCTCCAGGACTTCATGCAGCCGCTTGAGCCTGACTCCTTCCAGCTTGAATAGGGGTGGGGCCCAGGTACCCGGTCAGAGGGGACCAGCAGGGAACGGAGGCCCCACGTGGAACTGTCCATACATTGGTCCCCTTCTAATGTGCAGAGGGTTTTGGCCCTAGATGACACTGGCACAGACTGCAGTCTTGTTTATGGGAACCCAGAACTGTTCCCTGGGCCAGCAATCTGCATTGATGGCTATGGGGGAAAGACTGTGACTGTGAAAGCTGTTTCCTTACCACTGGGTAAGAAAATATAGGAAGGCTTCCCCCTCGTACCTACAAGGTTTATGTCTCCCCTGTTCCGGAGTGTATTCTAGGGGTGGACGTGCTACATGGCCTC
Source organism: Rhinolophus hipposideros (assembly GCF_964194185.1). Classification (NCBI taxonomy): domain Eukaryota; kingdom Metazoa; phylum Chordata; class Mammalia; order Chiroptera; family Rhinolophidae; genus Rhinolophus; species Rhinolophus hipposideros. The sequence goes on from NC_138046.1 coordinate 21,705,788, forward strand.
AGCTTACAGACCTCGGTAGGAGAGTTCCGTCTCCGAATCCGGGTGGTGAAAGCGGTGACACGCGGGCATGCTCACCACCCTCCTCAAGTGTTGCCACAGCCCCGGCTTGTGGTTACAGTGCGACAGTATCACCTGCCAGGAGGGCAGGAGGAGATTGGTTGTACAATATTGGAGTTGGAGAAGGCACATATTGTGAGGCCAACGCACAGTCCCTTTAACTCCCCAGTATGGCCTGTCAAGAAGCCAGATGGGACTTGGCGAATGACTGTGGACTATAGGGAGTTAAATAAGGTGACACCACCTTTGCACGCTGCAGTACCTTCAATTCACAATTTGATGGATCGTCTGACTGTCCACCTGGGAACGTACCACTATGTAGTGGACTTGGCCAATGCTTTTTTCTCCATTGACATTGCACCCGAGTGACAAGAGCAGTTTGCTTTTACTTGGGACGGGCGGCAGTGGACTTTTCAAGTCCTTCCACAAGGATACTTGCACAACCCCACTATCTATCTGCAATGGGCTTGTAGCCCAGGATTTGGCACAGTGGGATCACCCGTCCTCCGTGGCCTTGTTTCTTTATGTCTATGATATTTTATTAACATCAGATTCCCTTTCTGATTTAGACCAAACAGCTCTCTCTCTTCTCCACCACCTGAAGTCACGCGGCTGGGCGGTGAATGAGGAAAAGGTCCAAGGCCCTGGCTTATCTGTCAAGTTTTTGGGTGATGTGTGGTCGGGTAAGACAAAGGTTATACCTGACACAATTATTGATAAGATACAAGCCTTTCCCTGGCCGACCAAGGTCTCCCAACTGCAGACGTATTTGGGACTGCTAGGATATTGGCGGGTGTTTGTACCCCATTTGGCACAAATGGCAAGGCCCTTGTACAATATGATAAAAAGGGGGCCTCATGGGATTGGACAGAGGCTATAGAGCAAGCCTTCGTTGCCACGAAACGGGCAGTGCAGCAGGCACAGGCTCTGCAAGTAGTGGACCCCGGCCGCCCATTTGAACTTGATATTCATGTAACCCAAGAGGGGTATGGTTGGGACTTCTGGCAACGGCAGGAGCGTCTCCGGTTGCCAGTGGGATTTTGGTCCCAATTGTGGAAAGGAGTGGAGGTCGCTACTCTCTAATAGAGAAACAGCTGGCCGCTGTGTACGCAGCCCTAGTGGCCACAGAAGCCATCACAGGAATGGCACGGGTGTTGGTTCGAACAACCTATCCTGTCCAGAGGTGGGTCCGTACATGGACCCAGGGACCCAAAATGAGGTTGGCACAGACCACCACCCTCGCCAAGTGGGGTGCCTACTTGGAGCAACGTAGCACCCTTAGTTCAAGCCCTTTGAGCACAGAGCTACAACAGGTCCTGGGGCCTGTGGAGCTTGTAGCCCAGGCTGAGCCAAGCGCTCTGCCTAGAGGGGAGGACTTGGAACCCTCGCCATACAAAGAAGGACAGTCCCCAGTACCTGAGGATGCCTGGTTTACCGATGGTTCTAGCCGAGGAGATGCAGCCGTTTGGATGGCTATTGTTGTGCAGCCCAAAACAGACACCATTTGGTTTGATACTGGGATAGGCCAGAGTAGCCAATGGGCTGAATTACGGGCTGTGTGGATGGTAATCAGCCACGAGCCCGGGCCCCTATGATTTGTACTGACAGCTGGGCAGTGTTCCGGGGCCTAACGTTGTGGCTCCCTACATGGAAACACCAAAACTGGTTGGTAGGACAACGTCCACTGTGGGGTCAAGCCATGTGGCAGGACCTCTGGGACCTAGGGCAGAGAAAGGAGGTGACCCTAATGCATGTCACAGGTCACTCCCTCTTAGTGTCCCCAGGTAACGATGAAGCAGATGCCCTAGCACGGGTCCGATGGTTAGAACGGGCTCCTGCCACTGATGTGGCCCATTGGCTGCACAGGAAATTGCAGCACGCCGGAAGCCGAACCATGTGGCAGGTGAGCAGACGCTGGGGTCTGCCTTTGAAATGGCAGGAGATAGCAGATGCCTGCTATGACTGTGCCACCTGTGCCCAGGACAGTCCCCAAAGGCGGAGGCTCCCCTGGGAGACACAGCAGATAACGCGAGGGAGGGTGCCCCTCACTCGCTGGCAAGTGGATTTCATTGGACCTCTGCCTAAGGCCCGCAATGCGATATACGCATTCACAGCAGTGGACACTGCTACGGGGTTGATGTTTGCTTGGCCGTGTCCGGCTGCAGATCAGCGGCATACAGTCGTGGCTCTTACATGGCTGTGCGCCCTCTATGGGCGCCCCCAAGTCATTGAAAGTGACAGGGGTACCCATTTTACGGGGCAAGAGGTGCCGCGTTGGGCTGCCAGGATGGACGTGCAATGGTTGTTTCATGCTCCGTATAACCCACAAGCAGCTGGCATGATTGAACGCTATAATGGCCTTTTGAAGCAAGGTCTCCCGGTGTCAAAACACCCTCCCACGATGCGTGACTGGGCCTCGCCTCTATGGGATGTCCTGAGAGTCCTGAATGAGAGACCACGGAAGGGAGGGCCCACACCAGTAGAAGCTCTGCTACATCGAACGGCCGCTCCCATTTAATTACAAGTCACCACCAGTGAGACTCTGTAAAAGCCAGGTTATGGCAGAAATGGAAACATTTTGCTGCCAGCACCCACATGCTTGAAAGCAGGGGAACGGCAGCAATGGACTTGGCCCTGGCAGGTCAAAAGCCCCCACTGTCAATGGTTGGGCCTGATAGCCCCATGGGGGGCCGGTTTGACTCATGATTTGCAAGTGATGTCAGGGGTGGTGGCTGAGTGGCCACCACGAGTGACTGTAATATACGGAGGTCCCGATACCAGGATGATTTTGCGGGGAACCTATGTGCTCTCACTATGGCCTATTATGGGGTCCCCTGTTCTGTTAAATGTTGAAACTACACAAGGGACCCCAAGCCCTGCCATAAAGGTCTGGTACCACAAACTGGGAAAGGTGCCAGTGGCAGCGACCCTCCTTTCCCAGGACAAAAAGCTAGCATGTATCCTCCCAGATGGAAGGGATTTGCCATTGTTGGTTCCTAAGACTACTGTTTCTTTTCGTCGGTAGGTGCCGATAGGCTAATATGGCACAGGGACCCTCGCAGAAACCGCTTGTCACATAGATTGTGAGGCGAGACCCTGTAGGGGTGGAGTGTGGGGACAAGAGTCCCAGAGCAGTTTCCAGGCTCTTGGCCTCACGTGGAAGGGTGCTGGTCAGGTAGCAGATGGCCATCAGCTGTAACCCTTGAGCCATTGGCCACTAATATAACTGCCGCGGCTGCGTTGGGGAGAGGGAGTAGAGGAGAGTTAGTCGGTTGGCAGAAAAGTGGACAGCAGGTCGTACGTCGTGTGAATCCAGCCTCCAGTGAGACTATAGCTGTATGACTGCCCTACCTATAGCTCCGTGGGTGTTCCTTTTTGGCCTCACCATATCCTGTGTTCTTGTGTGGGGAGCAGGAGCATAGACCCCACAGGCTGCCCTGCACGACAGTTTCCATTTTCATGGAATATCGTTTTCCATGCCTTTACTTTCAGTCTCTGTGTGTCTTTTGATCTAAAGTGAGTGTCATGTAGGCAGAATATGTAAGGATCTTGTATTCTTAACCATTTACCTACCCTATCTTTTTTTTTTAAAGATTTTATTGGGGAAGGGGAACAGGACTTTATTGGGAAACAGTGTACTTCCAGGACTTTTTTACAAGTCAAGTTGTCCTTTCAATCTTAGTTGTGGAGGGTGCCGTTCAGCTTTGAGTTGTTGTCCTTTCAGTCTTAGTTGTGGAGGGCACATTTCAGCTCCAGGTCTAGTTGCCGTTTCTAGTTACAGAGGGCGCAGCCCACCATCCCTTGAGGGAGTCAAACCGGCAACTTTGTGGTTGAGAAGACACATTCCAACCAACTGAGCCATCTGGGAGCTCAGCGGCAGCTCAGCTCAAGGTGCTGTGTTCAATTTCAGTTGCAGGGGGCGCTGCCCACTATCCCTTGTGGGAGTCGAGGAATCGAACTGGCAACCTTGTGGTTGAGAGGATGCACTCCAACCAACTGAGCCATTCAGAAGCTCAGCAGCAGCTCAGCTAAAGGTGTTGTATTCAATTTTAGTTGCAGGGGGCAGAGCCCACCATCCCTTGTGGGACTCGAGGAATTGAACTGTCAACCTTGTGGTTGAAAGCCCACTGGCCCATGTGGGAATCAAAACGACAGCCTTTGGAGTTAGGAGCATGGAGTTTTAACCACCTGAGCCACTGGGCCGGCCCAGCTAGCTGCCCTATCTTTTTTTTTTTTTAAATTAAATTTATTGAGGTGACAATTGTTAGTAAAATTACATAGATTTCAGGTGTACAATTCTGTATTACATCATCTATAAATCCCATTGTGTGTTCACCACCCAGAGTCAGTTCTCCTTCCATCACCATATATTTGATCCCCTTTACCCTCATCACTCACCCCCCACCCCCTTACCCTCTGGTAACCACTAAACTATTGTCTGTGTCTATGAGTTTTTGTTTCTCATTTGTTTGTCTTGTTCTTTTTGGTTTATCAGAATGGCTTTCATCAATAAGACAAATAGTAACAAGTGTTGGAGAGGCTGTGGAGAAAAAAGCTACCCTATCTTTTGATTGGAGCATTTAATCCATTTCCATTTAAAGTAATTGTTGATAGGTATGTAGTTATTGCCACTTTATTATTCACAGTTTTGATCTTTTATTTTTTTCGTCTTAAAGAAGTCCCTGTAAAATTCCTTGTAATACTGCTTTGGCGGTGATGAACTCCTTTAGCTTCCTCTTGTCTGGGAAGCTCTTTATCTGTGCTTTGATTCTAAATGACAGCTTTGCTGGGTAGAGTGATCTTGTTTACAGGTCCTGCTTTTCATCACTTTGAATATTTCCTGCCAACCCCTTCTGTTCTGCAAAATTTCTGTTGAGAAATCAGCTGGCAGTCCTATAAGGGCTCCTTTGAAGGTAACTAACTCCTTTTCTCTTGCTGCTTTTAACATTCTCCTTTTGTCTTTAACCTTTGACATTTTAATTAGGATGTGTCTTGGTGTGGGCCTCTTTGGGTTCTTCTTGTTTGGGACTCTGTGCTCCCTGAGCTTATATGTCTATTTCCTTTGCCAGGTTAGGGAAGTTTTCCATCATTATTTTTTTAAATACGTTTTCAATTCCTTGCTGTCTCTTTTTTTCTTCTGGTACCCCTATGATGTGAATGTTGGTATGCTTGATGTTGTCTCAGAGGCCCCTTAATCTCCCCTCAATTTTTTGGATCTTTTTTTCTTTTCGCTCTTCTGTTTAGGCATTTTCTGCTACCTTATCTTTCAAATTGCTGATTCAGTCCTCTGCTTCCTCTAATCTACTGTTGATTCCCTTTAATGTATGTTTCATTTCAGTTATTGTAGTCTTTATTTCTGACTGATTCTTTTTTATCTTTTCTATCTCCATTTTTATGTTTCCTATCTCTTTCTTGAAGTTCTGCCTGAGATCACTGAACATCCTTACAACCTATGTTTTGAACTCTGCATCTGGTAGATTGTTTGTCTCCATTTTATTTAGTTATTTTATTTGGGACATGTTTCTTTGTCTCCCCATTTTGGCTGCCTCCTTGTGTTTGTTTGTATGTATTAGGTAGGGCTGTTATGCCTCTCGGTCTTGGTAGAGTGGGCTTATGTGGTAGGTGTCCTGTGGGGACCAGTGGTGCAGTCTCCCTGGTCACCACACCAGGGTGCTCCAGGTGTGTCCCTTGTGTGGGTTGTGTGTGCCCTCATATTGTAGTTGAGTCTTGGTTGCTGTTAGCATGTCAATGGGAGGGATTTGCTCTGAGGCTGATTTGTTGTGAGGACTGACTGGTGACTACAGTGGAGGAGCTATTGTGCATGGGCTGACCTTACAGAGCAGGATTTGCTTTAGCAGGGCTCTGGTGCCTGCCCAGTTTGCCCTTTGGGTGTGTCATCCTTGGAGGTGGCTGGGTGATTCTCCATCTCGGTCTGAAGCTGGCCACTGGGTGTGCTTATCTTGGAGCTTCCTGGGAGGGGACCTACTCTAGGCCAAGTTCAGCTGCAGCTTGTGCCCTGCCAGGGGCCACCTGGCATGAGCCACAAAACAATCCAGATACCCGCTGCCTGTGCTGGCCTTAGAGATGCCTCAAGAGGCCAAGTCATGAACTGAGGCCAGCTGTCACTAGTTCCAGACTTAGAGTTGCTCGGCCAGAGTATAGGACATGTTAAAGCCAGATGCTGCTTTTTTGGGTTTTGTGAACCTTTGAGAATTTTAGGAAGTCTGCAGCAGAAGCCCAACAGGCTGTTTGTATGGAAAAGCCACTGGAAGGGACTTGGGTGGTCCCAAAAGTTAGGTGCTGCAGAATCTGAGGGAATCACCAGAGTGTTAGCCAGGTAGATGGAGACTCAGATGTGGCAGGCTCCCTGTGTCTGCACACTACGCAGACACTTGCCTTTGTTGAGGGCAAGGGCTCAACAAAGAAAGAATGGCTTCCACCAGCTCCTCTGTCTGGGAGAAAGCTGCCTCTCCAGCCCTTTCGTGAAGGCACACAATTCATTTCCTCTTTGTATGTCCCTGATGCCTTTCAATCTTCTGCCCCAGTGTTGGAGCTCAGAGTGAGCGAGTCCATCAGCAAGTAAGGCTGTGCAAGGGTCCTTTAAGAGGAGCGCCTGGGACTGCAGCTGCCCTCCATCTCACTCAGCCATAATTTCCCCTGGTTTTCACAACTAGAAGTTATGGGGACTTCTCTCCCTGGCACTGGAACCCTGGACTGGGGAGTCTGTTGTGGGGTGGGGACCCTTCATTCCTCTGGGTTGGTGGGGTGGTGAAACCCTGCAGTTGAGAAATCCTGTCTGATTTGTAATAGTCACACATGGGTGTGAGACCAGCCCGTTATGCGTCTCTGCCCCCCCTACCAGTCTTGAGGTGGCCTCTTTTGTATGTCCTTAGTTGTAGGGCTTTGGTTCAAGTAGACTTCAGGTGATTCTCAATGATGGTTGTTCTGTAGTTTAATTGTAATTTTGATGTGGTCATGAGAGGCGGTAAACACAGCATTTACCTACTCTGCCATCTTGACTGGCCCAAGCTGAATAACATTGTCTCCCTTGTCTCTTCTTACAAGGGCAATAATCCCATTATAAGGGCTCCACTCTCATGGCCTAATAACCTCCGCAAAGCCTCACCTCCTAATACCATCACACCAGGAATTAGGGTTTCAACATATGAATTTTGGACAGACACACACACACACACACACACACACACAGACGAGTCTATGGCAATCCTATTAGGGTAAAATTAAAAATTCTGACAATAACAAGTGCTGATGAGTACATGGAGAAACTCTCATATATTGCTGATGGGAATGCAAAATGGATACAGCCACTCTGGAAAACAGGTTGGCAGTTTCTTATAGAGTTCAGTATACACTTACTATGTGACCCACCAGTCCTACTTCTGAGCATTTACCCAAGTGAATTGAAAACCGATGTTCCCACAAAAACTGGTACACAAATACATATAGCAGCTCAATTCATAATTGTCAAAAACTAGAAACAACCTAAATATTGTTCAACAAGTGAAAGGATAAGCAAATACTGATACATCCATACAACAGAACATCCCTCAGCAATAAAAAGGAGTGAACTGTTGATGTAGTTAACAATTTGTAAGAACCTCAAAGACGTGCTGAGTGGAAGAAGCCAGTCTCAAAGTTTGCATAGTACATGATTCCATTTATGTGGCCTTCTCAAAAGACAAAACTAAAGTGATGGAGAGATCAGTGTTTGTTAGAGGGTAGTATTGGGGGAGGGTGTGACTATAATGCCATTAGAGGAATATATAACACCTTGGTAAGATCTTTAAAGATTTTGTTACAAAGTAGAAACAAGATAGTATGTAGAGAAAAACTACATTTAAAATTTTATGTACATTCAGGTAGAGAGGAAAAATAATGTAAATGAAAATGCCATAATGTTCTGCGTGGTTATCTGAGGTATGGGATATCAGGTGATTTTTATTTTCTACTATTGGTTTATTTGTATTTTCCAAATGTTCAACACTTGTAATAAGAAAGAGGTGATTAGAATTTACTAAACTAGAGCAGCTTTGCCCCCTGGTGGCTCATTCAGTAGTTGTCTGCCTTTAGTCTGAGGGAAGAATATTGTTCATTCATATGCCACTGCAGGCTTTAATCCTAAAGCAGAACTTTCAAGATTCACAGATCCTTTGGGAGGACAAGTGGTTGTGTCCTAGAGGAGTGGTCTTGTGGAACTTTAATTGTTTCCTTTGACTGTATGATGATAATATGCTCTAAGCTGACATAAAACACAGAGAAACACCAACAGCAGGAAGAAGAAAACAGGTTCCAGGATCAGCTGGGCACCATTACTAGCGTTAAAGGCAAGTCGCATAATAAGAAGATATTTACAATATCCAACAAAAATTTGTGTCTAATGTATATAAATAATTCTTTCAAAAATAATTATAAATAACAAAAGACTGGAAAAGAGTAGAAACACGAAAATAAGATGTGAGAAGGTGTTTCCAAATGGCCAAGAAACATGAAAAAATACTTAGCTTCATTACTCATCAGGGGAATGCAAATTAAAACCACAATGTGATACCACCACATGCCCACAAGAATAACTAGATTGAATGCAACAAAAAATACCAGTTGTTTGTGAGAATGTGGAGCAGCCAGAATTCTCATATTCTGATGGTGGGAGTATAAATTTGTGCACTTATGAAAACCGCTTGGAAAATCTGAACAAATGCATTCCATATAATCCAGCAATTCTACTTCAATGTCTATACCTAACAGAAATACATGTATATGTTTACCAATAGACATATTCAAGAATATTCATAGCAGCACACTTTGTAATAGCCCCAAACAGGAAACTTACCAAATTGCCCATGAAAAAGTAGAATGAATACGTAGATAAACTGTATGTAATCACATAATGGAATACTAAACAGCATGAAGATAAATGGATAGTGTGAGGACAGAGCCCCAGAGAGCAGTTTCCAGGCTCTCGGCCTCACATAGAAAGGTGCTGGCTCAGGTAGTAGATGGTCATCCACTGTGACTAGTTGGCCATCGGCTGTTACCGGTTAACCATTAGCCACTGATATAACTGCTGCGGCTAAGCTAGCAAAGGGTGGTGTAGTGGTGTGGCGTGGTGGAGTGTGGATTACGGATTACAGAGAGGTGGATTGCAGCTAGCAAGTGAGGTTGGTTGGCAGAGACAAGTGGACGGCGGCTTGCAGATCGTGTGGCGCCAGTGGGACTATAGTGGTATGACTCCCCTATCTATGGCTCTGTGGATGTTCCTTTTTGGCCTAGCCATATCCTGTGTTCTTATGTGGGGAGTGGGACTAGAGACCCCGCTTGACACCCTGCGTGACAGACAGGATATGAATCACTCTCACAAAAGATGACAAATGTATAAGAATACATATTGTCTGATTCTATTTCTATAAAGGTCAAAAACATGCAAAATTACTGTTAGAAGTCAGAATAGTGGTTACTGTCAATGTCTAGTGACTGGAAGGAGGCCATGTAGGACTTCTGAGGTGCTGGTAATGTGCTGTTTCTCAGTCTGGGACCTGCTTATACAGATGGGCTTAACTTTTGAAAATTCATGGACTGTACTCTTAAGATTTGTGCTCATTTCTGTATGTCTGTTGCGAAGCAATTAAACATTTTTTTAAACCTAAAGGAAATGTAAAATAATAAGGTGAATTTTTGCTTGTTTCTGGAACAAAAATTTAAGGAAAAGTATAATGACAACTGAGAAAGAAAACACTAATAGTTTTGATGAACTAACATTTTGAAATTTGTATATGTCAAAAGAAATTTAATGAAAGAAATTGAGAAAGTCTTTTCCAGAACATTACAAATGTTTACTGTGTTCAATTAACAAAGACCTCATATAAATAGATTTTCTTTACTAGGAAAAACTATGCAAAGGTAATTAACAGATTATGAGGAAAAATGAAAGAAAAATAATAAGGAAAATATAAAAAAGGCTACACCTTATTGGCAAAGAAATGGAAATAGAAATGAATTATTAGATAGTCTTTTTGCTCACCAGATACAACAGTTATTAAATGATAATTACTTTTAGTGGGGGATGTAATGATATGAGCTGTCTTATGCTCTATTATTAGCAGAAGTGGAAATTGATAAAACTGTTTTGGAAAGCAGCCTGAGAAAATCCATCAAAAGTCTGGAGAACGTTCATGCCTTTGATACAATTCAATTTCTAGAAATCTAACCTAAAGTATGAGCACAAAAGCAGATGAACATATATAGAGAAATATTTGTTACAATATTCCTCAAAATTTCTAAAAGAATTAGAAACAAATTAATATTGTCCAACTTGGGAATGTTTGATATATTATGGTGTATCCATATACTTAGCTATGCAAACATTAAAAATTGTATTTTGTCAGAAGTTTTTAGCAATATGAGATAAATATGATACAGAATTATTGAAAAGAGCTAGACACAAAACCATGTCAAATTGTAACTATATGTAACATATGTGTGGGTATTTGTGTGTACATATATATATAAAATATTATACATATTATGTATGTATACTGGGGGTGCCAAAAAATGTATACAAGTGGACGCTTTGGTCAACGTTGCTCAAGCAGTAGTTTGCCTTAATCAGAAGTGTCTGGACACTGATGGTAACCAGTTTGAGCACCTCTTGTCATTGCAGAAGTCAAACATGACTTGTATTCATCTTTTGTTATCAGTATATATTGAGTATTACAGTTTTAATACAGTTTTCCTTAAAATGTGTATACATTTTTGGTACCCTGTGTATGTACATATATAATATACACATCATATTACATATTATATATTATGCATACACACATATATATAATATATATATACCTATACATATATTTATATATAGAAAGAGAGACTGAAAGAGGGAGAGAAAGAACGAAAAATGTTAACATCATGTGGCATATCAGTTTGTTAGGGCTGCCATAACAAAATGCCACAGACTGGGTGGCTTAAACAAGAAAAATTTATTTCCTCACAGTTCTGGAGGTTAGAAGTAAGAGACGAAGGTGTCAGTAGGGTTGCTTCCTTCTGAGGCTTCTCTCCTTGGCCATCACATGGCCACCTTCTTGTTGTGTACTCACATGATCTTCCCTCTGTGCAAATGCAACACTGATGTCTCTCTGTGTGTCCAGAATCCTTCTTCTAAGGATCCTTCTTCAAGTCAGATTGGGTTAAGGCCTACTTTAATGATCACATTTAACCTTAACCAAGTCTCTAAAGGCCCTTTCTCTGAAGAATACAGTCACATTATGAGAGGATTAGGACTTCAACATATGAATTTGGGGGCAGATACAATTCAGCCCATAACACATAGATCCCGAGTTTTCTACCAAATACAGTGAGGAGCACAGGGGCAGTAGACGCCAAATGTGAGAAGGCTCAGGCAGAGCAAAGGGAGGAGTGCCTTGATCATCTCCTGGAGGTTGGTGCAACCATTAACACAAAGGGGAGAAGCAGGGGAAGGGTCCCTGAGAAACGATCAAAGACGCAATCATCACCTCAGAGTCACATGGCTTTTTTATGTTCTACAAACAATTGCATAATCATGCCTGTGTGAAACATATATAGGAAGGGAAAACAAAATTAATGTATTTAGAATTTATTAAAACAGAGCAGCTGTTGCCCCCTGGTGGTTCATTCAGTAATTGTCTGTTTTGGGGTGAGTAAATAATGACGTCCTCCACTCAAACTGCAGAGCAGGTATTGCTGCAGTGTTAATCTCAGGGCTCAAACTAAGGCTCACCATATCTCTGAGTACAATAAGCATTCTGAAATTCTAAATGTGCCCATTCTGATCATGTGATAATATGTTCTCAGCTGCTGTAAGACAGAGAAACACCAACAGCAGAAAGAGGAAAAGAGGTTCAGCTGGGCACTTATGGCAGGGCCTCTGCAATCAGAAGGCTAAAGAGGGCAGGTGATGGGAATTGGGGTGGGCAGCTCGGGGTCGGGGAAGAGGGTACCCACTGAAGTGGGAGTCCAGGGGCAAAATAGATTCAGTGACTCTATGTGGGGGATCAATGAGAGGGTGAGCATGAAGAGGACTCAGGATGAGTGGGGGAAAGGTGATACAACCAGCAAGAGGGTCACAATGAGCAGAGTACAGGGAAGATGAGGTCAGTTGTGGGCCAGCAGTGACAGAATCAAGCCAGGCAACCAGAACCTTCTTATAGACATGTTCTACCTCATTATAATATCAAGACACCCCACCCCCCGCAATCTCCAAGTTCTTAGGGTCCCATGGTTTCCTCTTGAGGATCCCCGAGAGGCTCTAGAATTTTCTATATATACAGGTTTTCCCAGCTGACTTTTCCTTATTCACTGAGTGTAACAGGGATTGGGCAGCACTGGGCCTGGGGCTGAGATTGGGACACCCAGTACCTTAGGACGCTTGGATAGTCTGATTTGACCAGAGAGAAAACTAGAATGGCAAGGGGGAGAACTCATTGACATAGGAGCACTCACCCATGACTCAGAGTTTAATGTCCTGGAAAGGACCCATGGAGCCAGTACTAATATGCTCCTGGGATGGCCACTTGAGGCTGGGGAACTGGAGCGTGAGGAGGACAAACAATGGCCACAATAGATGAAGTGAATGTGCTAGAACTGATTAGATATTGGGGAAGGAGTCAGAAAGCTCAAAATGTCATGGATGTAGCAATGTTAGAATAGAATTACAATGTAAGCCCAGATATACTGCCACATTATGTTCCCTGGGAAGGCTCAGAAAACATTCCTTCACCAAGAATGCACTGGTGAGCAGGGGCACCAGCTTCTTTAAGATCAACAGTGGTTGATCTTCTATAGACCAGGATTGACAGTAGGAGATGCTGTGATGGAACTGGGCCCTCCAGTATCAATGAAGATGATAGTAGTCTGGTATAGGAGAAATCAACGATGATATTTAACTGACCTAGGCAAGAGTGAAGTAATTACCATAGCGGGCCATGTTATGGGCTGAATCGTGCCTCTCCAAATCATACGTTGAAGTCCTAACCCCCTGTACCTCCAAATGTGACTATATTGTTAGAGATAGGGTCTTTAAAGATAATCAAGGTAAAAAGAGGTCATATGGGGAGGACCCTAATCCAACATGTCTGGTGTCCTTTACAAGAAGAAGGGATGAGGACACGGAGGGAAGACACTGGGAGAAGACAGCCATAAGCCAAAGAGAAAGGCCTCAGCAGGAGCCAACCCTGTCAACACCTTGATTTTGGACTTCTAGCCTCCAGAACTGTGAAAAATAAATGTCTGTTGTTTAAGCCCCCCAGTCTGAGGTACTTTGTTATTGTAGCCTGAGCAGACTTATACAGGACACAAAGTTGGAGTAGCAACCAGAATGCCTTGACTTGCAGAAATCTATAGTAATGGTTAATAGGTGTTGTATTCTTAGGGACAAGAGACATGGGCAGCCAAATTTCTAGGGACTTGTATACTCCCTAGAAATTTACAGCTGGGGAGCAAAAGGTTAATGTCAGCCACTGCAATGGAAAATCATGATTCTTCATTCAATTTCCAATTTAAATTGGCTCACAGATCCAGAGTCCAGCAATTGAAGGGAAGGCTGGGTGTCCTTAGAGAAGAAATCCACAATGCCACTGAAAATATGTAATAACAAATATTCCCCCAGTGCTTTCCCAAAGGTGCCAGTGTCCACTTACATTCAGTTATACTGAAAAGGAGGTTGAAACAAGCTGGTCATTCACCAAGGCCAGTACTCATAGGCAACAGAAGAGAGAGAAGCTAAAGATGGATACAGGACAGTAGTATGTTGCTACTGAAGTATGCTACTGGAGTAGTATGTTGGACTGGGTGTTTGTGTGCCACCCAAATTCATGTTGAAGCCCCCGCTCCCTCGCAGTTCTCAATGTGATGGTATCCAGAGGTCCTGTCTTTGGGAAGTAGGTAGAGTTAGATTTGCTCATGAGGGTGGAGCCTCCACGATGGGTTTAATGCCCTATAGAAAGAGAAAGAAACATGAGTCTCTCTCTCCCTCCCAAGAAAAGGCCATGTGAGACCATAACCAGGAAGACAGCCCTCATCAAGAACTTGGTCATGCTGATCTTGGACTTCTAACCTCCAGAACCTTGAGAAATAAATGTCTATTGTTTAAGTCATCTAGTCTGTGGTATTTGTTGTAGCAGCCTGAACTGACTAAGACATATCTCAGGGTCAGAAAAGTCGTCAGCAGTGAGTATCTAGAAGTCAGGAAAAGTAGAAGCAGACATAATTCTGGTCAATTTTGTCTCCCAACCGTTTAAGCTTGACACGTAATAACTTTAAAGAATATTTGCATGAATTTCTGGGTGCTCGGTAGAATACTAAAGGAATCTAAAGATGTCTGGAGACATCCTTGTCTTTAGGGGGACTGATATCAAAGGAGGACACATCCTTTTGTACCACTGATCTCTTGGTTCCCATCAATAGCAGAATCCTGGACTGTATACACTTGAGTGTTGATCCTCATTTGTATTCCTTCTGGTTTGACTTTTTTTTTTTGGAGTGATGCCATACTCTACGGTGGTGCAACTAGCTAAGAAGTAACATCATTTAATAGAGCCACCTTGCTACTTTAAAATGCAAGGAGCTGAAGAAAACAGATCTCTTTAGCATTAAGAGGATTTGGAGCTGGGCTGCGGTGAGCAGCTGGAGGTTGGCGTGAGCTGCTGTGGGCTGCTGTGGGCTACCGTGTGCTGCCATGAGTGGCCAGTGGCCAGCGTGAGTGGGCGGCAGCTGGCAAGAGCTGCCGTGAGCTGCTGTGAGCGGCCGATCAAGGACTGGTGACTGACTGCCTCAGTGATGGGGGGGAGCGTAAGGCTCATAATACCAGCCTGGGCCAGGGAGCTGTGTCCTACACAACTAGACTGAGAAACAGCAGCTTGAACCAGAGTGATGGGGGGGGGAGGCAGAAGAAAGAGGGGAAAAATCTGGGGGAAAAAAGAGGTTTTGGATTGGCCAATGTTTTCATCAAAGGAAAAGAGATTATAAATAGTGGCCATACCATTTTTGCAAATTCATATCAACCTGATAAGGTTTTATTGCATTTCTTAGCACCCACTTTTCAATATAGGAAACCTTCAGGCCTAGTAAATCCTGATGAGACAATCTTAGCATCGCTTTGGCCGCACCTGTAAAAGTCAACTAGTTTAAAGCATGGTGTGACTCCTGGTTCAGAATCTTCATAAATGAATGCTGAGTGTTTGCTGCTATTCATTACGAGAATGCTCTTAAGAAAGGACGTTTAGTACTGACATTAATGGAATTCCTGTACGTACTTTAGTAAGTCATAACCCATGCAGCAGGCACTTAGCAAGAAGCTTAGGGTACAGATTTCTTTCTCTTCTACGACTACAATCACCATCTGTTTAAGATTATTGCTATCATTAAACGAGTTTCATTCTGTACATAAACTGATTTTTTTAAACCTACCAACTCAATACTGAGTTATGCCCTCATACTGAGGTGAAAGCTTTGTGAGAAGCATTTCTGTCAGATCTCAGGGCAAGGCCCAGTTGACTGCAGTGGGACCACACAGACTGAGAATCTGAGAAGTGAGCTGGAGTCTTCCTATGAGGAGCAGGGACAGGTATTGAGGGGCAGATACAGCTGCGGAGTCCCAGGCAAGCAGGTCGCTCTAGGTTTGGGTGTGTGGTCAGAGTGGGTTGAAGGGTTTCAACCTGAAGAGACAAGAAACATACTGACAGAGTAGGGAATGAACCAGAACCTCTGCAGGGTTATTCTGAGGAAACAATCCCCTGCTAGCTAAAGGAGTGTGTGTGAAATACAGGGACCTAAGACTTATGGTGGACATCTTTGAGTCTCCCCTGGAATCTCACTGCTACTATATGATGATGCCTTCGCCCCCCTCTCCCTGACACACACATGTAAAGAAGCCCAATGTAGAGGAAGGAACATAGGTTTTAGAGCAGACATGGGTACAAATCATGGTTCTGTTATTTATTTACCTGCTGTGTAACCTGGAAAACATTATTTGCCCTCTCTGATCTTCAAGTCCCTCATCTATAAAATAGGAGTAATAAGAGTACCTTAATAAAGAGTACCTTAATAGGGGTAATAAGAGTACCAATAATAAAGTTATTGGATGTTTTTAGGATTAATAGAGGCAATGAAAGAGTAACAAGTTTATTGAGTTGCCTCAGTTCATTGAGGATATATACACAAAAGGGTTTCATTTTATTTATTTCATAGTTCCCAGGAGATATCCCTCAACTGCACTGTACCCCTGATAGAAGCATAATACCACCTTCCACTAAGGTATGAAGTTTTGCCCCCATTCTGTGGTAATTTTTGCCAAGACGATGGGCCTCAATCTTATCTACCATTTTGGGACAATTCCGGGGCTTGCAGACAAAAGTTTTACATATATATATATACGTGTATATATATATATATATATATATATATATATATATATATATATATACATATATATATATATATATACACATACATATATATGTATATATATACATATATATGTATATATATATGTATATATATAACCTACTCAAGAATCAAGAAAATGAGAGGGGCCTTTCCTTGCGCTCTCTCCACCTGGCAGTCCCCCAGGCCTCCATTTCTTCCACAGTGTTTTCTTCTATGCCCCAGCAGCATCAGGCACAGTGCCAGTGTGGTAGCTTTGCAACTTTCAGAGAAAAGCTAGACATCAGTTCCCATTTTAATAAGATGGTGGGTCACTGCCTGCGACCTCTGTTTTTATGAGTGATTCTCTTAGTGTTTCCCCTCTCTTGACTTCGGGAAGAAAAATATTGCATAGCCCCCCAGACTACAGCTCTTATATCAACTGGGCAGCCGGTTTTTCCACAGCAAGATCTGTAGGCTGGTGTCTGGCCCTAAGAGTTGCTGGTCTTCTGAGCTTAGAATGTGGACTATTGAGTGTCTTTTGCTTTAAGGGGTGGGCCCTTAGCTGCAGTTCCAAGAGAACAGGTAAACTATAAGGACAGAAATCAGATTAGTGGTTGCCAGGGGCTCAGGTTAGGGGTTAGGAGATTGACTGTGAAGGGACATTCAGAAACTTTTGGGGGTGATCTAAATGTTCCACATCTTCTTCTGGTGGTGATTGTGTGATAAAACTCACTGAACTGCACATGAAAGTGGTGAATTTTACTGAATCTAAATGATATCTTAATAAAAGGAGAAAGAAAAACAGGAAATACGGAAAAAATCTCTTTGGGCATCTAACAGTATCTTATTATAAGGTAAAGTTCTCAGTGACTGGCGCACAGTGTTCAATAAATGATAGCTACTGTTCCCGTTTTGGGCCAGCTCTGCTGATTGTCTGCCAGCACTGTCACAGTCACAAAACTATGTACCTAGTCACCCCACTGCTACATCTCCTCGGCTGTCCTGTTCTCTATGGCTGCTAGTGTAGCACCACTAATGCCCACACTGGCGAGGTTCCTATTTCTATGGGCTCCAGGCAAAGGGAGGGCCTGCTTCAGCGTTCTTGCTCTGGGTCCCTGAAGGATTCGAGCTGAGCTGGACTGGGCACATCCCTCCAGAGAGGACTGACCACTGAGGAAACTTGCCCAGGACCTCCCAGGAGATTGGCCAGGTTGGTGCTTTGGGCTATGCTGTCAATACTGCCTTTCCTGACGTCCATGCAGAGTAATGACCTTACCCTGAGCCAGACTCACTTATTCTGATTCCCAGAAGCCCTATAGCACAGAGGACATAGTGAGATAAAGCAGGAGAAAGAGGCTTGTTTTCTGCTGACTGCTGACTCAGGCTAACACCTGATAAGGCCTTACTTATGGTGTATGTTTCCCTATTTTTATCAGAAACTTTTATAATTTTTATTTAAATATTTCAAGCTCTTGAGACTTGACACTTTGGAAAAGGAGGCCTTGCCCAGGGCTTTCGAATAGCAGTTAGAGAGTAGATGAGTGACCATCTGGTGTGGGCAAAAGGTCTGTAAAAGTCAGACACCCACTGGGGTCACCCTATCATTTGAGACTCTCATATAATTGGCTTACCCTCCTGGCCTACATCCACTGGAGCCCCAGCGTTTGTCTGGCATTGTGAGGAGAGCCTGATTTTCTCCTAATCACACACCTCTGGCTCCGAGTTCTTGCTTGGCCTGAATGAACTCAGCAAACAGATGTTCTCACTATCTCACCCTCACTGACACTGTTCTCCACACTTGAGAGGGTGGAGAGTTGAAATTAAAAGCCCAGCCCTGCCTGCACATTTGTATCACCTGGGGAGCCTTTAAAACTCCCAGTGCCAAAGCTGCAACCCATACCAATTACATGAGAATCTCTGGGGGGTGGAACTCAGGCATCAGTATTTTTTAAAGCTCCCCAGGTGCTTGTGTTATGCAGCCGAAGTTGAGAAACAGTGCTTTTGAAGTTCAGCGAGACCTGGGTTTTATCCTGGCCCAGTCCACTGGCTGAGGGACCTTAAATAAATTACCTAAGCTTTCTGAATCTCAATTTCTTCGTCTCTAAAAGCGTTTGTATAAGGAATCTATGAGTTAATCCCGATAAAGCACGGTGCTTGGCAGAGAGTAAGCATCTCATAAATGGAAGCTGTTAGTGCATTTTTTTAATAAAACAGTCTATTGCTATTACTTATGGTAGATGAAGGGCAATTTAGTGCCCTGAAACCACGAGCTCAGCAAACCAGTGCTCTGAATGGAGGAATAAGAGAAGATAAATTCTAGCCACAAATATGTATTGTGATTCTAACTCATGCTAAGCTTTGAGGAAACGAAGAGATGATGTGATCTATGCTCCCCAGGGACTCACAAATCTAGTTGTGGGGAGAATAGATGTGTAGACAAAGAAAAAGTTAATCTTAACTTATGCTACAGACAATAAATCAATCCAAACTCTGTGCTGGAACAGCCAGGAGAGTTTTCACAGAGAAGGATGTAGTTTTGAAAGGACCTTGGCTATGAAATATGGGTAGGATTTGGGCTGGCAGAGAGGATTGGGGAGAGCATGTCAGGGAGAGAAAATGGCTAAGTAGGGATCCAGTGGCTGGAATGAAGATGGGTGGATTGTTCTGACTAAAACAGAGGGTTTCCTACGGAAAGCAGTGGTGAATAAGTGTGGAGAGGCAGTTTTGGGAAGAACTCGAATCCCAGGTGAAGGGCTGTGGACTTTATCCTGTAGGTTCTTAAGGAGAAAGAGAGAGAGAGAGAGAGAGAGAGAGAGAGAGAGAGAGAGAGAGAGACAGAGAGACAGAGAGACAGAGAGAGAGACAGAGAGAGAGAGAGACAGAGAGAGACAGAGAGAGAGAGACAGAGAGAGAGACAGAGAGAGAGAGAATGGAATCCTTTGAGCACTTAATGGAAAGCTACATATATATGGTGGGGAAAGGGGTCAAGGATGTTAATTAATCACATTCCCCCCTATGGGATCTGAATCAATAGAGAAATATACACATAAATCAGAAAGAAAGTATGAGCTCTGTTAATAATAAAGCTGTGTGGGAGAACATAGTATGGTCCCAAGGCCAAAATGAACTTCTTACTTCTTCCTCTTAAATTAGACAAAATTAGACATTTAGTAGCAAACAGGAGAAGCTATGACCTGGTCACAGAAGCAGAAAAATATTTGCCACTTGTACAGAGAAATGGAGCAAGAGGTCAGGTGTCGTGCGGGGTCTCTGCTCCCGCTCCCCACATAAGAACGCAGGACACGGTGAGGCCAAACAGGAACACCCACAGAGCCATAGATAGGGGAATCATACCACTATATTCTCGCTGGCAGCTGGGTTGGAGACACACTGTCCACACCCACCGTCCTAACTGCAATCCGCGCTTGCCAGCCACCACCTTCTTGCTAGTCCCCATTTTCTGCTAGCGTAGCCACAGCAGTTATATTAGTGGCCAGTGGCTCACTGGTTACAGCTGATGGCCAACTAGCCACAGCTGATGGCCATCCAATCACAGTTGATGGCCATTTACTACCTGAGCCAGCACCTTTCTATGTGAGGCCGAGAGCCTGGAAATTGCTCTCTGGGGCTCTGTCCCCACATCAGGTCATTTATTTGCAGTGACCTTGAACATATTAACCTTTCTCAGAATTGGAACCAAGGAAAATAAGGCCACCATTAAATAGCAAAATTTAAATATAATTTCAGGAAGTTAACTGACTCCCTAGATCCCAGAATAAAGATCCCTAATGTAGGCAATGATAAGTCACACGATCTTTTCAGTAGCGAAATGAAGTAGTAGATTTATTCATAATAGCCCTGTGGGGACAGAGCCAGGGGTGCAGTTTCCAGGCTCTCGCCCTCAGGTGAAAAGGTGTTCATTCGGGTAGTAAATGGCCATCAACTGTGATTGGATGGCCATCAGCTGTGGCTAGTTGGCCGTCAGTTGTAACCAGTGAGCCATTGGCCACTAATAAAACTGCCGTGGCTATGCTACCAGCAAATGGGGGCTAGCAAGAAGATGGTGGCTGGGCTAACGAGCGCGGATTGCAGAGGCGTGGAGTATAATGGTATGACTCCCCTATCTATGGCTCCGTGGGTGTTCCGTTTTGGCCTCAGCATGTGTCATGCTGGGTGTCATGCGGGGTGTCAGCTCCCGCTCCTTTCCATAATTGGGACCAAAATCCCACTGGCAAGCGCGGACTGCAGTTTACCCATATCATGGATGATTTGAGTAAGTTCTGTATATGACTGCCATTGACTCACAGTGTCTGGCAGCTCGCCAGCCTGTCCCCACACTGTGCGTACCGCAGCAGTGAGCCACTCCATTAGAGAGTGGTTGCCCTGGTCTTGGGCCAACCTATGGCAGTTCTGTAACCTTTGTCACAGGGATGGATGCACTGTCACAAAGGCTAGCTTTTCCATCTCGCCTGGGGAGCAGAGAATGTTGTCTGCTCCCTCATCCCATAAACGTAATAACCAAGCCTAGACTGGCTCTCCAGGGCGCTGTCGGCACCGCCTCCCCAGCTCCTGCAACTCAGTGGGAGTGTAAGGGGTGTGGGTAGTGAACTCAGTCACAGCTGGGTTGCTGGCAGCAACGCGCCCCCGCCCCCGGGGCCCAAAGGTTGCTCACCTTTTACCTTTTGCTTCAAGATTGACCAGGCTTAGGGGTTGGGAGCTACATTATCTCCACTCGCTTCCTCCGCCTCTGCTTCAGAGTCTCCACTGTGGGGCCCCTCTTCTAACAGGAGGACCCGGGCTTCTAGTGCTTCTAACCGGGACACCTGGTCCGGCACCTGGGCCATTTCATTATGGGCCCATTCTTACGTGGGGAGCAGGACCAGAGACCCCGCCAGCTGCCTTGCACATGGCACAGCGAGCAAGGTATGGTGCTAGCCGAAGCTCTCCGAAGGGGGGTGGAACAGTTTGTGCATATGAACACTCAGTCTCAAGAAGACCAGGAGGAGCAGCTGCTGGAGAGCTGGACCCCTGTGGAGGGGTGCGAAGATGTGGATGGTTCCCCAACCAGCATAGGCTGAAGAAAGCAAAGGTTATTGCGGCCCTGTGGGCTGGGAAGTGCTTGCTGAGGCAGCCCGGATGCAGGACTTGTAGTCCTAGGAGGAAACACTTTCTGAGTCCTCCGTGGGAGATGAAGGTGAGGTCGTCCCTCACCCCCAGGACAGCCCTGGCGAATGACTGTGGACTATGGGGAATTGTCTTCTATCCCTGATTTAATGGACCGCTTGACTGTTTGCTTGGGAACATACCACCAGGTAGTGGAACTGGCGGATGTTTGCTTTTGTGTCTCGACCAGCCGCTGTGGAGAATATGTGAGAAACCCTGGCTGTGCTGTAAGAATCCTGGCTGTGCCCAGTAAGTCTGGCTGTGCCCAGAGAGAGTGGCAGTGCCCTGAGAGCACTGGCTGAGTCCAGGAAGTTTGGTTGTGCCCAGAGAAAGTGGCAGTGCCCTGAGAGCCCTGGCTGAGCCCAAGAAGTCTGGCTGTGCCCAGAGAGAGTGGCAGTGCCCTGAGCACCCTGGCTGAGTCCAGAACCCTGGCTGTGTCCGGGGAGACTGGTAGTGTGGCTGTGCCCAGAGAGAGTGGAAGTGCCCTGTGAAACCCTGGCTGTGCCCGGGGAGATTTGTAGTACCCTAAGAAGCCCAGGAAGTCTGTCTGTGCCCAGAAGGACTGGTGGTGCCCTGAGAAACCCTGGCTGTGCCCAGAGAGCCTGGCTGTGTCCAGGATATTGCATTCACCTGCAGGCTCCTGGCACAGGGCCCCTCATGGAAGACGCTTGTCGCATAGATTGTGAGGTGAGACCCTGTAGGGGTGGAGTGTGGGGACAGAACCAGGAGTGCAGTTTCCAGGTTCTTGACCTCACATAGAAAGGTGCTCACTCGGGTAGTAAAGGGCCATCAACTGTGATTGGATGGCCATCAGCTGTGGCTAGTTGGCCGTCAGCTTTAACCAGTGAGCCATTGGCCACTAGTATAACTGCCATGGCTATGCTAGCAGAAGATGGGGGCTAGCAAGAAGATGGTGGCTGAGCTAGCAAGCATGGATTGCAGCTAGCACAGCGGAGTGCAGGTTGCAGATTGCAGAGAAGTAGACAGCAGGTTGCAGACAGTGTGGCTCCTGCTTCCTGTGTCTCCAACCCAGCTGCTAGCGAGAATATAGTGGTATGACTCCCCTACCTATTGCTCCGTGGGTGTTCCTTTTTGGCCTCACCACATCCTGCGTTCTTGTGTGGGGAGCGGGACCAGAGACCCCGCATGACATCCTGCATGACAAGCCCCGAATTGGAAGCAACCAAAATCTCTTTCAACTTTTGAATGCTACATCCATAGAATGGAATACTATTCAGTAATAAGAAGGAACAAAGAGAATACACTGGAATGTTTTTACTTATCAATTTATTCCTTTCTTTAAGAGGAAAAGAAACAAATTCATCAAATTTAAGAGCTAAGTGGTGACTCTAGATAAATGTTTTTCACCAAAACTGTGGAGCCCAGAGGGAGAGAATGGCTCTGAGTTGATGGGGCTCTAGATGCCTGCAACCCTGTTAGTGCTGAAGCATTTTCAATTTTATCTGTTATTTTTACTGGGTTTTGGTATTAGTCGTGATTCTCCAGGGAAAGAGAGAGAGAGAATTGGAAAAACCTACTGTTTTCCTCCTGTGCCTTTCTTTACTATCACACAGAACACTGTAACACTCTGATACCAGATGTGGAGGGAAGTTTTCCCCCACAAGCAATACTCTGTGACACCAGCTGGGTGTCGAACTCACAGGTTAAGGGCTCAGTTCCAAGACTGCTCCCCACCCCAACTTCAGATGCCAAATCGCAAGATGAGGTTGTCACCTATGCTTCAGACAGATCAGCTATAAATTGGAGGTCCCCATTACTCTCTCCTTGGATTTGATTAAATTGTTAGAGCAGCCCACAGTACTCAGGGAAACACTTATGTTGCCAGTTTATTCAAGGATATGATAAAGGATACAGATGAATATCCAGATGAAGACATACATAGGGCAAGTTCTGGGAGGGTCCTGAGTGCAGGAGCCTCTGAGTGCAGGAGCCTCTGTCCCCGTGGAGTTGGGGTGTGTCATCCCTCTGGTACATGGATGCGTTCACCCACTTGGAAGTTCCTTAAATAACACTATTGGGATTTTTATGGAGGCTGCATCACATAGGCACGATCAATTATTAACTTCATTTCCAGCCCTCTCTCCCCTCTCTGGAGAATGGAAGGTGGGGCTGAAAATTCCAAGCTTCAAATCGTGGCTTGGTTTTTCTGGTGACCATCCCCACCTAGGAGCCATCCCTGAGCCCAACTGGAGTTGTCTCATCACAACAAAACATACTCTTATCACTTAGGAATTTACAAGGGCTTTAGGAGCTCTGTGTCAGGGACTGGGGACAAAGACCAAATAGATATTTCTTAATTTCTTATTATAAATCATAATGAGAGAGAGAGAGAGAGAGAGAGAGAGAGAGAGAGAGAGAGAGAGAGAGACAGATTATAAGCAATTGGCTTACAATGGCAGCTAGTAAGTCCCAAGATCTGCAGGGTGGGTTGGAAAGCTGGAGCCCTAGAAGAGATGATGGTTTACTTCTAATCTGCGTACAAAGGCCTGAGACCCAGGAGATCCGATGATATAGTTCCAGTCCAAAGGCCAGCAGTCTTGAGACACAGGAAGAACGGATATTTCAGTTTGAGTCTAAAGGCAGGAAAAAGCCAATGTTCCAGTTTGAAGGCCATCAGGTAGGAATAATTCTCTCTTACTTGGGAAGGGTCATCATTTTTGTTCTATTTAGGCCTTCATCTGACTGGATTAAGCCCATCCATATTAGGGAGGGCAAACTGCTTTACTGAGTCTACCAATTTAAATATTAATCAATCCAAAAACATCCTCACAGAAACACTCTGAATAATGTTTGACCAAATATCTGGGCACCCTGTGGCCAAGTCAAGTTGACACATAAAGATAACCATCACACAGTGACTAAAACTAGATGAATTTAGTTTGAGTGTTCATCATTAGCTTTCATTTGGATAACTGAAGCTGTCTTCTAACTGGTCTCTAGGCTTCCCCACTGCCCATTCTGCAGTCAAAATGACCTTTCAAAATCACAGATCTAATCATGACATTCCCTTGCTCAAAAAACCATCATCAACAAGACAAGTAATAGGAAGTGTTGGAGAGGCTGTGGAGAAAAAGGAACTCTCATACACTGTTGGTGGGAATGCAGACTGGTGCAGCCGTTATGCAAGGCAGTGTGGAGGTTCCTCAAAAAATTACGAATAGAACTATCATGTGACCCAGCAATCTCTCTCCTGGGTATCTACCCAAAAAATCTGAAAACATTTATCTGTAAAGATATATGTACCCCTATGTTCATTGCAACATTATTCATGGTGGCCAAGTCATGGAAAGAACCAAAGTGTCCTTGGATAGACGACTGCATAAAGAAGTTGTGGTATATATACACAATGGAATACTACTCAGCCGTAAGAAAAAATGAAATAGTGCCATTTGCAGCAACATAAATGGATCTCGAGATATCATACTAAGTGAAATAAGTCAGACTGAAAAAGTGGAGAACCATATGAGGAATATAAAACTTAGAGTAACAAATGAACAAGACAAACAAACAAAATTAATAGACACAGACAAGTTTAGTAATCACAGTTTAGTGATTACTTGAGGGAAAGGGAGGTAGGGAAGTAGAAAAGGGTAAAGGGGGTCAAATACGTGGTGATGGAAGGGGATTTGATTTTGGGTGATGAATACACAATCGAATACACAGATGATGTATTTTGGAATTGTTCACTTGAAACTTATATAATTTTATTAACCAATGTCACCCCAATAAATTTAATAGAAAATTTCAATGACCCCTTATTTTCTTCAACCAAGGCTCTCCATAATCTGGTTTCTGTCCACTTGTCATTCAATCATAAAATAAGCACTTCATGAGCACCTACTCTGTGCCAGATTCTCTTCTAGGTTCTGAAGCCACAACAGTGAACAAGATATGGCCCTCACCCTAAAAAAGCTCATAGGACTAGCTCATATGTCTTGAAATTGACAGGTACAGAGAGCAAGGTAGGTTGAGGGATAGAAGCTGGGGTAGAACAGCTGGGACAGAAGGTCCCTTCCTGTTTCCTAGGTATAAGCAGTAGCATTTGTAACCATAGCCCACCCCAGTAACTGCTTTCTTAACAAAGTAGAAAACTTAACCTCGGGTGAGTCCTAGGAATGAGTATTGAGACAAGAGAGAGATAGAGCAGGTCCTGGGACTTTACTTCTGCCCTCCACAGCAGATACAGAGGGAAAACAGGAAGCAGCATGGAAGGGTAAAATACAATAAGAACAAAGTCCTCCTTGCATTGGCAGTGGGGATGTTGGCAGGATGACCTGAGCTGGGTTCTCTGCCCACTATCCAAAGAGAAATCTGTTTATTGGGGGGATCCATTACTTATACAGAGGCTGCAGTCAGACAGTCCTTTCAAGAAAGATGATTTGGGGGTAAATAGCTCTATACGAAGGCAAAGCTATTTCTCCTATTCATCAAAGTCCCCTAGTCATAAATATAAATGGTCAGTCAGGGAACAACCAAGTATTTGAAGGAAACAGCAACATGAAAGAAGTCCAAGATGAACAAAGAAATATTTGATCCTGAAGGAAGCAGATCAAAGGATCTTTTAAAGTTTCTTTATTTAGCACCCCCAGAAAGATTAGAGAATATATTACATACATAAAACCAGAAAAGCAATCAGAAAAGGAGAAAGTTCTTAGATAACTTTCTTAGATAACTTAGATAAAGATATGATTTAGAAAGTACAATGAATATAAAGGAGACAGCACAAGAGCTACATTAGATTCTCAGGAAGATACAGAAAATATGAACTAGATTTCGTCTGTAATAACAAGCTCATAAAAGGGAAAATATTTTCAAAGCAGTTTCCACCATCATTCATAAAATTCCTGCTTTTGCACTCAGTGTCAATGGGCCTTGCAGTTAGTCTTTAAACCTGCAACTTGTACCATATTTGGTGGCACAAATGTATCACTGTGAAAAATACCATCCCTTGAATCTGGAAAATCTCTTTGAAAGTATTGCTCTTTATACCATAGGCAATATTTAGAATTAGTAACTGATAGAATAAAATTTAGGGGCAGCCGGTTAGCTCAGTGGGTTAGAGCGTGGTGCTCTTAATAACAAGGTTGCCAGTTTGATCCCCACATGGGCCACTGTGAGCTGCGCCCTCCACAACTAGATTGAAACAACTGCTTGACTTGGAGCTGATGGGTCCTGGAAAAACACACTTAAATAAAAAGTTTAAAAATAAATAAATAAAAATAAACTTTAGCAATTTATAAGGACTGCAATTATCCAGATATTTAGGAGAATCCAGGAATATTCAATTTATACAATTAGAGCTGGACAGAACCTTAAGATAACATCTCAATTTTCAAAAAAGAAAGCTGAGGACCATAGAGAGTAGGTGGGTTTTTCAGGGTCACCCAGAGCTTTAGCGCCAAAACTGGCCTCCAAATTTTTAGCTCACTGAAGAATGGAAATCAGTTTAAAGCTCTTGAACAAACTCTTCTCAGAGTTTCTAAAGTTATGTGATTTTTGAAACTATAGGCGTTGCTTCAGTTGAACAGACTTTCATTAATAAACAATAGCCACCTTACAGGAAAAAAAGCAACTTTAAAAAAGGAGCCACACAAATAGTTTTAGAGAAAACAAACAATTCAACTGCTGTCAAGGTGGCAGGGGAGCCATTTTGGTCTTGACCAGGATTTAAATGCTGTTCTCAAATAAATATGTCCATTTCTAATGACGTTCTAGAGCTTTTAGACACAAGTTCTCATAGAGATATATATGATGGCCAATAGCAAATCACTTCTTAGTGTCTTTTGCATTTTTTGAGTGATGTCTGTGTAGTCTTACCGATGTGAGCTCTACCTCTGGGTCTGATGGTTAAGACTATTAAGACTTTGGACAAGTGAGCTCTCTGAACTGTTAGACAGTCAATAAGTTGTAGCTATTATTATTACTATTATTATAAATTCCCACTTAAAATGGGGATATTAAGTACCCACCTCATAAGATTGTTATAGTAGTTAAATGAAATAATGCACTTAGAAATTTGACATGTAGTAATTGCTCAGTAAATGGTAGTAGCTAGCACTGTTTATCTAATATAACAGTGTTGTATCTAATGTGAAAGTTAAGTTAGAAAGTCAGCACATCAAGTCAAGATCACACTAAAATAATTCTTGAGGGGTGGCTGGTTGCCTCAGTTGGTTAGAGCGCAGTGCTCATAACACCCAGGTCAACGGTTTGATCCCCACATGGGCCACTGGGAGCTGTGCCCTCCACAACTAGTTTGAAAACAGCGACTTGACTTGGAGCTGATGGGTCCTGGAAAAGCACACTGTTCCCCAATAAAAATAAAATAATTATCTTGAGAAATCCTACAAATTTCCCATAAAGCACACTATCCATGCTTTTGCATATCTTCTGTCCAGTTGATTTACCTGTATTTCATGCTCATCCTATGGCACATAATTAATGAATAGAATAGCAAGTGGAATTGCTCTTTGTATTTCTTTTATTTTCCTGTATTGGGTGCGGAGGGAGGGGCAGCATGCACATACAATACGATTTGCGTAAATTAAATGCTGTAGATAGGACACCACTGGTTTATTAGTATTAGGAAGCTGGCTCCCTTCAGTGTCATCTACTGGAGACCTACCCTTTGCTGCTTTCTTGTTTTCTGAGACAAAAGAGATTGACAGTTTTTAAAAGCCTGATCATGAGATTCCTCTCTATAGAAACCACAGAATTTTAGAGTTGGAAAGGATCTTGAAGGTGTTGGCCAATGCACTAGGTTGCAGAATATCAAAGTTCCAGCTGTGACTGGGTTACTTTCAAGCCAGATGAGCCACTAACCCCTCTGCGTTTCAGTATGCTCATGGGTGAAATGATGGCCTATGATGCCTGCCTTCCAAGGTTGTGGAAAAGACTCCATGAGGTAGTAATGATCAGAGTAAAGATACGAATTATAGCTAACATTTCCTGAAGGCTAAGTTATCTCATTTAATGCTTAATTTGATTCTTATAATACCCTTGAAAGAGGTAGTGTCCATAGCCATTCCCAATTTGCACATGAAGAACCTGAGACACCAGAAGGTATGTCAGAACACTTGAAAAACTCTATAAAGTGCTATGCAAGTGTAGGGAATGATTGGGATGAGGATATTGAAGGATAGAAATACAAATGTGACCTTGGGCAAGTCACATCCCCAAACTGGGCCTAATTTTCTTACCTGTAAAATGAAAAGGTTGAACTCTTTCAAGGTACATTTAAAACTTCAAGAGTCCAAATAAAAAAGCTTGGAGTAAAGTCCATTGTCTATATGCTGTAAAGTAAATTACTTCAAGAACAAAATTCTGATAAATTTACTTGACAAGCTCACTACAGCCGTGCTATTCAGTTCACATGTTGAAGCATGCATGACATTTCACCCGTTGCCAAATTGCCCCTTTCTTTTATGTTTATTTGACAAGCATGAATGCTTCGAAATGTTCTGAATATTTTCTTCTTAGAGTACAATAAAAGGACTAAGGAACATTCCCAATAAAGCCTGCTTAGTGCAGATTATAATTTAATAATATATTCATGGCTCCTTTGGTGTGACTTACTGAAATATTTAATGTGTATTTTTCTGTAAGGCAAATAGAATGTATTTCTTTTTCCATGTTTTAATTGTAACTATTACATTAAAATTTTTCAGAGAGAGAGAAGGAAAAGAAGAAAGGAGAAAGAAAGGAAGGAAAGAAGGGAGGGAGAGAAGGATGGAAAGAGGGATGGAGGGAGGGATGGAGGGAGGGAGGGAGGGAGAGAGAGAGAGAGAGAGAGAGAGAGAGAGACTGCTCTAACCTAGTCCCAATATTTTTAATTTCCAGATGCTTCCTTCAGTCCTTGTTCAGCTTCTTCCAGATTTTTCCACAGTTCATTCATTCATTCATTTCTCAGGTATTTATTAGGCCATACCATGTACCAGGCTCTTACTATCTAGGGAGTAAACAAGCAGAAATAAGAAAAAGTGCCAGCCCTGGCAAGTGCTGTGTACGTGTACTCTTATTCTCCCTCATCTTTTCTTTCCTTCTCCTCCTCCTCCTCCTCCTCGTCCTCCTCCTCCTCTTCCTCCTCCTCCCTCTCCTCTTTCTTGCTTGACATCATATCTGAAGCATTTTCCCATGTATCTTCCCTAGAAGAATGAGGACAGAGAGAACAAAATAGGCTCTGTGGTCAGAAGGAATTAGTAAATTATAAAAAATTTGTGTAGTGCTGCTGGGGAAGAGATTAGAAGATGATAATAATGACTGTTTCTTGAGCACCTCTTTTGTGATGGGCACTATCTAGATGATATTCATCCATGATCTCATTTACTTTAATCTTCACTACAACTCTATGAGATCAGAAATAATATTATCTGCATTTTACATATAAGGAAACTGAGGCTCAGGGAAGTTATTAGCTCAAGATTATACAACATACAAATTGCAAAGCCAGAATTGGAGTCCCAGTTTGCATTACCCCAAACATTTCTGTTTACTCTGGGGATAGATTGGGGCCTTCCAGTTCTTTTTTTTTTTTAAATTTTATTGGGGAATTTTGAGGAACAGTGTGTTTCTCCAGGGCCCATCAGCTCCGAGTTGTTGTCCTTCAATCTAGTTGTGGAGGATGCAGCTCAGCATCAAGTCCAGTTGCTGTTTTCAATCTTAGTTGCAGGGGGTGCAGCCCACCATCCCATGAGGGAATTGAACTGGCAACTTTATTATTGAGAGCTTGCGCTCTAACCAACTGAGCCATCGGGCCTCCCAGTTCTTAAGGAGCACTGATTTGGTTCCATTTCTTTCTTTTTGAGGAGGGTAGGGAGTGGAAAATCATTCCACACCACGTTTTGCTTAATTTCATTACTACTCCCAAGCTTGAAAGGTGACAGAAGTAGAGGGAAAGGAAGTAATGTGCAATTTAGAGGAAGTGAAAGAAACTAGGAACTCTTCCTTTCTTTTCCTCTTTTCTTGCCACAAGCTCTCCTACTACATCATTTTTGT
The DNA here is from genome assembly GCF_964194185.1 of Rhinolophus hipposideros. NCBI lineage: Eukaryota > Metazoa > Chordata > Mammalia > Chiroptera > Rhinolophidae > Rhinolophus > Rhinolophus hipposideros. The sequence continues at coordinate 21,736,445 of NC_138046.1, forward strand.
TTGGAGAAACAACTGAGCAAATTGTACAATCTATTAGCAATGGCATAAAATGCAAATTACTAAGATATAGTAGCTATACTAAATAGTCAAGGAATGCCAAAGAGCCACAGCTTTATTGCATACATGCACCAGTGGTTGAAGGGAGGCCAGGGTCACCTTGAACCCTTGAGATATCCCCAAGGTAATAACAGCAACAAAAACAAAATTCTAATAACAGGAATCCCTGGACAGTCGTGCAGCTCTTTACAGTTTTTAATGCCCTGCACAACAGTTTCTCAAGTATGAGCAATGTGCGGGCACTTTCTATTGGAAAAAAATTCGTTCAGACCCTCAGTGTTGATATTTTATTATAATACCATTTAAATATATGCCAGCATAAAACTAGACATCCACTACTTATAGTAGTTAAACAACTATAAAACCAGAATGATTTTTAGTCCAAAATTCAAAGGACTAACATTAATTTACTATGATGGATGACGTTGTTTTGCTGAAATTAAATCACTTTTGCCCCTGCGAATATTGGTATGTGCATGATTAAAACACTTCTAAATTAACCATGATATTATCTGCTTTCATTTGGAGCAAATGTATCATCTTTGCGTTAGGTCCACCTCTGTTCTTTTCTTTTGGATCCAAACCATCAAAACAGTACACTTTGTACTATCATAATTCTAAATAGAAATGCAAATTCTGATGTTGAAATTGCATGACAGTACTTGGTCATAAGGTGATCATTCACTTGATACAATTCTGGGAGAGACAACTTGAGGACCACAGTTTTGGAAATATTTACTAACAGATTAAGAGCATAAGCTTGGGAGTCCGACAGATCTGAGTTTGTAACCTGTCTCTCGTTTTGTCACTTTCTAGTTGGACAAATTATTTAACTTCTCTGTTCCTCAAGTTTCCTCCAGTATAAAACAGGGATGATAATAATATTGCTTTAACTTTGCCGGCAGAGACAGGCACCATGACCCAGTTTCTAGATATGCATGATACTTTTTCTGAACGTAAAAGTAATCTTTTTTATGAAAAAAAGATATTTGAGGGTAAGGGGGATCAAATATAAGGTGATGGAAGGAGAACTGACTCTGGGTGGTGAACACACAATGGCATTTATAGATGATGTAATACAGAATTGTACACCTGAAATTATGTAATTTCATTAACATTTGTCACCCCAATAAATAAATAAAAAAAGATATTTAACAAATTATAGTAACTCCATTATCCAGCTCTTGTACACATTTAACAGATTCAATCACAGGGTTACATACATAATGCACGCTCAATGCAATGATGGATATCCATAATATGCAATACTAACCTAAGAACTGCACCAAATTTTAAGATCAGAAGACAAAGAAACCCAGAAACTAAGCAAGGAAAATATTTACAAATACAGTGTAGGAAACAATACAAATTGCAATTGTTCTGTTAAGTATCTTCTTTTAGAGGCTAGACAGCAGTCTCTGGATCAGAAATGGGAACTTGACCAAAACAAAAAAACCTGTGTTTTCCAAAACTTTCCACCCCAGTGAGACACGTGAGAAACTAGGTATACTTCAGAAATCTTAAATTCTCATTAGTTGACTTTTAGTAATTGATGTTGATACCATGCTGCTGTTTATAAATCACTAATGCAATCATTGCTTCCTTTGGTATTTCTGCAATGTTTTCATTTATAAGAAAACTTGTAGATCTAAGAACTCTGCTTATACCAAAGCAAAGTAGCAAGGAAGCAGGTTGCTGTGGAATAATAAGGCCCTAATAGTCATGCATGATACGTAAGCTTGAAACTGTAGAGAGACTTGAGAGCTCATGTGTAACTTGAGAACTACACGGAGTTGGGCAAGTTGAAAACAACCATTTCTCTCTGGCCTTCCACCCTACCCTCCCAATATCGGCACATGCTGTCCCAAGTTCATGTTTTAGTATGGAAATGGAAAATATGATTGAGCCTAGAAAGGAAAACAACTGGCAATGCCAGTAAATAGAAAATTGAGAATCAGTTGAACCCATGCCACAAGACAGCTGTTTTTATCTGAAGCCCACCAATAAGGGCTTGCTCTTTAGCTTCCTGGCCTGGCATGAATCCCTTGATTCCTGAGGCCCCCAAGGTTGAAAATAGCCTAGCCACCTGCCAATGGCTGGTGTATTTTTAGGATGAGCAGGATTGGAAACAGGGCTCTGTAGGCCTGGAACTTGAGCCAGGCTTCTGGGTGGGTCTTTCCCCTTCATTAGGTTGTGAGCTCCTGAGCTACTAGATCAAATCTAGTAGGCAGTCATGGAAGAGGAGAGAGTGCTCTGAGACGATCAGATCAGAATAATGAAAGAAGGTGGGTTTGTTTGTTTCAGGGGCTGAATACAGGGAGATGGGGTGAGTAGAGGTCTTAGCAAGTGGATATTTGGATAAAGGATGTAGGAAAGTTGTATAAAAGGTAGGAGCCCATAATAAGCAGAAATCATACCACTAGACCCTTTCTTTGTTTAAAAAGCAAGTATAGTTAAAATTGATCTTATTATCTCTTACCAATCTTTCAAACAAAAAAGCCCAATACGTTAAAAATTGTCTAAATACTGTGTATTTATTAAATTAAAACAAATTCAAAGATTTTGTTCTCTCCTTCCTCATCCCCATCCTATTCAAGACAAACATTCATTCTTCTTATCTCACTGTGGGTCTCACTCTCTCTCCTGAGTAGTTTATCAAAGTCATTCTTCCAAACCAACACAACATTCATCCTAAGTGAATATATACTTACAGAGAGAAAAGAAATGATACATGCGAGAGTAGAACAGGAGGACCTAACTTAACCTGGGAAACAAAACATTTCCTGGAGAAAATCATAGGATTAAAGCTAATTGTACACAAATGCTCATAGCAGCTTTATTTGTAATAGCTACAAAGTATAAACAGCCCAAGTCTCCATCAAGTGGTGAATGGATAAACAACCTGTGGTCCATCCATACAATGGAATACTACTCAGTAAGAAAGGGAATGAACTATTGATACATACAACACCATAGATAAATCTCAAAATAATTATGCTGAGTCAAAGGAAACCGATCAAAATAAAAAGGACATACTACACGATTACATTTATGTAAAACTCTAAAAATGCAAACTATATCCATTCAATATGTATAACTTTTTTTAATAAATGGCATTTTATTTAGTATTTTTAATGAAGTGATGTAATCAACAAAAGGTAATCACTTAGGCATTTATAATTGAAAGAATTATAAAGCACCTGAAGCCAAATCAGGTTTATTCAGAGCATTGATAGATAAAACTGGTCTCATTTGTATACTAATATAAAATAGCCTTCTCTCTTTCATAATTTTAGTTTACAAAATCATTATACCATATGTATAACTTTTTGTATGTCAATCATATCTCAATAAAGTGGTTTTTAAAATGCAAACTAATAAATAGTGGCAAATATCAGATCAGGGATTGATTGGAGAGTGGGGAAAGGAGGGGAGACTGGGACTAAATAGGGTTATGAGGAAATTTTGGGGGGTGATTTATATGTTTACTATCTTTTAAAGATTTTATTGGGGGAGGGGAACAGGACTTTATTGGGGAACAGTGTGCACTTCCAGGACTTTTTTCCAAGTCAAGTTGTTGTCCTTTCAATCTTAGTTGTGAAGGTTGCCATTCAGCTTCAAGTTGTTGTCCTTTCAGTCTTAGTTGTGGAGGGCGCAGCTCAGCTCCAGGTCCAGTTGCTGTTGTTACTTGCAGGGGGCAGAGCCCACCATCCCTTGGGGGAGTCGAACTGGCAACCTTGTGGTTGAGAGGACGTGCTCCAACCGACTGAGCCATCCAGCAGCTCAGCGGCAGCTCAGCTCAAGGTGCCGTGTTCAATTTCAGTTGCAGGGGGCGCTGCCCACCATCCCTTGTGGGACTGGAGGAATCGAACTGGAAACCTTGTGGTTGAGAGCCCACTGGCCCATGTGGGAATCGAACTGGCAGCCTTCAGAGTTAGGAGCATGGAGCTCCAACTGCCTGGGCCACCGGGCCTGCCCTTATGTTCACTATCTTGATTGTGGTGATGGTTTCATGGGTGTATACATATGTTGAAACAGCAAATTGTACACTTTAAATATGTGCAGTTTGTTATATACCCATTATACCTCAATCAATCTGTTTGAAAAATGGTTTAAATTGAATTTGAGAACTGAAGGAGGTACAGTGGGAAATTGTGGTGCTGTTGTGGGGGGAGGCGTGGTGAGGGGGCAGGAGAGCACTCTAGGTAGAGAGAACAATGTGCAAAGTTTCTGAGGGAGGAAAGGGTACGGGCATGTTTGAGGAATTCAGAAAAATTCTATTTGAATGTAGTTAACAGATCAAAGGGAAAAGTAGCGGAAGATAAGAAAGGGCAGTGAGGCCAGATCATGCAGGGCCTCACATTCACATTCTTTTAGTAAATGTTTGGTGAGTGAGTAGTATGTGCCAGGAGCTGTTCTAGGTTTTTAGAATTGTGTCCATTTGCTAGGGCTACCATAACAAAGTACCACAGACTGGAGTGGATGGGGGGGGGGGCTTAAACAATATAAGTTTAATTTGTCACATTTCTGGAGGCTAGAAGTTGGATGTCAAGATAGTATAGGCTGGGTTGGTTCTTTCTGAAGCCTTTCTCCTTGGCCTGCAGATGGCTGTCTTCTCCCTGTGTCTTCACATTGTCTTCTTTCTGTGCATATCTGTGTCTTAATTTCCTTTTCTTATAAGGTTACCAGTCATATTGAATTAGAGTTCACACACATTACCTCATTTTAACTTAATTGCCTCTTTAAAGGTCCTCCCTCCAACTACAGTCATATTTTGTGGTATTGGGGGTTAGAACTTCAACATATGGATTCTGGAGAGGACACAGTTCAGCCCATAATAGAAATATAGCCATGTATAAAACAAAGATGCATTGCCTCACAGAGGGGGTCTTGTTCTAGAGGGTGAGACAGAGAATAAACAATAGTCATAATAAAGTATATGGACTGTTAGAGGTGATAAGTACTATGAGAAAAAATAGTAAGGCAGGATGAGGGGATTGAGAATATGAGCTGTGTGATAGAAGGTGGAGGTAGGGATGGAAGTAAAGAAGGAGAATTACAGTTTTATTCTTTACTGGGGGCAATGAAAAGCTATTGAAGGGTTTTAAACAGAGGTGTGACATGCTATTTGCTTTAGAAAAAGATCACTCTGCTTATGGGAAATAGAATAAAGAGTAGGGAAGGCAGGTAGGAGAATATGCAGCAGTTCAGATGCAAGGTCATATTGGCCTGAAATAGGGTGGTCGTAGGAGAATAGGATCATGTGGATAGATTTAAGAAATGTTAAAGAAATTGGATTGGATTTATTGATTGATTGAATGTAGAGGGTGAGGAAAATGGAGAAAACAAGGATGACTCCTGGGATTCTATCTTGCATAACAAGATGGAAGATGGTGTCATTCACTGGGATAAGAAACACTAAACGTGGACCTGGTTTGCGAGAGAAGATCTTGAGTTTGATTTTGGATGTGGTGCGTGGAATGCCTGTGAGATAGCCAAGTGAAGATATCCAATGGTCAATTAGATATGTGAGCCTGGAGGTAAAAGAAAATGCATGGACTAGAGGTACAGATCTGGGAATGAGCAACATAAAATGGTAGAAGCAATGGGAATAAATGAAATCAACAATGCCTGGCAAGACTACTTTGTTTCTCTCATAAGTTTGCTTGCCCACTTTATACAGTGACAATTTCACACTATCTCCATCTTTTTAAAAACTTCTACCACTTCTACTCAACCAACACATAAACATACACTAGCACCACTACCACCACCATCGTCAACTGAGACCCAGCTCCCAATCTCTTCTCCTAAATCTTGTCCACTGGTTCCTCTTTTCGTGACTTTAGTCACTCCCTCTTTATTTTCTCTATCCCATCATCATTTATACCTGGTCAAGACTTTCGTATATTTAGAACAAGTTTCCTTGGCCCCATTTTTCCAGCTATGATTCTATCTTTTTCTCTTCATTATGAAACTTCTCCCAAGAATTGTCTATTCCTATTGCCTCCATTTTTTCACTTCCCATTCACTTCTAGATTTATTTTAATCTGTATTCCATCCCACCATCCACTGAAATCTTTCAAGAAGGACCTTTATGTTACTAAATTTAATGGGCACTTTTTGTTTCTCATCTTTATTTTCCTTGATATCTCAGGAGCATTTGTAACAGATGAGAGCATTTAGGAACAAAGGTTTCTCTCTTAAAGTGCCATCCTTTTATGGCCAAATACTCAAGACCAAATAACCTTAGATTGTCTGTCAATCATTCTTTCAAATTAAAATGGAGTTTCATGAAAAAAGAAGCTAGTTCAGTTTGTAACTCAACTGAGCAAGTTATTTTTTTTTGAGACGACCACCATATTTTTTTTTATGTAGAAGCGCTTTATGCATACTTTCTATTTTGTCACACAGACTATTAAGAAGACTCAAGGGTTGAGATTTCATAAAATTCATGCTTCTTACTGCTTCCTCAGGTAAAATTGGATTTCACTTTTCTTTCTTCAAGTGTGTGATGATGAAAAGTACAATGCAGTCTGATTAGTGCAGTCTGATACCACTGCCTTGAGTTGTGCCAGGGCACCAGCAGTTTTACCCACCATTGCTTTTGTTCCATCAGTGAAAATGTCCACACAGGGAAAAAAACCACACCCAAATAATGAGTATTATTATACAAATAGTTTGACATCCAGGAACCACAATTTGAAAATCATCCTTTTAGGTTAAACAGGATTTACCCATAAACTAGTGGAATAAAGTCACATTCCCTGAGAGGTAGATAGTGAAAAAAAGTGGGGCTCTATTAGCATAGAAGAGGAACAGAATCAGTGTTGATAGACACCAAATGTCTTTTCATTGAAACAAAAACAGGTGTAGTTGGAATAATTAAGAGGAAAATGGCATAATGGTAGGTTTGCTCAGAAAGCAGAATTTTGAATTAAGATAAATTTCTGTTCATTACAAGGGTAATCTAGAGTGTAACTGTTGGAGTGGTGGATGAGGGGAGGAGAGGGTCATTGGAAACCAGGAGGTCAAGGGGTATAATGGCCAAGGCAAAGGGTGGGTTGGCCATGTAGATACTGAAGGCTCCCAGGATGATGGCAGCAGCGCTTGTGGTAGAAAGGAAGCCTAAAAGCTGGTTGGAAAGGTCTCCAGTGGATTCAGAAGAATGACCAGTTCAGTAGATAAGAGGGATGGAGTTACAAGATGGGAAGGAGTTAACACACCTAAACAGTATGGACCTCAAAGGAGGAAGTAATGGGTTGAAAGTGGCATTCCCCAATGTGGAGAATACCAACCCCACCTCCCAGACTATGGAATGTGGGGTGTTGAGAGATGAAGTAGGCACCATGCAAGAGGGCTGTAAAGAAAAGTGTTCTCAGAAGAAAATCAGATTTCTATCAAGGTAAAGAGGTGGAAAAAATGCTCAGAAAAAGTATTGAGGATATAAAAGATTGTGATAGCTATGTAGCGGCCATTCCAGAAAAGGCATGATGGAAGTATTTGTTTGCTGAGAGAAGAGTGGAACTTCGGGTAACAAGAGAAGAAACTGAGTATTATGGTGAGAAGTATACTTGGGAGATGGAGATGAAGGGACTTTATAAATAGAGGGGCTTAGAATTAGGAAAACACCTCTGAAAATAGCCTGTAAGCTACCCTAGACTTAGTTCTACTGGCCTCTGGGAGGATCAGACTCAGACCTCCAAAATTCAGCTAAGTTTTGAAAAAAAGCGTCATGAGGTATCATGTCCTGAGGATACTGGGGATGGGATGAGGTGGAGTGGGTAGGAACTGATGGTCTTATATTTTGTTAGACTAAAAGACACCTCAGGCAGTTTCTGTTTCTAATTTTTATTTTTCGATTACAGTTGACATTCAATATTATTTTACATTAATTTCAGGTATACAGCATAGTGATTAGAATTTATATAACTTATGAGGTGATCCCCTCAATTTGTCTAGTACCTACATAGCACTATATATAGTTAATACAATATTATTGACTATATTCTCTATGCTGTACTTTGTATCCCTGTGACTATTTTGTAACTGCTAATTTGTATTTCTTAATCCTTTCACCGTTTTCACCCAGCTGCCCAACCCCCCTTCTATCTGGAAACCATTAGTTTGTCCTCTGTATCTATGAATCTGTTTTTGGTTTGTTTGTTCATTTATTTTGCTCTTTAGATTCCACATATAAGTGAGATCATATGGTATTTGTCTTTCTCTGTCTGACATATTTCACTTAGCATAATACCTTCCAGGTCCACCCATGTTGTCTCAAATGATAAGATTTCATTCTTTTTAGGGCAAAGCAATATTCCATTGTATATGTGTAGCATATCAGGCAGTTTTTTCAGAAGAAAGGACAGTCTGCCACATAGAAGTGTGCAAATCCAAATCTCTTACAAGGTGAAAATGACTGCAGCTGTAAAACTTCTGCATTTTCTAACCGTCAGAGTCACTTAAAGTTGTAGGGGCCATGGGTGGCCAGTTTGCTCAGTGGTTGGAGCGCAGTGCTCATAACACCAAGGCCGCCAGTTTGATTCCCACATGGGCCAGTAAGCTGTGCCCTCCACAACTAGATTGAAAAAAACAACGACTTGACTTGGAGCTGAGCTGTGCCCGCCCAACTAGATTGAAAACAATGACTTGACATGGAGCTGATGGGTCCTGGAAAAACACACTGTTCCCCAATATTCCCCAATTAAAAAAAAAACGTTGCAGGGGCTTTTTACCAGAGCACCTATTCAATTACAACAAATCAGTATTAAGTGCTGTAAACAGAACAAACATTTAGTTTTAAAAAGAAAAAAACTGAAATTATTATTCTCAATGGGACGAAAAAGAGCCAAGATTATTTTTGGTTTAAATATTTTAAGATACTGCTCCAACCAAACAAAATAAAGGGATTTGTTACCTATACCTAAATAAATTCTACAGTTTTAATTTGAATAGTCTCTTGGTTTGTCATGCTTTTTTTTTTTCTTTAAAGGTAATATGATTTCAGCGAATCATTTCCATTGTGGTCAATTTTACCTAAAATACTGCAGCACTTGTAGATGACTAAAGGCAAGGAAGCAGTTTGAGTTACTGAAGCAGTGTTGTTTGTTTGTTTGCCTATTTTCAGAGGCTTGCTAATGTAGCCACAGAAGAGTATCATTGGACCCAAAACTCCTTGGTCCTGTGCAATCACAAAGGAACAGGCCGTCATGGGCTTTCCATCATTGCTGAGAACATACAGTTACACAAGCTCAAATATTGCAGCTTAAAATACCACTGGCCAATCAAAGTATATTTTGATGACATAATCATTTGTAACTTAGTTTTTATTGGTTAAATATGGTTTTATTGGGGATTTTGCTTCAAAGACTAGGAGCTTGTTTCAGTGTGAGTAACCAAATTAAACTAGAATTGGCTTCTTAAACATGTAGTTTAGGTATTTTAAATGCTGGATTTGATTTATTTAGTAAAGTTACTGATTCTAAATATATTAATATAGCTAGACTCTGATTTAACTCCAAATACCAATATTAAAAATGCATTTTGTAGAGTTATACAGAGAACCTCAATGTTTATATAGTCACTCCCATTTTACAAATGCAAGATACAAACTGAGGCTACAAGAGAGAAACTTGCTCAAGATCACACACAGCTAATAAATGTCAAAGATCAGGTTTTTGCCCACATCTGAATACCTCCTATGCACGCTCTGAAATTACCGCACTGCAATATAGTGTACCTGCCTTCTCCAGTGGCCCTTTGGGAAAATACTTAAATCTGGATTATAGTGCTGGTCATTTTTAAAGTACAAAATCACATGGGCTGAAGTGAAGTATAATTATATACAAGCTACATCTTAAGTATGTGTTATTGCAGGATCTCCCTGCTTTGGCTTGCTCATCCCAATCATTAAAATCATCTGTGCCTCTGTGATGAAACATTCCCAGATGTGGTGTGGCATGTGCATGCTTACCTTAAACACATTTTTTCCAGGTAATTCAGTCTGCCTTCCAAATGTGCCCATGAAGTGAGTAGATCAGTAGGTGAGTGTACTAAGTTGTGTATCTTGGATACTTAATGAAATTTTTTTTTAATTTATTGGGGTGACAATTGTTAGTAAAATTACATAGATTTCAGATGTACAATTCTGTATTACATCATCTATAAATCCATTGTGTGTTCACCACCCAGAGTCAGTTCTCCTTCCATCACCATCTATTAAACTCCCCCTTACCCTCATCTCCCACCCCCCATGCTTACCCTCTGGTAACCACTAAACTATTGTCGGTCTATGCGTTTTTGTTTCTCATTTCTTTGTCTTGTTCTTTTGTTGTTTTGGGTTTACATACCACATATCAGTGAAATCATAGGGTTCTCTGCTTTTTCTGTCTGGCTTATTTCGCTTAGCATCATACTCTCAAGATCCATCCATGTTGTCACAAATGTTACTATATTATATTTTCTTACCGCCGAATAGTATTCCATTGTGTTTATATACCACAAGTTCTTTATTCATTCATCTATCGAAGGACATTTTGGTTGTTACCATGTCTTGGCCACCGTAAACAAAGCTGCAATGAATATTGGAGCACACGTGTCTTTATGTATAAATGTTTTCAGATTTTTTTGGTAGATATACAGGAGAGGGATTGCTGGGTCATACGGTAATTCTATTCATAATTTTTTGAGGAACCTCCACACTGCCTTCCATAACGGCTGCACCAGTCTGCATCCCACCAACAGTGTATGAGGGTTCCTTTTTCTCCACCTCCTCTCCAACACTTGTTACTATTTGTCTTGTTGATGATACCCATCTTGACTGGGGTGAGGTGATATCTCATACTGGTTTTTATTTGCATTTCTCTGATGTTAGTGATGTTGAGAATTTTTTTATATGTCTATTTGCCATTTGTATGTCTTCTTTGGAGAAATGTCTCTTCAGGTCCTCTGCCCATTTTTCAATTGGGTTGTTTGCATTTTGGTGTTGAGTTGCATGGTTTCCTTGTATATTAGTCCCTTATCGGAGGCACTGTTTGCAAAAATCTTCTCGCACTCAGTTGGCTGCCTCTTTATTTTGTCGATGGTTTCTTTTACTGTGCAGAAGATTTTAAGTTTCATATAGTCCCATTCGTTTATTTTAGCTTTTACTTCCATTGCCTTTGGAGTCAAATTCATAAAATGCTCTTAGACACAGACAATAATTTAGTGGTTACCAGAGGGTAAGGGGGTGGGGGGTGGGTGATGAGGGTAAAGGGGATCAAATATATGGTGATGGAAGGAGAACTGACTCTGGGTGGTGAACACACAATGGGATTTATAGATGATGTAATACAGAATTGTACACCTGAAATCTATGTAAATTTACTAACAATTGTCACCCCAATAAATTTAATTTAAAAATGTTCTTTGAACCCAAGGTCCATAAGTTTAGTACCTATGTTTTCTTCTATGCAGTTTATTGTGTCAGGTCTTACACTTAAGCCTTTTATTCATTTTGAATTAATTTTAGTGCATGGTGACAGACAGCAGTCCAGTTTCATTCTTTTGCACGTTTCTATCCAATTCTCCCAGCACCATTTATTGAAGAGGCTGTCTTTCCTCCATTGTATGTTTTTAGCTTCTATGTCAAAAATTATTTGTCCATATTTATGTGGTTTTATTTCTGGGTTCTCAATTCTATTCCATTGGTCTATGTGTCTGTTTTCTGCCAATACCATGCTGTTTTGATTATTGTAGCCCTGTAGTACAAGCTAAAGTCAGGGAGTGTGATACCTCCAGTATTGTTCATTTTTCTAATGATTGCTTTGCTATTCAGGGTCTTTTGTGGTTCCAAACAAATCTGATGATTTTTTGTTCTATTTCTTTAAAAAATGCCATTGGGATTTTGATGGGCATTGCATTAAATCTGTATATTGCTTTGGGTGATATGGCCATTTTAACTATGTTGATTCTTCAAATCCATGAGCATGGAATGTCTTTCCATTTCTTTGTGTCTTCTTCAATTTCTTTCAAAAATGTCTCATGGTTTTCACCATATAGGTCCTTCACATCCTTGGTTAAGTTTACCCCTAGGTATTTTATTGTTTTTGCTGCAATTGCAAAAGGAATTGTTTTTTTGTATTTCTTTTTCTGAGATTTCATTGTTAATATATAGGAATGCAATGGACTTTTGTATGTTGATTTTGTAGCCAGCAACTTTACTGTATTCGTTGATTGTTTCTAATAGCTTTTTGCTGGAGTCTTTAGAGTTTTCTATATACAGCATCATGTCATCTGCAAAGAGTGACAATTTAACTTCTTCATCCCCAATTTGGATTCCATTTATTTCTTTCTCTTGCCTGATTGCTCTGGCAAGGACTTCCAACACTATGTTGAAAAGCAGAGGTGATAGGGAACAGCCCTGTCGTGTTCCTGAACGTAGAGTAAAGGGCTTCAGTTTTTCACCATTAATTATGAGATTAGCTGAGGGCTTGTCATATATGCCTTTTATTATGTTAAGGTATTTTCCTTCTATACCTATTTTATTAAGTGTTTTAATCATAAATGAATGTTGTATCTTGTCAAATGCTTTTTCTGCATCAATTGATATAATCATATGATTTTTGTCCTTTATTTTGTTTATGTGATGTATCACATTGATGGATTTGCGGATGTTGAACCATCCTTTCGCCCCGGGAATGAACCCCACTTGGTCGTGATGAATAATATTTTTGATGCATTGCTGTATTCCATTTGCTAGAATTTTGTTTAGGATTTTTGCATTGTATTCATCAGAGATATTGGTCTGTAGTTTTCTTTTTATGTGTTGTCCTTACCAGGTTTTGGTATCAGGGTAATGTTGGCCTCATAAAATGAGTTAGGGAGTACTGTCTCATCTTTAATTTTTTGGAAGAGTTTGAGCAGGATTGGTATTAGATCCTGTTTGAAGGTTTGGTAGAATTCACAGGTGAAGCCAAATGGTCCTGGACTTTTGCTTTTGGGAAGGTTTTGGATGACTGGTTCAATTTCGTTACTGGTGATCGGTCTGTTTAGATTTTCCAGTTCTTCATGGTTGAGCCTTGGAAGGCTATATGTTTCTAAGAACTTGTCCATTTCTTCTAGGTTATTGAATTTGGTGGCATATAGTCTTTCATAGTATTCTTGGAAGACCCTTTGTATTTCTGTGGTGTCCATGATAACCTCCCCTTTTTCATTTCTGATTTTGTTAATTAGTGTCTTCTCTCTTTTTATCTTAGTGAGTCTAGCCAAGGCTTTGTCAGTTTTGTTAATCTTTTCAAAGAACTAGCTTTTTGTCACATTAATTTTTTCTATTGTCTTTTTTGTTCTCTATTTCATTTAGTTCTGCTCTGATTTTTGTTATTTCCTTTCTTCTGCTGACCTTGGGTTTCACTTGTTCTTCTTTTTCCAGTTCTTTAAGGTGTAACATGAGGTTACTTATTTGGGATCTTTCTTGTTTCTTGAGTTAGGCCTGTAATGATATAAATTTCCCTCATAAAACTACTTACGCAGCATCCCAAAAATTTTGGTAGGATGTATTTTCACTGTCATTTTTTTTCTATGTACCTTTTGATCTTTCCTCTAATTCCTTCTTAGACCCAGTCGTTCTTTAAAAGTATGTTGTTTAATTTCCATGTATTTGTGTTTTTTTTCTGCTTTCTTTTTGCAGTTGAAATCGAATTTTAAAGCCTTGTAATCAGAGAATATGCTTGGTATGATTTCAATCTTCTTAAATTTGCTGAGGCTGACTTTATGTCCCAATATATGGTCTATCCTTGAGAATGTTCCATGTACACTCGAAAAGAATGTATAGTCTGATGTTTTAGGATGAAGTGCTCTATATATGTCAATTATATCCATTTCATCTAATGTGTCATTTAAGGCTGCTATTTCGTTATTTATTTTCTGTTTGGATGATCTATCCATAGCTGTCAATGATGTATGTAAGTCCCCTATTATAATTGTGTTTTGGTCAATTTCTCCCTTTAGTTCTGTTAGTAGTTGCTTGGTATGTTTCGGTGCTCCCTGACTGGGGGCATAAATATTGATGACTGTTATGTCTTGTTGTATAGTCCCCTTTACTGTTATGAAATGTCCATCTTTGTCTCTTGTTATCTTTTTCACCCTGAAGTCTGTTTCATCTGATGTCATTATGGCTACACCTGATTTTCTCTGTGTACCATTTGCCTGGAGTGTCAATTTCCACGCTTTCTCTTTGAGTCTATGCTTGTCCTTGTAGCTGAGATGTGTCTCTTGTAGACAGCATATGGTTGGGTTTAGTTTTTTGATCCAATCTGCTACTCTGTGCCTTTTTATTGGTGAGTTCAGTCCATTTACATTTAGGGTGATTATTGATACGTGAGGATTTCCTGTCATTCTATCTTTAGTTTTCTGGTAAGGCTGTGTCGCCATTGTTTCTTTGCCTTTTGGTTGTTGTCTATTATTTCTGTGTGGTGGTATTCTATGATGTTTCCCTCTGTTTCTTCTTTTACTACAGTATATATTTCAGTTCTGGTTTTTTTTTGAGTGGTTACCCTTAAGTTTATGTAAAAGAACGTGTGATATTTAGAGTATTCCATTTTCTTCAGCACGCTTACTTTCTCCATTCCCATATTCCGGTTCAGGCCTTTACTCTCCCCCTTTTTATGTTTTGGTTTTCACAAATTGTCCCTGTTGATGGTGGTCGGATAGCCTCCTTTAGTATTTCTTGTAGTGCAGGTCATGTATTAGAAAATTCCCTCAGCTTCTGTATATCTGGAAAGGTCTATATTTCTCCTTCACATCTAAAGGATATCTTTGCTGGATATATTATTCTTGGCTCATAATTTCTCTCTTTCAATAGTTTGAATATTTGGTTCCACTCCCTCCTGGCTTGTAGAGTTTCTGCTGAAAAATCTGATGATAATCTAATAGGCTTTCCTTTGTAGGTTACCGTCTTCTTTTCCCTGGCTGCCTTGAGGATTCTTTCTTTGTCGTTGATTTTAGACAGCTTCAATACAATGTGCTTTGGAGAAGGCCTGTTGGTATTGAGGTAATTAGGTGTTTCTATTTACTTCTTGAATTCAAGGATCCAGTTCTGTCCACAAGTTTAGGAAGTTCTCATTGACAATTTGTTTGAATATATTCTCTGTTCCCTTCTCTCTTTCTTCTCCTTCTGGTATGCCCATTGTTCTTATATTGCTCTTTGTGATGGAGTCAGAAAGTTCTTGTAGAGTTCTTTCATTTCTTTTAACTCTCAAGTCTCTTTCTTCTTCCATCTGTGTAATTTCCACATTTCTATCTTCGATGTCACTGATTCTTTCCTCCATCTGGTCAACTATGCTACCTAAGCTGGTTAATTCATTCTTAATTTCTTCTGTTGAGTTCTTAATCTCCAGAAATTCTATTTGGTTCTTTTTTAAAATTTCAATATCTTTCGTAAAATCTCCTGTTGTTCTTTGATTGTGTTTCTGAGTTCATTAAACTGCCTTTCTGTGTTTTCTTGCATCTCGTTGAGTTTTTTCAGAACTGCAATCTTGAATTCTCTGTCATTTAAGTCACATATTTCCATATATTTAAGTTCCTTTTCTGGAGACTTTTCACTTTCTCTCTGAACTGTCTTGTTGCCCTGGTTATTCATGGCAATTACTGATTTATTATTTCTCTTCCTAGACATCTACAGGAGTGACTTCTGCAACAGGTTGATAGGAAGAGGTCTTTCTTTTTTTTTCAGTACTTGTTGGTAGAATGTTTTATTTTCTCTCCGACTGCAGCCTTATTTTTCTCTCTCACAAGGTAGTGCTATGTTTTTTCTGCACTATTCCAGCTTCTCACACAATGGGGGAATTCTCTGGGAGACAGGCTTCTCCTCTGTTAATAGTTGGCCTGGGTCACAGGGTGCAGTGTCTCGTTGGGTATGCGGAGAGCTTTTGAAGTTCCAAAGCTCTTCCTGCACCAGATTCAGAGCCTGTATGTTTCAGCATTTCTGTTTACTCTTGCAGGGATCCGCCCAGATAGCTGGGTCCAGGGGCGGGGTGAGTTGTGAGAGGTGGTCCAGAGCAATGGCAGCGACCACCACCACAGCCGGTCCTGCTTCCACAGCTCCCTCCTCTTTGTCAGAACTAGTTGGGCTGCAAATCTGTGTCTGTGGTCCACATTTCTCAGAACAGTAAATATTCTGTTGTTTTGATGTGACACTGCTACTGTTCCACTTCTTTCACCGGGCAGGTGCGGGGCGGGGCGAGCTCTGGGAGGGTAGGAAGGGGGCGGCTAGTCTCAGTGCATAAGGCTTCCGTTCTCTGCTCGGCAGTGAGGGTTTAAACCACTGTTTTTAGTCTTCTTCCCTTAATCTTTTATCCGAGGTCTCTGACATGAGCGTTGGGTTAAGCCATGTTATATGCTGCCCCTCAGCCCTATGGGTCATAAGCGGAGCCCTAGCAGTCCGAGTTCTTCCCTCTCCCGCAGCTGCGGTAGTTCCGGGATACAGCGAGCTCGGAGCATTGAGCTAGGTCTGTGTCCTGTGCCCGCGTGGCTCCCTATCCACAGTTCTCCCTTCCCTCCTCCCCTGCTTGCGGAATTCTCCCACCTTTAGGTGAATTCAGTAGTGGGCCTCTTCGTCTTGCCTGTCTGCTGTGCAGGGAGTCCTTTGTGGAGTTATTGTTTTTCAATTAGTTGTAAATTCCAGGGGAGCTTCACAGAGGCTCACCTCATGCCGCCATTTTGATGACGTCTTGCTTAATGTAATTTTAGTGCTTCCCTTTGGCAAGTTCCCTCAACAAGATGTCCCGAAAGTCTTAGTGCAGTTTTAAGCTTTCCATATAAATATATTTTATTGAGCACCTACCAGATTACTAGAGAGAAAATCCCAGCTTGGTCTGCCATTTATGAGAGAAGCCAAGGAGCTAAGCATGAAGGGTTGGGTCACATGTTATATTGTATTATATTATATTATGTTATGTTATGTTATATTTTATTATACCTGGTCTTGTATTACAATAAGACCGAGTTTTGTATTAATTTTTGTTCCAAAAGACGCATTAGAGCTAATGGTCCAGCTAGGTCTTATTTTCAGGGAAACACGATAGTCTCAGTGGCCCATGGCCTTTGTTTCTTTCTTCATCAGGTCTCAGATTCTTCATAATAATAAGTAACATGGACTGAGTGCCTTCTATGTTCTGGTGTCTATGAACATGCATTGTGTTACCATCATCTGAAGGAAGGTTTTACAGATGAAGAATCTAAGCTCAGAGAAGTTAAGCAACATACATACCCCAGTGTCCATAGCTCAGGACTCCATGCTTCTAGTAAACCACACTGCCTCACATGCCTTATTCCACAGTTGTCTTCTATATTCAAAAGGAATTCCTGACTTTTGTTTCTTCCCCCTTAATAGTATGCCTAAGACAATTTCCTTGTCTTAGCCATTTTTTTGTAGCATAGTGAATAGAGAGCCTTGTGTAACAGTGTTGTAACCTGACAGGTGCAAAGAGTACAGGTGCCCTAGATGCCCCAACAGAAGCTAAAAACCATCTTTAGCTCTGGTCACAGGGTCACTAAGTCATATGCTCCTATTGGCGTCAATGAGGCTAACTCAAGCTCTTAGAGTGTGGGAATGCTCCCACCACTTAAAGAATAAAACAAAATCATTCATTCGTAGTTTTGACATCTAGCAGGCAATTCAATAAATGTTCTTGTCTGTTAATTAAGTAATTTTTAGTTATAATATGGGTCATGGAGGGAGGAAAAGTATAGAACAATTTTTCTGTGGTTCATTCGATAAGTTTGGGTGGGGAATTGGGACAAGAGAAAGTCTATTTCTGAAAACTTGAACATAAATTTTTGGCCAGGCCTGGCACAGACTTGTAGTCCAGCAACATCATTGTACAGGTGGATGGAGAAAGGTCATACAGCTAACTAGCTGGACAATGGAAATCAGTTTCTACTTTTGCTAAAAAGTACTCTAGGCAATTAAAACTACCTCTATTGTTTCCTCTGCCACCAACTGCCTTCAGTTATGATTTCTATTTCTTAATTTTTTTCCAAAATGAGTTACAGCAAGAATGAACAGGAGAGAAGCTCTGGGCAAAGGCTTCCAAAATGGAATGGCAATGCAATATGTCTGAACAGTCTAGAATTAAAATATGGCCTTTAATACCTTTGTACACCTGAATTTGCTGTGTGTCTGGATTGTCAGTGAATGAGAATGCAGCTGATGCCTTGTTGGTGTTCAGCCCTGTTTTAGGCACATCTTCCAGTCCCAGCCCTTGCCTCGAGGTAATAGGAGAACTAGACAATATTCCCCATACCTCTCAGAAGGCTGTTCTCAAACTGAGCTCAGGTCCAAAGTAGCATGCCTATATATGCGTAAAGGCTGTAAGCCATAGGTTCTCCCTGAACCCTAACCCTAAGACCGGCAGTGCCAATGTATAGCATCTCTCTGGAAGTAGCAAATGTGGGCTCTCCCAAAAGGGAGAACATTCACTCTTCAACAAACATTTGGTGACCAGTGACTCTGCATGGCACGAGGCTAGGACATGAGGGTACAAAGTTGAACCTTGGCTGCCCTCAATGAGCTCCCAGTCAAGTAGGTGAAGCACCCAGCACAGACAATATCACAGGGCAGCTCAGCAGCAGCACCTACAAGACTTCAGGCACAAGGCCCCGTCCTGGGGACGCAAGGGTAAATAAGACCAAGTCCAGCCCTCACCACCTCAGAGAAAAGCAGGAAAACAATGATGAGACAGTGTTTAACATCTTTGAAAGAGGTCGGCCTGGGAAACTGGAGAAACTCTGAAGAGAGAAATCTAAAGGGAGTGTTGGTCTCAAAACCATAGTGGCACTGAGAAAATCCTGGGAAACCATCAATTGGATTGAAGCAGTAAAGGCCCCCTGTTTAACCTTTTTGCTGGTAAATCAGATGAGCTGCAAGCCACATAGCTTCAATCCAGTTTGTGAGAGCTTGGGGCAAGGACAAGGAACTTCAAGGGGAAGGTTTTGCCTGTACTAGTTGCATGCACAATTGTGATGCAGACTGAATGAAGTTTGTTCTCCCTTCTGGAGCCTCCTCCCAAGTTCTGTTCCATTTTTTATTTTTCTCCTTATCTGAGAGGCCTTTCCCAGAAAGAATCCTAAATTAATTCTTCCTGTGTGAATAACTTGTAATAGCAGTGTCTCCCAGACTTGCCTGAGGATATGAATCACCTGGTGTCATTCCTAATTGTACTGTGGGCCTTCTTTTACTCCTGGTGTGATACTGTGATTTATAATAAGAAATATATATTTGGTCTTCTTCCTGTTTCTGGCACAGAGCTCCTAAAACCCTTGGAATTTCCTAAGTGATGAGAGCAGAAAAAGGTGTCTTGATATTCATAACCCTTTCAACCACACCTGAGTTTATGTTAATGTGATGACTTTTGTACCCCACCTAAGGATGAGGGGCTGGTTGCCCCCGGTTGAACCAACCATGTAATTGGAGGGTTAGGACTTCTAGTCCCACCTCCCCGGACCTCTGGGGAGGGGTAAGGGGCTAGAGGTTGAATTGCCAGTGGTCAATGACTTAATCAATCCTGCCTATATAATAAAGCCTCCATAAAAACAAAAAAAGACACGGTTCAGAGAGCTTCCAAGTAGGTGAACCAGAATTCTTTAATGTGCCATCATGCTAGGCCTCAAACTCCATGGGGACAGAAGCTCCTTTGTTTGGGACCTTGCCTTATGTGTCTCTTCGTCAGGCTGCTGATTCGTATCTTTTAATATCCTTTGTAATAAAATGGTAATCTAGTGAGTAAGCTGGTTTCCTGAGTCCTGTGAGCCACTCCAGCAAGTTAATCGAACCCAATGAGGGAGTTGTGGGAACCTTTGATTTATGGCCAGTAATTCAGAAGTACAGCACAGATAACAACCTGGTCTTGCAACTGGCATCCGACGTAGAGGGCAGTCTTGTGGGATTGAACCCTTTACCTGTGGGATCTGACGTTATCTCCGGGTAGATACTGTCAAAATTGAGTTGAATTATAGGACACCCAGCTAGTGTCAGAGAATTTGTTGGTGGTGTGGACAAGCCCACACTTTGTTGTTGTTTTGTTTGCTTGTTTGTTTTAAACCCATACTTTAGAATTGTTGGAGCAGAATCTTACTTGGAAATATTTATTCAGAAGGACTGGGGGTAGGTTCTGGCAACGTGTTTTTAACAAGGGCTCCTGGTGAGTCTTATCTTCTGGCAAATTTAGAAGCCATGATTTAAAGCATGCCCAGGAATTTGCAATAAAGGCTTTGAATTCCCAGTGTGGAATCTCAAACACACACACCTAAGTAGTAGAGTGTAAAGGCTTTGAAAGTGTAATAATAAAACAGACCTTACATTTGAAGAGCATCGTATAGTTACATTATCACATATGCTATAAATATTGCCACATTAGAACTTCCTAATAGCCTGGTAAGCTAGGTAGGCCGAGGATTCTTGTCCCTATGATAGGGATGAAGAAACCCTGCCAGAGTGTATCTTGTAATATAATTGGAGAGCAAATAAATACGCATTAAATGATGCAAGAACAACACAAAACAAGATGCCTACTTTTGTAAAAGAATGCTTTATACAAGGTCTGAAGGGATATGGAGCCCAAGGGTAGCCTGAAGCAAATAGGAGTCCAAAGCCTCCCAAAGTTAGGAGATAATGTCTGCATTGGAGGCTCAGTTATTTTCTATAGCACCAGGAAATTTTTCTACACTGGATTCTCATGTGAACTGTACCATTTGTATTTTCCACAACCACATACTGTACCACAAACCAGTCCAACCTGCAAGGGAAGTACAAGCTTTGGTCCTTTTGCAATGTTCTGCTGCCTAACCAGTTTGTATTTGCAAAATGATACGGGGCTGGGTGAAGATGGAGATGACCTACTGAAGGGAGGGTTGTTGTTGTATGAGGCCTTGCCCAGGGTCTTTTCTGGGTCTGCTTAGGCCTTCAGATGCTGTGGAGTTGAAGGATTTCATTTCATCCAATTGTATTGAAGTCTTTTCTGGATCAGGCATTGGTGCTGGCCGCTGTGTGTCAGCTTTGAGGCATTCAGAGTTGAAGTAGGAGAGAAAGGAAGACATATATGGGATTAGTGATTACCTAAGTCAGGAAGAATTGCAAAACAGAATAAGCAATATTCTGTGCTGTTGGAGCAGAAGTTAATAGTGCTCATGGAAGTCCCATTTGCTTATTTTTGCTTTTGTTTCCCTTCTCAAAGGGGCATATCCAAAGAGCTATTACTCAGACTCAGTCAAATAGTTTACTATCTGTGTTTTTTCTAGGGGTTTTACAGTTTCAGGCCTTACATTTAAGACTTTAATTTATTTTGAGTTTATTTTTGTATATGGTGTAAGAAGAGTGATCCAGTTTGATATTTTTTGCATGTATCTGTCCAGTTTTCCCAACACCACAGCCTACTGAATGGGAGAATATATTTGCAAATGATGTATCCAATAAGGGGTTGATGTCCAAAATATAAGAGGAACTCATACAACTCAACAACAACAACAACAACAACAACAACCCAATCCAAAAATGGGTGGAGGACATAAAGAGACATTTCTCCAAAGAAGACATACAGATGGCCAACAGGCATATGAAAAGGTGCTCAACATCAAATCATCAGGGAAATGCAAATCAAAACCACAAAGATATCACCTCACATGTGTCAGAATGGCTATTATCAAAAAGTCAACTAATAACGTGTTGGCATGGATGTGGAGAAAAGGGAACCCTTGTGCACTGTTGGTGGGACTGCAAATTGGTGCAGCCACTATGGAAAATAGTATGGAGCTTCCTCAAAATACTAAAAATTGATCTACCGTACAACCCAGCAATTCCACTTCTGGGTATTTATCTGAAGAAAACAAAAACACTAATTCAGAAAGATACCTGCACCCTTATGTTCATTGCAGCATTATTTACAATAGCCAAGATATGGAAGCAACCTAGGTGTCCATCAATAAATGAATGGATAAAGAAGATGTGATACACACACACACACACACACACACATAGGAATTTTATGCAGCCATAAAAAAGAATGAAATCTTACTATTTGTAACAACATAAATGGACCTAGAAGGTATTATGCTAAGTGAAATAAGTCAGACAGAGAAAGACAAATACCATATGATCTCACTTATATGTGGAATCTAAAGAACTGAATAAACGAGCAATGTAATCAGAAATAGTCTCAGAGATAACAGAGAAAAAACTGATGGTTGCCAGATGGGAGGGGGTTGGTTGAAAAAGGGGAAGGGATTAAGAAGTACAGATTGGTAGTTACAAAATAGTCATGAGGATGTAAAGTACAGCATAGGGAATATAGTCAATAATATTGTAATAACTATATATGGTGTCAGATGGGTACTAGATTAATTGGAGGATCACTTCATAAATTATATAAATGGCTAAACACTATGCTGTACACTTGAAACTAATACAAAATAATATTTAAAAAAGAACGAAATCTTGCCATTTGTGACAACATGGATGGATCTAGAGCGTATTATGCAAAGTGAAATAAGTCAGACTGAGAAAGACAAATACAGTATGGTTTCACTTATGTGTAGAATTTTAAAAAGACAAAACAAAACAAAACAAAAACAGACTCATAGAAACAGAGACCATAGGGATGGTTGCCAGAGGGGAGAAGGTGGGGAGGAATGGGTGAAAAAGGGGAAGGGGAATATACTCAATAATATTGTGATAAGTTTGCACAGTGACAGATGATTCCTAGAATTAGTGGGGTGATCACATTATAAGGTATAAAAACATTGAATCACTCTATTGTACACCTGAAACTAATATAACTAATATAATATTGTATACGGAGTATATTTACATTAAAAATAAATTTAACCTCATGGGAAATTCTAGAAGGTTTATTGGAGGACATGGCATTTCCACTGGGCCTTGAAATATAGGTAGGTATTCCAAAGACAGAAGGGCATTATAAATAGAGGCAATATGTGAGCAAAGGCATCACAAGCCTGAGCTCAAGGGAGATCTGCTGGCAGCCCACTGCTTAGGTGGGCAACTTGGGAGAATTCTTTGGGCCTTATACTTATGGGAAGAGGACCTGGGCAGCTGCATCTTACTGTTCCGTTCTGAACATCAGTGTAGGGACAGAGTCCCAGAGGGCAGTTTCCAGGCACTCAGTCTCACGTGGAAAGGTGCTGGCTCGGGTAGTAGATGGCCATCAGCCGTAACTAGTTGGCCATCAGCAGTTACTGGTTAGCCATTAGCCACTGATATGACTGCCATGGCTATGGTAGCGCGCGTTGGTTGGCAGAGAAGCACACAGCGGATTGCGGATTGTATGGCTCCTGCTTCCTGTGTCTCCAACCCAGCCACCATCGAGAATATAGTGGTATGACTCCCCTATCCATGGCTCCGTGGGTGTTCCTGTTTGGCCTCACTATATCCTGTGATCTTCTGCCGGGAGTGGGAGCTGAGATCCTGCATGCCAATCATTAAAATTTAATTTTGAAAATTCTATCTTGAATGATATTTCAAGGGGCCTATGAATGTTAGTGACTGTGTGAACGCCTTTCAAGGGGGAGGATTTGGGGCAGCCAGTGCGCTTGAGTTGTTGCAGGCCCCGTTGTCTTCCATGGATGGCCATTTTATTGGGCTAGAGTATTGGGTGCATCAGAAAAGAATTGCAGAGGGCCTTATATACCATGCTACGGGGTTGTAGGTACTGCTGAGACTTTGAAAGGTTTTCAGCAGAAGAGTAACACAGTCACCTATACATCTTAGATAAATCCCTCTGGTTGTGGTCTGGGAGATGGTGTAGACAAAGGCAAGTGTGGAAGGACAGAGTCCATCCAGAGGCTACCCAAGCAAAAGGTAATGGGGTCTGAACAGCGCCTGTAGTAGTGAGGATGGAGTGGAGAAAGATGGTCAGTAAGACAAGTCTCAGGTAGAATCAACTAGCCTTGGGTACTCACTCACTGGATGTGAGTATGTAGGGAAGTAAGAAAGGGGAGGAGTCAAGGGTGGCTGCTTAATAAGTGCAAAAGGAGACAGCACCTCTGTAAGAGTCTCTAGTCTCCTCAGGGACGGCGGCAAGGAAGGGGAGGGGAGGCAAGGACCAGGTCAGGGACAGAGAGGGAAGAAGTTTTGGAGCACAGAGGAGTAAGAAACCCGAGAGGCCAGGTGGCAGTAACGAAGCCCCGCCCCCGGCTCCACCTCTTCTCCCTTTTCCCACCCACCCCCCAACCGCAGCTCATCCTCCAGGGCGGAGAGAGGTGGCATTTGAGTCCTCCGGTATCCCAGCAGGCAGTGCAGCCTAGAGACGCTGACAAAGGACCGGAGGAGCAGT
This sequence comes from Rhinolophus hipposideros, assembly GCF_964194185.1. Taxonomy (NCBI): domain Eukaryota; kingdom Metazoa; phylum Chordata; class Mammalia; order Chiroptera; family Rhinolophidae; genus Rhinolophus; species Rhinolophus hipposideros. Next base: position 21,760,828 of record NC_138046.1, read on the forward strand.
CGCAGCTGCTTTCCGAGGAGCCGGTGTTGCCGAGGTGAGAGTCCCCCACTGTCCCGTCACCCACTTCCTCTGACTTCGGGAAAACGTGGAAGTTACGTTGCCGAGAGACCCCGCGGAAAGAATGAGGAGTCCCCAAACCCCGAGCTTGGCTGGTGGCTGACAGCAGGGCTTCCTGGCGCCGGGATGCGGGTGGGAGGTGGGGAGAAGGAATCAGATGGGGTCCTTTTTGCCCCATCAGCTTGCAGATCCCAGCTCTGGGTCTGGGTGGCCCGTGTGTGTGAGTGAGTGTGTGTGTGTGTGTGTGTGTGTGTGTGTCGTGCCCGGGCGGAGGCAGTAGGCTCGGGATCCTCCCGGTGCCTGCCCGGCAGAGTTCGGTTGCCCCGGGGATGCGACTCCGGGGACAACTCTTCCGCGGATGTTTTGAGCAGGGCTGGGGAGGGAGATTGACTCCCTCTTTAGGGTGACAACGTCCTCGCCCTTTCTCCAGCCCGCAGCAAGCAAATGGAAAGAAATCGGCTGGCTGGAGCGAGGCGTCCTGGGATGGCTGGAGGGAGATGAAATTGGGGTGGAGAGGCAGGGAGGGAGAGCGAACGCATTCTTGCCATAATGGTGGAGTGTGTAGGGGGTATGTGGCCTGTATGCTTCCCCCTTCCTGGACCTCCGCACGGATCCTGATGGTTGCACCAGCTGCTCGGCTGTAAACAGGCTCACATGACCGGTTTCACATGGAGCCGGCCGGCTTGGGGACTAGGGCTGGAAAGGCTGGGCTGGGCCCAATCAGGTGGAGCTGAAGTCCTAGGACGGACTGTTTGATACTCCCTCTCCTGCCCTCCGGCCCTTGATCCATGTTCTGCGGTTTCCCCTCTGGACAAAGTAACTGACAGCTGTCCAGTCCAGACTGTAGTAGCATTTCTGCCCCAGTAGACTCAAAGAGACCTCTCAGCGTCGGGGAGCGAGAGGGCAAATATTAGATGAAAACAGTCTCGGATTTTTGACCTTTCAGGGAAATAACAGATCACGCAAACCTAAAAAATTGGGTCCTTTGGATCTTGCCTAAAAAGCAGTCCTGTTCTTTCGGAATGCATTGCGTTCTTAATGTGAATTCCAGACAGAAAAGGAAAACTCAACTTTTTCAGGCAAGGCATGCATGGGGTTTAATATATTCTTGATGAAAATCTTGTGGACGTTTTCTCTCCACACCTACTGCAAACTATTTAAGGCACACCATCACTTTGCTTATGCTCCCAGAGCATTTTGTATCTACTGGCATTTTAACATTTGCCACATCATATCCTGACTATATGTGTATGTATTTTTTGCTAGCTGTAGTTTTCTTCTCCATATTCCTTAGCACAGTTCCTGACATATAATAAGTGCTCAGTACACGTTTGTTGAATGAATTTGTGACTCTAAAACTTCTGAGACTGCTATGTGTAACAACATACAAGTACGTATTTCATATAATGAATTCATATGGATTTGGCTTTGGGAATTGCACATACATCTTGAAATAACTGAAGACATTGGGATATTGTAAAACAGGTTGGGAGTAACTAGTTTAAAAGAAATGTTTTAAAAAGACATTAATGGAGGGCATCCTTTTTTTTGTAAATGCTTAAAGTATACACTACTCAACTTTTACATCCTGAATATGTAATAGCCTGTCACAACACATCATTTATAGCAGCAATCCCACTAGTGAGATATCAAATTATACCAAAAAACCTATGGAATGTATAAAAACAAAATTGCCTAATACTGATCATTGAACCATTTAAAAATATAAAGTGAATATTATAATACTGCTTGTGAAATAGTTGACTTTAGGAACATAGCAGCCATTAAAATTCCTAATAGAGACAATACTGGAAATTCAAAGAAGAAGAGACCTGAGTTTATGAAATGGAAAGGAAAGAGAGGTTTAAATATCATTGAGAGTAAAGCAAAACAATTGCTCTTAACTATTTCGTATTTAGTTAGCCATTGGCAAGGACCGCACCAAATATGGAGGAAGGAGATAGCCTCTGTGCCTAGATAAAAGGGAGGTTGCCTGGAGGTGGAGTTAGGAACCCTAATCAGAGTAAACACAAGAACCAGAGACAGGTAGTAAGTGGCTGGTGCTCTGAAGCCCAGCAGATAGGTCACTAGTTTTCTGGGGAAGTCTGTACTTAGAATCGTCATTAGCTGTTTCAAACTTTGAACTACTTCAGTACAAGAATACCCAAGTTTCACTTGTTTCATTTGATTTTTCTTGCAGTTTCCTTTTCTCACGAAAAGCGGGGGGGGGGGGGCGGCGGGCACAGGACAATATGCTTTTAAAGTGGTTTCTATGGTCTTTAACAGTCTCCAAGTTTTGAATCTATGGTGGTAAAAGATATTGAAACTCCCGTTTATCTCCAAGTCTCACCTTTTCCTTCCTCTGGTCAATCCAAAGTGAGGGAAACAGAAAAATAATCCCACTTTGGGTACTGGTTTCCCTGGACTGATGGTGGAAAGTGTCTATGAGGATTTCAGTGTGTTGGGGATATTTTTTGTGTGTGTGTGTGTGGGAGAGTAGTTTGCAAACTGGTCACAAGGTGGTGTATGCACATAAGGTTTTCTTTCCAATTTCATTCAGGATTGCACTTCTGTGCCTTTAGTACGGAGGGAAAGGACAAGGTAGTTTCCTGTAGCACGAGCCCCCAGCTGCACAGTCTCCCTATAAGGTTGTGGCTATAGTGGTATGTTGGAGCCTTGGCTTTCTAAACACTGCTGGCCCAGTTGGGCACTGAGGAGATGATGGGAGGGAGAAGGGAGGCAGAGAGGGAGGGCTGGGGGTGCGGCAGCTGGGAGTGCTATTGTCTTTTCTTATCCCAACCCATGGCCAATAGCCACTATAGATTTACTGTTCCTCTAATTGGATTCCTTTGCTTGTCTTCAGACCAATTGTGTCCAGCTACCATGGGGAAGTGAGTGTTCCTTGATGAAGGAGACAATTATTAGAAGACACCTGTAGGTTAATTGATAAGCTCAGTACCTGCTCAGTGCCTGACACTGAGCTTGGGTCTATGAAGGATGCAGAAAAAGAAAAAACAAAAACAAAAACAGGAAAACAGTGTAGCATTATGCCTGAAGTCTGGGGAGTCATAACTAATCCACACCAAACAAATGTCAAAATAGTCAAGCCATACAGTAAGTACATTAAAAATAACGTAATTAGTGAGATCCATATAGATCAGAGTAGTATAGGAAGGCAGCCAGGAGGGGGGAAATTTGAACTAAGCTTTGAAGAATGGGGAACATTTTGGTGTCCAGCGAGGATGAAGAAGATAAACCTTGGTTATTAATGCCCTAATGAAGAGTTCCTGACAGCCATAGCTATTTCATAATCATGAAAAGAAATTGTGCACATCTCAGTAAGTGGATTTGTCTCTTGATTTTTTTTCTTTATAAAACTGAAAAGGAAACACCTGTATCAAGACTTGAATTTTGGATCATCCTTTGAGAACTCTGGAAAAGCAGGGACATTTTCGAGAGATGTGTGGCAGTCAGCATCAGGGAGGCAGGACTTCTGAATTGAGATACAGAGGAGATGATAGGGAAGTGAGAGTCGACACCAGAGTCCTTCCATCAAATACCCTGGTAAATCCCTCAACCACCGTGGGCCTGATTTCCTCAGCAGTAAAATGAGAAGAGTTGGGAGCTAACATTCTTTGACTCTGCATGCTTGACTTTTGGAAAGCAACCTTATAAACCAATTTTCAGTACGGCTTTACTGGCTTAGTTTATAATCTCTTACCAGAAGTTTTTGCACCTTATCATTTTGCAATATAGACGAGCAGGGAGAAAGTGTTAGTCTCTGGAAAACCATCAATTAAAAGCAGGTGTTGGCTTCATTAGGTTTGTTGGCAGTCTCTAATAATGCCCTGGTGACCTGGTGCAAATTCCTCCCTAATTTCCACTGGTTGAACTTAAGGAGGCAATTTATATCTTAGCCAAGATAAGTGAGAAATGGGAACAGGGATCTGAAATGAAATAATAAACTTCATAAATGATTAAACACTTATGATGACCAGGGGATAGACCGCTTAATTCACAATTTGTGGGGAAATGTGTACATATTCAACTCATAAAGAGAAAGCTCCAAAGTTAAAAGAATAAGAATTCCTACTAAGTCAATATATAAAACTAGTAAAATGTCTACTCTGACCTGTGATTACTATCTTCTCCTTAAGGTTAGAACCAAGAGTTTAGCACTTGTTTTGTGTGGTTAATTCTGACTTCCTAGTCAGATTTATAAACCATCTCACATTCCTTTATAACAAAAAGTTTTATATTTTCCTAAGTTTGCAAGTCATCTTAAGTAAACCTTTGTTTTTTCTCATTGTAATGAGTTTCTGTTGCACGTGCAATTATTTTAAATAATTGAAATCATTTTATTTTACACATAGTTTTAAGATTTTCAATGTTATTAAGGATTCATAAATTGGGAAATGCAAGTAACAGATTTTTCACACATTGTTTCCAAATTCCTGCTTGTGTTTCAAAACTGTCACCTTTTCCAAATTAGGCCCTAGCAGAGTTTTTTAATTCGACCTTTAAAAAACAAAAAACTTTTGAACAGGTTCAAAAGATACCAAAGGGTGTCCGGAGAAAACTCCTCACACCCCTGTCCCCGGCCACTCAGATTGTCTCTCCAGGGACAGCCCTTCCAGAGATATTATACCCATATCCAAGAAAATATGTTTACAAAATATTCTCTTACCTTCCTTTTCCACGCAAATGGCAGCATACTCTGTACTCTGCACTGGACCTTACTTTTCTCACTTAACGCTACACTTGAACATCAGTCCAAATCCACACCGTACAAAGAGCTTCCTCTTCTTGACAGATACCTGGTATCCCAGTGAATGGGTATATCATACTTTATTTAATGAATCCACTATTAATGGGCAGTTGGGCTGTTTCCATTCTTTTGCTATTGACAACAACTAGCTCTTACTGAGTGCCAAGCTTTGTTCCATGTGCTTCACATACATTATTTTAATTCTCAGTGCTGAAAAAAAAGCAAAAACAAACAAAAAAAAACTTTTCACATACATGATTTCACACGGGAATATTTATGTCAGATAAATTCCCAGAAATAGAATCTTTAGATCTGAGGGTATGTGTGTTTAATTTTGGTAGGTATAGTGGATGTGTCAGTTTAGCTCCCTGCCAGCAATGAGAACATGCCTGATTGTTCCCACCATGTGCTATCAAACTCTTTCATTTTTTGCCAATCTGACAGGTAAAAACATTTATTTCAGTATGGCTTTAGTTTGTATCTCTCTTGTGAGTGAGGTCACATAACCTTTTGTAAGTGTAAAAACAATCTGTATGTTCTTTTCCATAAAATATTATAGTGTTTGCTCATTTTTATACTGGGTTGTCTTTTTGTAATGATTTGTAGGTCCTCTATACACAGTAGGGAAATTAGATATTGCCTATGATATGAATTGAAAATATTCTTTTGGCTTTGCTTAAAAAGTTTTTTGCCATGCAGAAGTTTTTATATAATTGAATGTATGAATATTTTTTGGTTTCTGGTTGTTAGAAAGCCTAAGATTATAAAAAAAGATTTTCCGTGGTTTCTAGTGTTTTATGATTTTATTTCTTTACCTTTAAGTCTTTGATCCATTTGGCATTTACCATAATAAAATGTTGGAACTTTATAAGGAATGAGGGATGAATTCAACTGTTTTTTCCTAGATGGATATCCAGTTTTATCAATATTTATTGACTAAACTAGCTTCTATAAACCAGAGATTCCAGCTTTTATCATAAGCTAAATTCTCATCTATCCTAACAGTTTTAGAATGAGAAGTTAAATATTATTTAGTGATGCCAAATTTGGATGTTCTATTCCTGATAGCCAAGCTTACTGAGAAAGTAATTATAGAGTTTATTATTTTCTATTGAAAAAAATAAGATACCAAACTTCTGAGAGCACATTATCCAAATACAAATGCATGTGGTTCTTAGGAAAAGAAAGAAATTTGTGGCAAATAAAAACTCAAAATTAGAATTATTTAATCAGGTGCTTTTCAGAATAATCTTACTTTTAATTTTTTAAAATTTAATATACATACTTCTTTATTAATCCACTGTTAAATAATAAGATATAGGGGAAGGTTTAATAACCACCATATTTTTGAAGTAGTTATGAGTATAAATGATATTTTGATATAGATGCAACAACTGTAAGTTGATGTGAAAACATCTTTGCTTTCCATTGGTGATGACATTGCAGGTACTGCCAATACTAATGTGATTTATTGACTACATGTAGTATTTTTTGCTACTGGTTTCAGGTGTACAAAACAACAATGATTAGACATTCTTACTTTTATTGAAACGGACAGTTACTTTGGTATAGTGGAAAGGATACTAGACGAGGAAGCAGGAGGCCTGCTGATATTTTTTGTCTCAGTCTAATCTCTTCCTAATTTAATGACAAGAAACACTTAAAACATTGTTTGGCCTGCAGTAAGTGCTAAAAGCTTTCCATATATTAATTCATTCACTATATGTAATTAATGAGAAGTTTGTAATCTGTTATGAATTATACAAATACTAAATACTATTACAAATAAAAATGTCAATAGGCCCTTTCAGCTCAGAAAAAAAAATACTGTTATGAGCTACATGCATGCTATAAAACATATGGATATAAAGTACCATGATGATCTGGGACAGCCTGTGGATTACAACTGTCTCAGTGTTCTCCCTTCCCGTTTCTGCGTTCCTATACCCCCCTACCCCCAGCATAGAAGTGTGTACCCTTCTTTTAACATTTTCTCTGCGACGTTCGTCTATAGTTGAATATTTCCATGCCGTTGACTGTGGCGTTAGACCTGACCCCACAAGCTCAGTGTTCCAGAAAGGAAGTTTAGGAAAGCAGATGTACATTTTTCTATACTTTTGTGTTTTTCAAGAATGAATAACAATAGGACATTTTTGTACTTTAAAATAATCATTTATTTTAAGAAGATGTAACACCTTAACGGTATTTACTTAAAAATATAAATACTGTAATTATCTTCTGTGGATTTTTGACACATTTTGGACAACAAACTTGAAATCAGTTAATTAAGGACTACCTCAAATGCCTGGCCACTCTTCCAGGTAAAATTATTCATGTAGTCTCCTGGTTCCCTACTACTTCATATGCAACAGTATGCATTATAACAGAGATACTATAAATATTTATCTTGTTTCATCAATGAGACTTGAGTTGCTTGAGGACAGGGCCTGTGTATTATTCATCTTTGTATCTCTGTGCAATTCCTGACATAGTTCCAGGCCTGTAACAGGCACTCAGCTGAAAGAAAAGAATAAAGATTTGCATACATAACAGAAACTATCCTATTTGATAAAAGGTGGAAAGCCTTCAATCAGAATCAGCACATGTGCCCCGATAGCTGGTAAAATCAAACAAATTTAATCATTTGTTATATTTGTCTTTGGATGTATGAGAACCTGAACGCAAAGTATTAAATGCTTTATGGCCTGTTTTAAAGGTGTGATCTACAGGTTGAAAATCAGACATTTTCTGTGATCGTATGTTGTAGCTTTTGCTTTATTTAAAAAAGTCACACTTAGGGTGCTAGCTAAATGAGAATGTTGTTGCTTAAAATTAGATTAGGAAATAAATACAGAGCCATAGCACTTATCAGACACTCAGACTTCTGCCAGTTACAGCTATTTGGAACATATTCAAGAACCCCAGAAGGAATCCAAAAAAGGTCTTTGAAGTTGGAAGGAAACGCTCTCATGAAGCCTGTGTACTTGACGTAGGAGGGGAGGCACAGTGCCACTGGAATGCCAAAGCCTACTTACCGACTTTGAATTTTCATAGAAAACTCCACGGACTGCTTAGCACGTTTGGATATTCAGCTTCCCTTCCAGACATTTTTGCTTATCTTGGGTTTCGGTAGAAAAAAAAAAAAGATTAAAAGAACTCTCCCACCCATGATGCCAGGAGGCACTAACTAAAGAATTGTTGAAATGAGTGTAAAAATGATTCTCATGTTTTTCTCTCATAAATCATGGAAACTTACTTTGTTTTATTTTATTTTTTTTAGTTTTTAAGAATTCTGCTTGGCTCACAAAATTATTGTGTCAATACTTAATTCTACGTTTTTAAAAAATCTGAAGTTTAAAGAGTGATGTCGCTTTGATCTCACCTCTTTGAAAGGGGGTGATTAATTTGAGATAGAAAACCTCCTTTATTCCTTTATTCAAGTATTTATGTTATGTATCATAGGTTGAAATCTTGACTGTGAAAGGAGCATGTATACATTTCTTTGTGTAGTTTGGTAAAAGCTGTGTAAATAAGCCAAGAGGTGAAGTCAAAAGGCACGTTTAAATAATTGGGGGACCTATTTTAATGGATGTTGAACATGCGTTATTTGTGGTTGGACAACAAATGAAAACAAGTATCGTTCAGTTTTCTTTCTCTTTTCTTCTCTTTCTAGATTGCCAAAATGCTTTGGAGTTTTTAACTGACTTTAAGAAAAGTCCCAAATAGATTTGAGACTGTAAAACCAGAAGCTGCAGCAAGGGGGATTTTGTGCCAATGCATCAACAAAAAAGACAGCCAGAGTTAGTGGAAGGAAATCTTCCTGTTTTTGTGTTTCCCACGGAACTAATATTTTATGCAGATGACCAGTCAACACATAAGCAAGTGTTGACTCTATATAATCCCTATGAGTTTGCCTTAAAGTTCAAAGGTGAGTCTCCTAGGTCCATTTGATAGATTTTAACTAGTTCCTACTAATTTTTTACTTGTAGAAACTAATTTTTTTTAAAAAAAAACAACACTAATGGCCGTTGTGACTTTTTCTTTCAGTTTTGTGTACTACTCCAAATAAGTATGTTGTCGTTGATGCTGCAGGTGCAGTAAAGCCTCAGTGTTGTATGGATATGTAAGTCCCAATCACTTCCTGGTAACATGTTTTAAGTGTGTTAATATTTGTGTGTTTAACTTGAAAAAGGTCTTTTCTTGAAGCTGTCCTCACATAGGCGTTTATTATATGTATATGTTGAACTTTTGCTGAAAGTGTTAGTCTATCAAAATTCTTGTTAAGAAGTTTCTGAAAGATTCTAAACAGGTCGACCAAATACTTAATATTTCATTATGCTGGAACTGATGTGTGTGTTAATAGTTCCACGAACATTTCCTCATTGTTGTGCTTTTAGTCATCATAACAGGGACATTTATGAAGGTTAAAGTTCTAACTTATTCCTTTAAATTTCTCTATAATAGGGAATTTAGCTTTCTTTGGAACATCTTGCTATTATAGTGACATTTTGGAAACTAATAATACTACACTCTCAGAACAATGGTAATATAAGTTCATCTGAAATGATTCAGCTGATAAACTTGGAAGTTAATCTATACAAACAGGAAGTAAGTGTGTAACTACTCATCTGTAAAAGGTTATCTGAGCTCTTCCAGATAATTTCGTCTTCGAGTGTCAGATAAATGATTGTTTGTTCAAGCTGTTCATATTTAATTTTCACTTTAGAACTGGTGGTGACCAGATGGATCCATTGACCAGCCCTTAATTTAAGCCACCAAGTAAACTGTATTTGTTTAAGTCCTCCATGAAAAGGAGAAGCAGAAGTCTTCTCTTTTGGAATATATTCTCATCATCCCAAAGCCTTCAGATGATGTATGTCTGAGGATGTGCTTTTGCCCATTTCTTTTTTCATTCAGTACACAATAAGCAAGGACTATTCCAAAGAAATGTAGTCTCTTGCTAAACAAATGTGTTACCTTTGACCTGTTTGTTCTGTGTTCTGAGAACCAAGTAAAGGGAATTGTGAATAGGTCTCATAAAAACTAAAGTGCTTTTAGACTCTTTTCTCTCTGGAGAGATACGGAAGTGTATTGTTAGCCTTCTGTTGGATTGGTCATACTGGATTACTTACTTATGCGATTGATTCTTTTCACCTGTGTGCATGGACTTCAATTTTAAGTCTAGGGTAAGGTTTGTTACTTTGAGCAGTAAGTGGCAGTATAAATTTGTTTCTTTGTGGGCAAGAAACAATTTCATATATCTAATTTAGTAAGTATTGCTGCACACAGATATCTAGAAAAAAAAATGCCTTTGCCCAAAGGGATTTTCTTTATCATTTGTTTTACTTAAGACTTTTATTCTATGTTTTAGAGTATGTGTTTTCATCAAATATTTTAGAATTAGCGATTTTTTGGGGTTATACAGTGATTTTTATGTTTTAGCATCATTAGCAAATTTCTGTATTTGAATATTTGGTTGTAGTCCATTAATATTGTTTTACTGTATGAAGTCTCTTGCTGAATTCTGTTTGACAGGCCGTAGAAGCCTAAACAGCATTTGTTATTTTGAATGTTTTCAGTGTGATTCGTCATAGAGATGTTCGATCCTGTCACTATGGTGTAATAGACAAATTCCGTCTCCAAGTTTCCGAGCAAAGCCAGAGGAAGGCTTTGGGAAGAAAAGAGGTTGTGGCTACTCTTCTCCCTTCTGCAAAAGAGCAACAAAAGGAAGAAGAGGAAAAAAGAATAAAGGAACATTTAAGTGAAAGTTTATTTTTTGAGCAGTCATTTCAACCAGGTAATTTTGGGTTGTTTTTAAAGTCCTATTGAGGTCTTATACATTTCTAACTTTAAAATATTCAGGGGGCTTATAATAATTACTAGAAAAATAATCTGTTGCTTTAAACCTAATCAGCGACTTCAAAACTAAACCTAGAGATCAGATGCCTAAAGTCAAGCCCCTGGCCTAGAGCTGGACTTTCAGAGGAGAAAAGACTAGAGGAGGCTGTAAGGAGAGAGCTAATGTTGCCATAACTTTTTAAATCTATAAAACCTGAGAATGCAGGCACTGTACTTTATAATGCTAGCACAATTTGGCAATTATATACTTTCATTTCTGTGACTTTCCTATATCCTTTCTCATTTAATTAGTTCAAAGAAGGAGAGAGAGATTGTGTTTGGCAATAGGCCACGCTTGGTGCACTGTTCATATTATTTTGAAAAAAAAATCTCATTAAAGTTGAAGTTAATTAAACTAAGTAGATTATAATATCCCCTGTGGGCTATTAATTGACTCCCTCTCCATTCCTCATTTCCTTCCAGCTTAGATATTCAGAAGTGTTATGATATATTCTTTCAACATTGACACTATCCTCATCTTCAACTCTTTGGACGTCATTCCCCCTCCCTCTTAACTTCTCATTATCTTCCTCCAACCCTAAGAGGAGGAAGATAAAATTTTCCATATAAAAACTTGAAAACTTTTTGATAGTGATATGTGAATGTGATAGCAGCTGTCCTTGAAATCGCCACTTTATATATGAGGAATTTAAAAAGTCTACTTGTCATTGTATTAATTCATAGATCCCCATCAGTTTGTTCATCTTACCATGTTTATTTTGATAACACGGGGAGTAATGCTTCTTTGATTTCCTGTAGCCAAGAGGCTTCCCAGTCCATGTATGGAGTGCCCAAATTTTCTGGTGATACTGAGACGAGAGACTGGGTGGGTAGTAGCTAGTAGATTGTTTTCTTCTCAGCAACTATTATTGACTGACAAGACCAGCTTTTCATCTTTTGAAGCTGAAAGAGACCCTCTGTCAAATGTCACTTTGAGATCTCAGATCAATATGAAGCTGACTTATATTTCACAAAGGTGAGATTCCCCTTTTAAAATCCCTTCTCTAGGACAAGAAAGGCCATATAATGAGTATTTGTTTTTTGATGTTAAATTCATAATTTAAAGTAAAGTGTTTTGGAGTTCATTTTTGTATTTAACAGACCAGTTTAATAGCCAAGAATAGTAAGTGTTAAAAGTTTAGTTATACATTTTTCCTTTTATTTTTCAATTTATTAGAATTCAGGTGAAAAAAATCATCCTAAAGGGCTAAATAGTTACGAGGTGTATTGAGCATTTATTCTTTTTATAATGAACCTTTGGTATCTGAAGTATGTTAAAGTACTCTTCTAATTGTAAAATTGGAATAGGTAGATGAGTGAAGATAGGTGATATTGGAATAACGTGATCTGTTTTGAGGAAAAAAATCTAAGCTATCCATGTCAGGAAGTGCAATGAAAGCAGGCACCTTTTTTGTCTTGTTCATCATTATGTCCTCAGCACAGAGTATAATTGTCCCTTGGTGTCTGAAGGGGATTGGTTCCAGGACCCCCCGTCTGATAGCAAAATCTGCGGATGCTCAAGTCCCTTATTTGACCCTCCGTACCCATGGGTTCTGCATCCTTGGATTCAACCAACTGCAGATCAATGGTTGGTTGAATCTGCGGTTGCGGAACCTGAGAATATGAAGGGCTGACTGTAGTTACACAGGAAATGTGCGCATGGACTACACTGGGAAGGCTGGACTTATCTGGTAGGGCCTGTTGGGTTGGTTTTCTTTGTCTTACAAGGTTTCCACTGGTATTGCCACTCTTTAGAGCAAGGGCCACACCACGGGAGTCCCATATACAGTCTTGGCCAACATGTCCTGTTTGTGGGTAGTTACTCCTATGTTTCCAATAATATGGCAGGAAATTGAATAAAGTTGTCATCTTTAACTCAATTAAAGATGAGTTAATTGAGTTAAATTTAGTCTATGTTGACAAAGTGAACTTTTTCACTTCTGTTTATTAAATGAATACAGTTATGCACCACTTAATGACTGGGATACGTTCTGAGAAATGTGTCATTACACAATTTTGTCATTGTGTGAACATCATAGAGTGTACTTCCACAAACCTATTTGGTACGGCCTACTACACACCTAGGCCATATGGTGTGGCCTGTTGTTCCTAGGCTACAAGCCTGTATAGCATGTTACTCTACAAAACAACACGAGATTAAATGGAGCGCGAGAGAAAATGATGCCATTAAGAGATGCAGTAAGCACAAGGTGTATGAGGCTGCTGCTGGTGTAACACGGCATACTGTTTAACAGCAACCTTTATCTATAAGTAGAAAGAGTAGACTCTAAAATAATGATAAAAAGTATACTAAATACAGAAACCAGTAACAGTCATTTATTATCGTTATCAAGTATTATGTGCTGTATATAAGTGTAGGTGCTATACTTTTATATGACTGGTAGCACAAATTTGTTTATACCAGCATCACCACAAACACGTGAGTAATGTGTTACGCTGTGAAGACAGCAGGACAGCTACTATGTTACTAGTCAATAGGAACTGTTCAGCTCCATTAATAATCTTACGGGGGCCACAGTTGTCTGCCATCTGTAGTTGACCAAAATGTCGTTATGCAGTACATTACTGTAGTAAATCGTGTGCTTTCTATTAGGTTGGTGCAAAAGTATTTGCAGTTTTTGCAATTATTTTTAACCTTTTAAATCACAATTACTTTTGTACCAACCTAATAGTATATAGATTTCAAAGGTTTTTCTGAACTAAAATATTGTTTAAGACAGCAAAAGGGCACTACCTGTGCCTGTTAAGTTTCTCTGGACTAAAATATTGAAACAAATTGATACTGTTTTTGGGCAGGTTTTGAAATGGCATTATTTTTTCATGTCTTTAGCTTAGAAAGTGTTTATTAGATGTATTACAAGTGCAACAATGTTGTGAGGCTCTTTGAGTTAGCTGGAAAATGGTTGAAGGCTCTATCATGAAAGATTTGGATTTTAAAATGTATCAAAAGGTAATAAGGGGGGCGGACGGGTGGCTCAGTGAGCTCTGGGCAGCGGTTCGGTTCCCACATGGGCTGGCAGGCTGCGCCCTCCCCAACTAGAATGGGGTCGGTGAGCTGCTGCTCAGCTCCCCAGATGGCTCAGTTGGTTGGAGCGCGGGCTCTGGGCCACAGGGATGCCGGTTCGACTCTTCGACTCCCGCAAGGGATGGTGGGCTGTGCCCCCTGCAGCTAACAGCAGCAACTGGACCTGGAGCTGAGCTACGCCCTTCACAACTAGGATTTGGGGGAACAACAGCTTGACTTGGAAAGGTGCCGGAAGTGCGCACTGTTCCCCAATAAAGTCCTGTTCCCGTTCCCCAATAAAATCTTTAAAAAAGGCAATAAGAATGAGAAATTTCTTAAGTTTATTGTATAAAAAAGCAATAAATTAAAAAAAGAAAACAGCACATATAATCCCATACATTTAACAAATTTGCTTATATAAATGTTCCGTGTTACTTTCCAGATCTTACCTGGGCACATAAATATAATTTATATATATGTATACATATATTTTTTCATTTAATAGAAATTTAAGACAAACGCATAAAGCATATTTTTTACAAAATACCAAAGGCCAGGTTATTAAAAAGATGTTTTAAAAAGACGAAGCTGAATCTTAGTGGGTTTGTCTTAATTACATTACTAATAAACTGCTATGTCTATGCAGTGTTTGAGTAAGTGCTCTCTGGCTTAAGAAAATTGTCCTTTTACTATTTATAATAATAAAAGATTGACAATTACCTAAAAGTCCATCGATTGGGGTTGCTTAAATTATGAGTATTTGTAAGATGGGATGCCAGGCAGGCATTTACATGAATCTGCTAGAATGACAGATGGTTGTATATTGACATGGAAAGAGGTTCAAATATATTTCTAAGTGAGAGGGAGGAAAAAAGCTATAGAACATTATGTATAATATGGTCTCATTATGTAAAAAAAATATTTTACATGTTTATACGGGCATTAAAATCTGATTAACAGCGTTATTTCCAGGAAGATGGGATTACACAGGAACCTTTATGTTTTCTGTATCTGTATAAATATTTTACAATCAGAAAAAGAGGTCTTTCCGTTTTGAAAAATTTCAAGTATTTATACAAATGTTTTTAGAATTTCTCTAAATAGGAAAACTTCTTGACATTATTATTGTGGATTTGCAATGAGCAGCATAATTGTTGTAAATAAATGCTTTCCTTGAAGACTTATCATTGCAACAAACATAAATGTAAGGCTGCTTCATTTATTAACTAAAATAAGACTTGTTTTTAGGTATTTATGCTATTGTTTCATGTCAAGCAATAATCACTATAAAATTTGAATTTGTTTTCACCTATCTGGTTTTGGCGAGGCTCAACTAAACTTTGCACAACAGCTAAGGTATTAATAATTTAGAAAAGCTGCATTTAATAAAATGAACAGTGTTATTTCATTAATAAAACACAAAGATTGTGTTGCTGTTGGCTATTCCTTTTAATGAAAGGAAGGGTAGTAGGAAAAGCCATATGACAGAAAACGCTGTTATTGGGTTTCTTAAAAATATGGATATGAATATTGTACACATATACCCAGAACTGTAGAATAGCAGGCCTGGTAATAAATGTTTTCTTTTTGAATTTTGTTTTATTGTGGTAAGAACACTTAACATGAGATTTACCCTGTTCACGAATTTTTCAGTGTACAATACAGTATGTCAACTGTAGGCACGCAATGTTGTATAGACCTCTAGAACGTATTCATCTTGCATAATTGAGACTTAACGCCTGTTGAATAGCAACTGCCACCTCCTACCACCCCCAACCCCTGGCAACCGCCATTTTACTTTCTGATTCTCAGTTTGACTATTTCACATTCCGCATATTAGTGAAATCATGCAGTGTTTGTACTTCTGTGACTGGTTTGTTTCACTTAGCATATTTGTGAAATATTGTTTCTGCTGCTTTCTTCTTTGCTAATGAGGGTAGAGCAGAGGGCAAGAGTTTTCATATGCAGCTTTAAAACACTCAAGCAGTGCCTTTTTGCTGCCTTAACATGTTCGAAAACGGTAGCAGGATGCTGCAGTTTTTAGGACCAAACCTGTCTGGATGCCCATCTGAGATACTTCCAGAAAGTAGCAGAGCTCTAGTACAGTGGGCTCCAGAATGGCGTACACACAAGCAATCCATGGGGGTATAGGAAAATAATATTGGAACTTCAATGTCTATCTAATTTTAGCCCTTTCTTTTAAAATTCTATTTGTATGCTTTATATTAAGCTTAATAGGACAGTATTCATGCATATAATTTATAAACGTACACAGATGATACCTGCTCAAACACTTTCTACTGATTACGGTGAGGTGTGTGTGTGTGTGGAGGGGGGAGGATGGTTACCTTTCAGTAGGAACTCCCTACCTCACAATGTCATTTCAACATTCCATTCTATAATAACTCAGAAATTATGGGCTTCCAGATAAATTCAGTAGATAAGTTCTCATGGAGTTATAGGCATGATGGGCATGATGGGGAAAGAGTCAGAGAAGTTAGACAAAACCGGCATCCTGATGAGTGGTGGGCAGTGTATGTGAACAAACTTTTGTGTAAGTTGTTTTTAGAAGCAAGCTGAGGGATTTTTGACTTCTTACAGAAAACAGAACTGTCTCCTCAGGACCTAGTTTACTAACTGTCTTCCTGGGAGTGGTGTGCATTGCAGCTCTGATGCTTCCTACAATGGGGGATGTGGAATCGCTGGTGCCTCTCTACCTCCACTTAAGTGTGAATCAAAAATTAGTGGCTGCTTATATCTTAGGTAAGTGTTTTAAAGATGCACTTGGGGTGTATGTGTAGGCAATTTTTAAGGCTTGGAGGTGGTAGTGGTGGTCTTATGTGTGTATAGGGTGATGGTGGTGGTTTACTAGTTTTTAGAAAAACAAAAGATTGCTTTAAAAGCATGGTGAGAAAAAGTGCGTTTTAAGATTTATTTTTTGGCTCACATTTAATCCTCAGCTAATTTATCTAATACCTAATACTGTATTCAATTATTTTCCTTTTGCTGACTTACAGTGGTATAACATGTGTACAATGCATATATTCCATGACACAGCATCTCTACTTCTAGGAATTGATCCTAGGGAAACACTTAGACAAAGGCATATAGTGATAAAGATGAACAAGGCAGCCTTGTTTAATATGGTGAACCTTTCTTTAAGCCAGTTCCCTTGCTTCCTGTTAAGTTATTCTATCAGTCATTCTGACTAGAAATCTTAGATTTAATTAGTTCAACTGAACAAACATTTGTTCAATACCTAGCATGTGTCAAGGATTAGGGTTCTGACGATGAATGACTCACTCATCCTAGTCTCCTCTCACCTCTTCTGAGATGCCAACTCTTTTCTGTATTCTCTCTCAGTAATTCTTGGTGCTCTCTTTTTCTAATTTCAAAATTGTCTTTTAAATTGCCTCCCTACCTTCTGTCTGTGTCCCTTCTCTTCCTATTCCTGTGCCCCTATTACTTTCCCCCCCAAACCATCTATCATATTGCTGTCAGATTGATTTCCATTGTTTTGGTTTCACCGCCACCACTCCCTACTCAAAAACATTCAGTTATTTCCCATAGTTCATAGAATGAAGTATAATTCCATAGTTTGGCAGTTAAGACTCTCCCTACTGTTTGAGACCTCGCTGAACGACTCTTGTCTAGCTGTTGCCCTACATAAATCCTTAGATTAGAGCTGTGAGATTATTTATTGATCCCCAAAAAGCTCATCTAGAGTCCCAGTCCTACCTCCATGTCCTTGCTCTTCCCTCACCTGAATGCCTGCCCATCTCATTGTTCTCTGTCTTTCCTGTCCATCTTTTAGGCTTATTTCAGCTTTACCTTTCAGGGTATCCTTGCTGACTGTCCCGGTCCTACGTGATTATTTTCCTTTTCTGTACTTTATCACTCACTTTTTAAAAACA
Source organism: Rhinolophus hipposideros (assembly GCF_964194185.1). Taxonomy (NCBI): domain Eukaryota; kingdom Metazoa; phylum Chordata; class Mammalia; order Chiroptera; family Rhinolophidae; genus Rhinolophus; species Rhinolophus hipposideros. The sequence goes on from NC_138046.1 coordinate 21,778,490, forward strand.
TTTAGGACAGAGCATATTAATTTTTTTATGGTTTTATGTATGGAGTCTCTTCAAAAGAGACAAGCCAAGGAGGAATACTATACTTCTGCCTCTTTGTGGCCCTGGGATACAAATGGGGCCCAAGTGTTTTTGTTGATGAAGTCAACTGACTTTACTGACACTTTCAAATGGCATGTCTGCTATTATTATAGTTGATGTGACTGGATAAAGTGGGAGGTATAGTTGATGGTTAAAAAATTAGCTTTGGCCAGATGTTAATGATTTAATTAAATCTATCCAGTTACTGCCCATTGCTGTAAATTGGATTTCTTCTGTATAACATGAACTAAATTTGAATTGACTTGGAGTTCTTGGTAGAGTGTTTGCCTATGTGCTGTATTTTATTTGCTCATTGAGGGCTAAACAATTGCTTATGGGATGGAAAATTTCGTAAAATGCATGTCTTTAACTGTTCTCCATTCTTTTTTTCTTTCAGGTCTTATCACGATGGCTATCCTTAGAACATGAGCAGGGAACCCAATTGACTTCTGAAGTAAATTTATCTTGAAAATATGAATGTGGACTGCCTTTTATCTTTATTTCACTCCATTAACATGCTACAAACTATTGAATGATTTACAATAATTATAAATGTATATTTTAAATTACTATATAATTTTATTCAAAGGACTCCAGCACATTATGTTTCAGACATCAGGATGCTTCTGAGTGACACCTAGGAAATTATTTGAAGGAATTCTTTTTATATCTAAACCTATTATGCAAAAGTCTTTATTTAAAACATTTGTTTTTTTCTCATCTTTTTTCTAATTTACCTTGTTAAGGTCATGTGTCCTTCAAAGTTAAAGGCCTAAAAGACCAAACTGACCAGCCTAAAAATAAAATTACATTTATTTCCTAGCTAGGAACATCAGCGTTACTAAATTGCGCCTTGTCCTCTATCATTATAAACAGTTGCCATGGTGTTTATAAGAATTTTACAGTTAATATGTAGAGAATTTTAAAAAAATGCATAAAGTACTGAGGTATCATGCTTATCCTAGGGCTCACAGAAGATAGGACTATTTAATTCATCTTCTGAATTACAGAATAGGTTCTGGTCCAGATACCAAGCATGTGGGTTTTTTTAAACCTTATAAAAGTAGGGTGACCTCCCTTTGGTCTAAGAATTCTAAAGGAAGGTAAGCATGTGTTTAGTTAGTTGGTCCACCCTGGCTTTACCTCTGGATAACGCTTCATGTTAATAGGAGGAAAAATCACATTATGTTTTCTCCCCAGCCTCTTGCCTGACTGTGAGCGACTAGCCCAGACTGGGATTACTTAATGCCGGGTGGTTTATGTGGAGATGATTTTTCACCTTTAAACCCTAAGCCACGTATAGAAAATCCTTGATATCTGTGTCTATTTTGTATCAGTCACTGAGACATTTTTTAAGTTTGTATTTATTATTAAAACAACTTTACCAAAAAAGTCCCCGAAGCACAACTATTTACATTTCGTTATAGCCTCTTCTAATCTCTAACCTATATATGCAGTTTTCACTGTTATTGTCATAGTAATTGATCTTTTGACTTAAGATTTTTATCTGAGAGCACAACGTATTAAGAGTCTCTTGAAAATCATCTTTAAGATCTTTTTACAGAATGAATTTATGCACTGCTACTGTAGTATTCTCCAGGAATATATGTAAACACAAAATATATGCTTGAGGTTGGTTTTTGCAGGAAACTATACTTTGCTTCTAAACTAAAAGCTTTTACATACACTCTTTAAAAGAAAATCCCCATCGTTTAACCATTTGGGGAGCATAAATCATTAAACGGATCATGTCTGTACACTGTAATGAGTGAAAAGCACATAAATATTAATGTAATCTATTTTGAACTTTGTAAAAAAATACTTATGTTTGGAGGCTATCCTTGTTTCTCTGTCCATCTCAAGTTGTGTGTGTGTGCAAGTGCACGCATGTGTGTGTATGTGTGTGTGAAAATACATTGTAAAGAAATTACTTTAAAGAAATAAAAGAAAATGGAAACCCAAGATTCACATTGATTTACACTTTACGTGTTGCTCTGAAAAACTCAAAGTTTTAGATCTCCTAATTCCTGAAGCTGTCTCCTATTCCTGTGAGTTAAATTGGAAAAATAAGAAGTGAAATTTGTGAGTTAGAATGTCTGAAATGTCTTAATTTACCAAGGGAGTTAATTTGTTCCTTTTTAACTTATTGAATAGGTAACAGTCACATGGTTTAAAAATCAAAACTATAAAAAGGGATATAAAGTCTTCCTACTATGCTGTACACCTGAAACTAATATAAAATAATGTTGAATGTCAACTATAATTTAAAAAAAATAGTCATGGAGATATAAAGTACAGCATAGGGAATATATTCAATAATATTGTAATAAGTATATACAGTGTCAGATGGGTAATAGACTTATTGGGGTGACCACTTTGTGAGGTATAGAAATGTCTAATCACTATATTGTTTTGTAACTAATAAAAATGATTACAAAAATAAAAGTGCATTGGAAATAAATAAAAAGTTATACAGTGAAAAATTACTGCTGTCCATCCCTGTCCACCCATTACCTACCCACTCAGCCACTTTTATCAAATATGCTTCTATTGTTTCTGTATCCAAATTCATACATACAGGTATCCCCTGCTTTTTGAAAGTTCGCTTTATGCCACTTCACGTTTAAGGCTTACTTAGTACATGTCTTCCCTAACAGAAAGAAATCCAAAGAGGATTTTCGCTTTTATGAAAAAAGGCAAAAAGCAAACATAGCGTTCAATGTTTCTTTTGCAGCATGTACTCCGAGCAGCGAATGGCCCCACCAAGCTCCTTCCCCCGGAACCACACTCAAGCTGTCATAGGTTTGAATTATGTCTGTGAACATGTGTGCTTTATCTTGTGTGTGTCTCCTTTCAGTTTATCATTTTTCTCTTGACTTGGCTTATGATGTGTTTAGCTGTAAAATTTATTCTGGGATAGTGGAATTTATTAATCTTTTATAGCCTCTGGGTTTTAAATGATAGCTTAGAAAACCCTACCCCACCCCAAGGTTACAAATCAGGGATATATATATATATATATATATATATATATATATATATATATATATGTATATATATGTATATATATAATATATTTATATATTATATATTATAAATATATATATTTATAATATATATAATATATATAATAAATATATTTATATATATAATATAAACATCAATTAGGACACTTAATGATACAATAGCAAAAAACTAAACTGAAAAACCCTAGGCTTCAACTTTTAAAAACATCCCCAAACCTTTATAAGACAGTCCTGATAAACACAAAACTAGACTTGAAAAAATGGAAAGAATCTGGGATATTCTTGTGTGTAGGTGCATTCCTGACATAAAGATTTACCTTTGTTCAGAAAGATAACTACCGTGAATAAAATATTCCATTTGAAACTCTTAAAAAATGATTCCCCTTTTCCCTAAGTTACATAAATTTAACATGATTCCAATAAGGATACCAAATTTTGGTATCTTTTTTTTTTTAACCTAGGCAAGTTGATTCTAGAGTGCATATGGAGAACTAGGCATAGCTAGGAAAACTTCAAAAGAGGAGTAAAGGGAGAATTTTCCCCCCAGAAATAAAACATATAATTCCAATAATTTCAACAGTGTAGCACTGGCTCATTAATAGACCAGAGGAAAAGAACTGGAAGTACAGAAACAGACCCAAGTGTATCCAGGAATTTAGTATATGATACAGGTGTCATTTCAAAACTGTATAGAAAAAAACATTTGTCCATCAATGGCATGAAAAAAACTGAATAGCCATCTAGAAAAAAAATGAAGTTGGATTGATGCATTCCACCAGGATAAACTCCAAATGGATCAAAAATTTAAATGTAAGAAAAATGAAACCATAAAGTTGCTAGACAACAACATTACTTAATGTTGAGATTTAATTCCTTTATAATCTTGGGAGGGCTTAATTTCTGATGACTCAGTAGCAGTATTTCATATCAAGGACTAAATTTGTTACAATGTCTCCCCTTGGCAGTCGTTTCCCTCCCCACCTTAGTGTAATGTCCCAGTTTTGTAAAAGGAAACCCACAAAATTTAATTTCCAAAGTAGATTCCCAGAACCATGAAACAGTTGGGTCTTGCTTATTAGAGATTACTTAATTCAACGCACTTAAGTCTCCCCCTTTAATTCAAAACCTGCTGCATTTTGCCAGGCTGCAATCAGTGAGAACTGGGTGCCTGGCAGGTGGTCATACACTGTGTCTGCACCGTCTGGATTTGCAGTCGTGCATCTGAGTGTGTGGTGGCATGGGGTAAGGGTGGGAAAGAAAATGGACCTCAAGTAGCCTTTGATCCAATTCCGTGCTCAAGTGTGTGGCATATTCCACAAATGCTGCAGGAGATGCGGGGACCTGAGCTGGCTCTTAAAGGCTAGGCTTGATTCATACACGGAAATCAGTTGTGTTTACAAGAAAAGGCAAGGATGAGTGTGCCACAAGGTAAGGGGAGATGTTTTGAAAGTTTCCAGGGAGATATTTGAGACTGTGATGTGTATGCCATTATTACCTGTCTAACACGAAGAAAACACTTTCCTGCCATGATTAAAGGGGCTGAATATAGGGTGGTGAGGAAAGAACCAAGCTTACCGTGTTTCCCCCAAAATAAGACCTAGCCAGACAATCAGCTCTAATGCATCTTTTGGAGCAAAAATTAATATAAGACCCGGTCTTATTTTACCATAAGACCGGGTCTTATATAAGACCGGGTCTTACATAATATAAAATATAATATAATATAATATAATATAATATAATATAATATAATATAATATAATATAATGTAATGTAGTATAATATAATATAATACTGGGTCTTATATTAATTTTTGCTCCAAAAGACGTATTAGAGCTGATTGTCTGGCTAGGTCTTATTTTTGTGGAAACATGGTACTAAGAGGCCACAAGTATTACAAAGTTTAATCAAGGACAAGATAAAGAAGTAGTTGTCATCATGAAAACAAATATGATTCATTCTAAAAAGCAGCCAGCAAACAGGAAATGCACAGCAAGAGCCCTGGTGATAGCTGTAATTATCTGTCACTGCAGGTGTTTCTGCCACCTCAGAATCGTTAGGCCTGCACAGTTCTGCCACCCGAATTTACGTCTAAAGGAGTTGTACAAAGTAAGCATGGAAAGTTTCAGGTTTCTAGAAGGGATTCTGGAAACGAGTATCTCCTAGATATTTTCATTCACCAAACCACTGAGTGGAAAAACCATGTAGCAGCTGCCCAGGAGACACCTACAGGGTTTTAACATGAACACGGAAATAGAATGCTGAGGTTTCAAAACTTGGCTATTGTGAAAGAGATTGAAGATTTCAACTGGCACCTAAAGCCCTGACATTTGAAAGCACATGCCTAAAAGGAACAATGTAAATACAATTTAAACTATTTTAAAAATTTGTATAAAGTGGACGTGGTGGGGCTCAGACCATATAGCTACATCAGAAGATTCCCCGCAGAGCCTAGCTGTGTTATTCCAGTAGCAGAATGTCAAGTCAGTGATTATTTCATTAGGAAAATATTTGCTACACCTATAATCTGGAAGTGATAAACAACATACCAGAGAACGTCAGTTGCCAGGACTAAATACCAAACAAAATGACAAAGAACTGACCCAGCCATTGGGATGAGGCCTTGTCCAGTTACCACATCAAAGACCCTTTAAGGCATACAGAAGGCAAGAAGACATATGAAGAAATGCTCAACCTCACTAACCATCAGAGAAATGCAAAGAAAAACCACAATGAGATACCACCTCACCCCAAGAAGCTGTGGTACATTTATACAATGGAGTATTACGCAGCCATAAAGAAGAAAGAAATCTTATCATTTGCAGCAGCATGGATGGATCTAGAGAACATTATGTTAAGTGAAATAAGTCAGAAAGAGAAAGACAAGTACCATATGATCTCACTTATATGCGGAATCTAAAGAAAAGAATAAGTGAATGAACTAATCAGAAACAGTTTTGGGGACAAAAAGGAAAAAACGGAGAGTTGTTAGATGGGTGGGGGGCGTGGGGATAAGGGGAAAGGTGGAGGATTAGGAAGCAGCTGGTAACCACAAGATGGCCTCAGGGTTTTTGAAAATTAATTTGGGGAAGGTATTCAATAATGTTGTAAAGATTTTGTTGGGTATCCGATGGACATGTGTCCCATTTGGGAGACCACCTCAGGGATACTGTGGATGCCTGATCATGGCATTGTACACCAGAAGCTAAACAATAATGAATGCCAACTATAATTTTTAAAAAAATAATAAAAAAAATAAAAAGAGCGACAAAAAAAAAAAAGACCCTTTAAGTAAGCCATAGGCAGGAAAAAATAGGACTGAACTAGGACACTGGTTTGGAGAGGATTTATATGACCAAAAGAATAAAGAAAGGCAAAGAGACCAAACTCAAGCTGGTTGTTTTATTTTGTTCATTTAGTTTCTCTCTCATTTGCCCCTGCCACTTGATTAATCAAAAGATGTCCAAAAATTTAAAGTGACACATACACTGGGCTGTCAGCTCAGTACCTAATAAAAACTGGGCCCAGTTAAAGGAAGATGATGATGGGGAATGTCCAGCTCACTAAATGCATTTTCCAATTAGTTGAGCAATTGCTTTGTGAATCATTCACTTAATGAATCCACAAGCTGGGCAGTTTAGGACATGATCCAGGCAGGTTGGGGAAAGTCCTGATTCAATAAATGAAATGATTTCGAGGATGTAGACAGAGTTTACTCTGCCAAGGTAAAGAAAACGCAAAATCCATCTTGACAAAATGAAGTGTGAACTGTGCTAATGTTAAGGGGGAAAATTTGCTAAACCCTGGGATTGATGGGTAAATTACTTTTGCAGAATTGTGTCATGGGAGGCAAGGTTTGGAATGGATTTATTTAGAGAATTGAAAGCTCTCTCTCCTAATGAACATGTTTTTGGAGTTGTTCACTATATATTAGGTAACCTGTATCTTGTGCTGTTCTCAGGCTGTTAGCAAACAGGTGTTTTCTGTTTGTTTGCGAGGTTTTTCTCAATACTTTATTATTTAGAGAAGTTTTGGGTTCACAGCACAATTGAGCAGAAAGTTCCCATATACCCTCTGCCCCCCAACACATGCATAGCCTCCCTCACTATCCACATTCTGAACTGGTGCATTTGTTACAATGGATGAACCTACATTGACACATTATTATCCTCCAAAGTCCATCGTGTATACATGAGGCTTCACTCTTGGTGTTGTATATTCTGTGAGTTTTGACAAATGTATAATGGCGTGTATCCACCATCATAATATTATATAGCACAGTTTCGCTGCCCTAAAAATCCTCTGTTGGGGTTTTCTTTTTTAACTTAAAAAATTTATTATGAAAAATGTTAAACATGTACAAGAGCAGACAGAATAGTATAATGAGGCTCTCCCATGTACCCATCATCTACCTTCCGAAAATACCAACCATGGCCAGTCTCAATGAGACATTTTTGCAAAGGCTATGGGAACACACCTCCAGGCACACTGGTATTATTTTTGTGGAAAAAGGGTTTCTTCCCAGTAATTTTTAAGTGAGTGATTGAATTATTTTGTGTTGACCATGTGTTAAGCACTAACTATACTAGGCACTTTGCAATTGATGTCTAGGCCCTTGCGACTCCAAGTGTGGCCCGTGGATCAGAAGCGGAGGCATCGCTTGGGAGCTTATTGGCGATGAAGACTCTCTAGCCCCACCCCAAACTTACTGAAATAGGGTCAGCAGTTTAACAAGATCCCCAAGCAATCTATATGTGCATTAAAAGTTAGGAAGCATGGACTGCCTGGCCCAGAGTAGACACTTCAAATAGCCTAACAGTCCTGCAACACCTCAAAGCAGATAGTGTCATGCCCAATTTATAGATGAGAAAACTGAAGCTCAGAGATATTTATTCTATGGCCTTTACAAGGTCTCACAGCTAATAAACTTAGATCTTTCTGGCTTCAGAGTTTAGGATTTTATGACTTACAGCATGCTGTCTCCCAGCTAGGGGGTTCACTTTTGGGACAACTCAGTAAGAAAAAAAAAAAGACAGAAAAGGAGATAGTGTGTATTTACATAACACAAAACAACCAGTCATTTGATGACGACAACAACAGAAAGCCAAACTGCTGTCATGCAAGCAATCACTAGCTTCACTGAGAGACCTTTTCACTTTTCAACCAGTTAATATGGTATCACGTAGACAGCTAAATATTTCAAAGCAGTCAGTAAAAAACCAAAACCAAAACCAAAACTGGAGCAATTATCAAAGTTACTCCCCCTTGAAAGTGACTGTTGACCCAAATATGAACCAAATTGCAAACCGGTTACAAGCTCTTTCAGAACAAACAGATGTGTTGTAAGCCAAAATACCTGGTAAGTGCATTAAACAAAATCAGACCAGTTTGATAACATATAAACAGGAAGGGCAGGTAGCTGACTGCTCTTTCACTTTCCAACCAGCCGGTAGGTCTAAGCCTTACACAGAGAAGGGAGCCTCAAATGGCTGAGCCCTGCTGGCCAATGCAATAAGCCCTTTTGTTTTCTGGGTAGCTTTTTGGAAAGGAATATTACAGGGAAAGGTACAAAAATCATAATGCCTGGAGCATACCCCCAGATTAGCAGGGACTCATTAGATTTCAGGAACTTCTCCCCTCTAATCCTGAGAGATTAAGCCGTTTCCTTCTCTTTCTGATGCCCTAATGACTCTGGGGACCTGCGTTAATGGATCAGCATGGCTACTTGGTTTTGCAGTGAGCCGATCTGCTGATTAATTAGCCTCTGGTATGAATCTGATGAAGTTCTCAGCTCGAAGCCCCAGGGCTCCAGTTCAGGAAAATCTGCGTGTGTGCACGCCCATACACACACACACACACACACACACACACACACACACGAGGTGAAAAGGCACGCAAACTGGCTGGTGATAAGGCCACTGCAGGGGTTATGACAGACTTTCTACTTTGCAACCAGATGACTTGGTCGCAATTTACTGTTGTGAAACAGTAATCCTACTGAAAAGTAGTAAACCTATTGGCTCAACAAAGCTAATTGTCTTTACGCATGAAATCAAACTCCTAGTGTATCTTCTCTGCCTTATAAATAACTATTTGGATCACTTTATCCCACATTCTTTTTTCAAATCCCACATTACAATGGATGACAAGGGAAAAATTCTGAGATGTTCTAAATTAAATTACAGCAGCCATAGTGAGAAAAAAAGACAGGGATAGTTAAGTAGTTAATAGCCGTGGGCCAACTAACAAAAGACTGCTCACGTTCCTGAATGCTTGTTGAAGCCTCAGTCAACCTCCAGGTAGGGTTTCCAGGCGGGAATTCCCGCCTGTTCGCAGGAATTTTTTTCGCTTTCCCGTTTCCCGAATCCAGAGATATAAACTGTTTCCTGTTCTCCATGATGAATCATTTCCACAAAGTGACGGCCGATACTACCAACCACCTGTTGGCTCCTGGGTTCAAGGAGCCAATTTTCCCGATTTCCGTACCAACTTTTCTCGGGATTTGGGAACGGGAAAGCGAAAACAATTCCTGAGAACGGGCGGGAATCCCCCGCACCCCGGAAACCCTACCTCCAGGCATCCATTAGCAGACCACTAGATAGATGTCTCTGCATCCTGCATGTGCAAGAATTTTCAGGACTACTGCCCGTAACCAATCAAAAGCAGTAGGCTGTGCACCTATTCTAGAACGGTCCCGCCTCACCTTTTCCCACCCCTCTAATCTGTAGTCAATGTAAATTCTTTCAAAATAACTTACATCTTTCTTTCCCAAAACATAATGTATAAAAATGGCCCGTCCACTCCAGGACGGCGGACATGTTGCCTCTCCGTCTAGCCCTGCTGTTGCTGGCCCTGGCACTTTTCTGGATAGCACATGGCTCAATAAACCCTTTCTTTTAAAAAAAGCTTTCAGCCGAGGAAGTTAAGTTTTTTAACATGGATTTCATATGACTTTCTGGCCATCCTCACCCTCAAGTTAAAAAATATAATGAGCAATACTAAGAATTTAGTCAAAATAGGCCCCCAAAGCCATCTAAGGTAAAATAGATAATATTTTAAGTTATTTTAAGAACGTTTTTCTAACCATTTTAAAAGAGTATTTTTAATACTGTATTTGAATGTTTTAGTCACTATACTTCCCATCTGAAACTTTCACAAGGACTTTTCTAAGATCTGTTTATCTAAATGACCACCTTTTTAAGGTTAAGAGGGCAGTTATTATTTATCCCTCTTTTCATATGAGGAAACTGAGGCTCTGAAAGTTGAATTTACTTGCTGTCCACAAGAAGGCCTCGCAGTGAGGCAGGGGCAGCGCCAAAATCGGCATCCAGACCATGAGCTGGCCCTGTCTTCTTTCCACTTAGCACAAGTTGAAGAAAAGGATGGCACAAGAGTAGCCACAAAATTATCCCCTGAAAAAAAACACCAAGGCAGCTGAGAACATCTCAGGATTATTAAATCAGTTGGGAATACCCTTTCACTTTGCAAATGACAAATTACACCCATGGGTTATGTGGTGAGGGGAAAACACTGAGATATGAGTAGCTGCACTCATCGTGCGAGCTGGAGGCCTTTAGGTTGTAAGCTGTGATGTGGAGTGAGAACAAGGGCACTTGGAGTGGGGGGCATAGTTAACTGCATTCTCTCCTTCCCTCCCTCACTGCTCACTACCCTCTCCTCACCTAAGGGGGAGTGATGAGTCTTCTGGAAGGCAGGCGCCCCTACTCTCAGAAAGTAGGGAGCTGGGGCACTATTGTCCCAACTTCAAGAAGGAAGAGGACATTCACTTGACTGCAGTGTCTCCTGACCCAAAGTCAGATACCTGCCCTACCTCTGCCTCTGGGGCCAGCTGTGGAGGGAACCATTAGTTTGAAGTCATTTCTTCCAAAAAGCACGTCCTAATGGGTCCGAGTCTGGATTTGTAGAGGTGCTGCTGTCCAGTTGAGGAGAATATGGTGCTCTTTGTGAAGAGCATGTTAAGTTTGTGCAAAGTGGAAAGGTTGCAAAACAGTCCAGGGGAGAGGAGGTGGGGGAGTCAAATTAACCCCAGCCATGGAACCTCTATGGCTTCACTTCTGCAAGCCCCTTCTTGTCTTAGCATGACTTTGAGTCATTCTTTTTTGATGTTATGGGCTGTAGAGTGCCCTGTACAGCTCTCTTACTCACAAGGGAATCCTGGGAGTTGGACCTAGGGGAGTTGGGCTCCAGATTATCTTGTAGATAACACACTCACAATCAGCCTAGGAAATAAATTCCACACATGAACCACTTACATTTGAAAGGCCCGAATTGCTGAAGGCCAGACTATTTAATCTATAGTTAAGGAAGGAATTTCTGGGATTTTCTGTGAGCCTTCCAGATTTCCTTTATCTCATCCCTCTCACTAGGTAAAAGGAATGGAATAGGAAGATGCCTGTTTGAGACAGAACAATTATGGTGGGAAAATCGGCACATGAGAGGGCATTTTGTAATGTTCAATCTAAAGGTAAGAGTTTTGCTAATTAATGAGTAAGTATATGCAAGGAAACAATGCCCGTACTCTAAAATTTTTGTATTAAATACCTCAACACTTCTAAATCCTGGAGAAGGTTCTGGTCTGTGGTAGGGGCTGGATGGACACTTAGAAGAGATGTTGTAGAGGGAATTTGGGCATGGGACAGAAGACTGGGCTGGAGAATTCACTCCCTTGAGCCTGAGATTCTGTTAAAATTAGAGGTGCCAATCTACTTTCTTAAATAGACTGTACTTTTTGAAGTAAAAAATTATAGAGATGGAGAACAAATTAATGGTTACCAGAGGTTAGGGATGGTGGGAGGGTTTCGGGTGAGTGGTGACAGAATAATTTTGTATCTTGATTGAGGTAGTGGTTCCACGAATCTATACATGCAATAAGATAGTATAGAACTACACATGCACATTGTGCCAAGGTCAGTTTTCTGGCCTTTATATGGTACTGTAATTATGTGCGATGTAATCACTGAAGGAGACTGGGTGAAGGGCAACTTCCTGTAACTCTATAATTATTTCAAAATGAAAAGTTTAAAAAAACTCAAGCACAATCTTGCATTTCTTTTAAATACCCTACAAAACCCTTCATTTATCTAATTTTTCTTTTGAGAGAACCCTACCCCCACCTCCCTACCCCTAGACATAGCACAACTCCCTGATTCTTGAGTTAGAACTAGACTTAGGAACAAAATTTTCCTTCTCTATTGTAATTTTTTTCATTGGGGAAAAAAGTCAGAGAATGCACGTGTTCTTTTATTTTATTATATAGATTGCTGTTTCAGATGGAGCTATTTGATTGGTAAATACCTTGAGCAGACTGGGAAGATTCTATATCTGACTAAGCCAGCTCTTCTCTCTGTCACTGAAAAAAAAAAAGCAGAAACATGTTAAATTCCTTTCATGCTTTTGATGTGAATAGAAGCAAAAGGGTAAGAAGGAGGGAGAGGTAGGCCAGGAGGGTGTGGGGTCTTGTGGTTCTGAAGAGGCACTGGGCTACCACACAAAGCAGAAACTCCTTGCAGCTCAGGGAGCTGTGCTTCTGGGGTTAAGAAACGTGGAGAAATTACCCCAGGAGGTCAGGCTCTTGGAAGAATAACAATTCAGCTAGCTTTAGAGAGGGGTTAATTTGAGTTGAATGTGGAAATGGGAACCCCACCTCCCCAAAGTACACCAGAAGAGGAGACAGGCAGAGCCTGAGCCTTCAGTGGGGACAGGTGATTGGAATGGGCAAGTTATAAAGGGATTTGGGATGGGAGCACCAACACCATTTCCCAGAGATCTTCGTGGATTCCATGCATCTCACTTAAACTTCTTCAGTACATCTCATCTAGCTCATGCATCCGAGCACTTGACCATAGCTGTCTCATATTTTTCTCTTATTTTGAGTCACAAGGGCCTGGGTTCAAATCCTAGTTCGACCACTTACTAGCTATGTGATCTTGGGCAAGTTGTCTTAACCTTTATGCTCCTCAGTTTTTTCGTCTGTTAAATGGGAATAATACCTAAGTATTATTGTATGTAAAGTGTCTGGCACCTCACAGGTGCTTAGCAAATGTTACCTTTCTCTTTGTTCATTGTTTGCCATGTGGATGCCTTATCGCTCACTAGACTGGAAGCTCCTTGAGAGAGCTTCTTTCTTATCTTTTTCCCTGCAGTACTTAGCATAGGGTTGGGCACACAGCATGTTATTAATGAGTCCTTATTGGCTAGGCTAAATGGAGCTTTCCTGGCTGTGTCAGTGATGTTAATGAAGACCGAGAAATGGGCATAAGGAATATCAACATTCCATTTCAAAGATATGAATATAATATGTGGAATTCTTTACTTCCTTGATACATTATTATAATAAAACTTTCCATGTGATAATGCCTGTTTTGGGTACAAATATAATTTTAGACAAATACTATGTAGCTCAAGTAAAATGAAAATCAATGGCTTAAGTATCTTGACAAAATGGCTTCTTGATCAGTATATCACGTGTGGAGCAGGAAAACAAACAGTTACAGACTGATGTGCTCATTACCACAGAATTCAGAAGGTTATCATATATAGCAAAGGAATCTGAAAATGACCCAGTCACATTTGTGCTCCAGTCATTGTCTTGAGACCATACCTCAGTGTACAGTCATTTGTTAGGTACCGTAGAAGGAGTAATGGATCAGGAAACGAAGACCAGAGCTACGGTCCCAGATGTAGTCATTCATTTACTCATTCAGCCAACAAATATTTACTGAGTGCCTACCACCGAGCCAGCTCTGTGCTTCACAGACCTGATACTGCTCTGCATGGAATTTCCTATCAATGTGACCTGTGGGGAGTCACTTCACCTCTCTGGGTCTCATGCTCCCCATCTGTCAAATGGTGACAAATCTATTTATATCATAATTATGACAATTCTATGAGGAATGCAGGGGCCAGAGCCTTACAGCCTGTGGATTGTTCTCTATTATTGTCCTGTCTGTAATGAATAGCTTGTGATCATTTGAAAATTATGTCCAAAGTCTTTTTCAAGGGGCCTGAGCATGTTATGCCTGCCTTATATTCCTTCCTTACATGTTGGCAAGAGAATCAATACTGCAGTGAGCAGGAGGGACAGAGGGCTTTGTTACATTGGGCTGAGGCACTGTAGGAAATGGCACTCTACCTTGTGTTCTCAAATGGGTTGGATTTCAGACATGGCTCCTGTTAGGGGTTGAATCGGTCCCTCACATAGATATATTGAAGTCGTAGCCCCAGGTACCTGTGAATATGACCTGATTTGGAAATAGGTTAAGATGAGGTCATTAGGGTGGGCCCTAATTCAGTATGACGGATGTCCTTATAAGAACAGGGAAATTTGGATACAGACACATACACACACACACACACACAGAGACACAGAGAGAAGAAAGGCCACGTGAAGATGGAGGCAGAGATTGGAGTTATGCAACCACAAGCCACGGAATGCCTGGGGCTACCAGAAGCTGGAAGAGTCAAGGAAGGACCCTCCCTTAAGAGGCTTCAGAGGGAGCTTGGCCCTGCCACACCTTGATTTCAAACTCCTAGTTTCTGGAACTGTGACAGAATAAATTTCTGTTGTTTTGAGTCACACAGTTGGTGGTAATTTGTTACTGGCAGCCCAAGGAAACTAATACAGTCCCCAAACAGAAATAGTCCCACCACGTACTCTGCCCTTCATGTAGTCACAGCATCTCCCCCCTTTTCTATACACGGATACAAACAAAAAATAATGCCCTGATCCCAATGCCTAAAAATGTGGGTCTCCAGAATGGCAAAGGAACTTATGTGGAATAATGAATTCCATTTTGTTTTTCAAATAAGTCAAAATGAAAGGCAAGAGTGTCCCACCTCCTTTACGCCCTCTGCTCTGAAATTTGATGGAAAATAGTAAGAGCAGGCAGGCATGGGGCCTACCGAGCAACCAGCCACTGCTGCTAGTCCTCAGCATGGAGACTATCTTGGGAAAGCCATGGAGTCCATTTTGGGTCCTGATAAAGGCCAGCAGGGCTTGAGAACCGACCTCATCTAAGGTTTTCAAGCACTGCAAAATATCATTGTGCTTTAGAACCAACCTGCCAGCTCTTCTCTGCCTAGACTTGACTCCTGCAGCCAACCAGAAGCTGCTGTCCTAGTGAAGAAGGCATCCCTTCTGGAGGACAAATGAGTGATTCATTTAATCAATGTATATGTATTATTCTGAAAATCTGCTATTTGGCAACCACCATAGTAATAACTGATTCAGGCAAGAATCATAAATGGATCCTAAAACTAGTAGGCAAAATTTTATGAGAAACGTATTATTTATGTAGTCTCAAAGTATCTTCTCATACATTAGTGATCAACTACAAATGAAAAATAGTATCTTTACAGTGGACAGATCTGGCAGACGTCATCTTAAACAAGTAATCAAAGTTAATATCACCAACAATTATGTGTCTTTTTACGTTGTACTCCTGCCAGACATGCATAGCCTCTTATCATGAGGACACATCAGGCAAACCCAAATTGTGGGACATTCTACAAAATAACTGCTACGTACTCTTCTAAAATATCAAAGAAAGGTTGAGGACTGTTCCAGATTTAAGGAGACTTCAGAGAATTAAGAGAAATGACAACTAAATACAACGTGTGATCCTAGAGTATGATCATGGATAAGAAAAAAAAATTAACTATGAAAGACATTATTGGGACCACTAACAAAACTTGAATATGACCCGTATATTATAGTATGCTGTATCTATGTTATATTTCTTGAATTTGCTAACTTTACTGTGTTTATATAACAGAATGTCCCTGTTCTTAAGGAACACACATTGAAGTTTTAAAGGGCAAAGGGAAATGATGTCTATAAGCTACTCTCAAGGGTTTCACAAAAGAAATGTATGTGTGTGGTGAGAGAGCGAAACACAAAGAGAGAGAGATGTAACAAAATGCTAACAGATGAATCTTGATAAAGGGCATGTGAAAGTTCTTTTTGCTACTTCTGTATATAATTTCTATAAATTGAAAGTATTTGAAATTAAGATTTTAAAAATAGATTATTTTGAGCATTTAACCATGTGCCCGATGTCATGCTTGGTGTGAGACATTCAAGGGAGAAGACACGGTCTCTGTCATTAACCCAGGAGTTCACAGCCTGGCATGGGCAGGACAGATAAAGAGGTCGGCATAATTCAGTGTGATAAAGGATGCTGTGAGAGCACAGAGGCGGTATGCTACACTCAGAATGGCCAGGGGAAGGGGATCAGAGGAGGCTCTTTGCAGATGAGGTAAAGGGGAGGCTTAAAGTTGGGGGAACTAATTAAGTTTGGGGTGCCAGTGGGACGTGCAGACACAGCTGACCAACAGACTATGAGATATAGAGATGACGCCCGGGCCTGTAAGCAGGAAGAGGAAGCCACCTGCCTCCTGGGCACACACAAAAAGGCATGCATTAGCAGGTGTCAGGGGCCAGGCCAATGCCACCAGAGCCTCTAAGGTAACATAAGAAGCACAGACATAAGCAAAACAACTGGAGGCTGAAAGGTTGAACACAAGTGTGCTTTACTGATGGCTAGGGATGAACTTGGTGGTGCTGTATACTGAATGCCTCAGAGACATCAGCCCCCAGATTGACAAATATAAGTAACTTGGATAAGGACATAACCCCAAATTAGTTAGGATTGCTAATAATAGACTGTGAGGTAGGAAGAGAGCATCAGGTGATCGTAAGAAACTAAAGAAGTTATTTTTCAAGAACAGGATGAGCTTTACCAGCAATAAGGATAAGGTAGTACCCAATTAACACACAACAGGATGGGGAGAGACTGTTGTTAATAGGAAAAATTCTGAGAACAGTATCGGGTCCCATAATAAAGGGAAATCAGTGAGGCAGTGCTGCTGTCTGAGAAGATGATTGGGGAATGGGAATTTCCACTCAATTAGGAAATACAAGAGCCACGATGAGAAAGTATACGAATGTTCCTAGCACAGGCCTGGTAGGAGCTCATGTTTTTTTCCTTTCTTTGAAACTTTTATATTATGGAAATTGTACAAAAATAATGAGAACAGCATTAGCTTAAACCACATGAAACTGCCAAAATGCATTTTTGACCTATAAAAATGCCAATTTCATGTTTCAAATGCAAATGAACCCCCATAAACCCATCATCACCAAGCTTCAGCAATTATTGACACATGGTCAATTTAATGCCATCCAAATCCCCACCCATTATCCAGGCTGGTTTGAAGCAAATCACCGTGGGAGTTTTTGTTGTGCTTTTGTTTCATGATTTAATATTTATAAAAGAGATTCAAATTATATAATATACATACATATATATGTTTTACTTTATTTTCTCAGTAACTCATGTATTTACATGGCTCAAAATTCAAAAGGCACGTCATGGTGTACACAATTAACATATACAGTTTTTATTTGTCAATATACTTCCATAAAGTAAAAGGAAAAGGTGCAAAACAAAAGGACAAATGAAAAGTCATCCTCCAAACCTTGTCACCTAGTCAATAGCTCTCCCTCCTCAGTGGCAACAGTTTTTTATGTATCCTTCTGGAGATGTTTTAGGCATTAAGTCAGCAAATAGATTGCAAACTAGTCACGTTGATCTGCATGTACCTTCCTTCTTTCACTTAACAAAACATTTTGGAAATCATTCCATATCATCACATGAAGAGCTCCCTCCTTTTTTTCCAGCTACCTAGCATTTCATTTTTTGAGCCATACTTTATTGGACTAATAAAATCACTATTGATGGACTTTTAGGCTGTTTCCAATCTGTTGCCATTACAGAAAATGCTGCAGTGCCTCACCTTACACATTCATCTTGCACAAAAGCAAGTAAGTATATCAGTAGGAGAAACTCCTCAAAGCCAGACTGCTGGATGAAAGGGAATGTGCATTTGTAACTTTGATATTGCCAAATTGCCCTCTATCAGGTAGGAGTTATTTTAATGCTGTCTTGGCCCTTTTATCATGCACATTTTCCCTCCTGCTCCTTTCCCCTTAACTCCCAGGGCCCCTAGGGGACTGCTTCAACATACAAACTCAGAAACACCCCTCTGACCTCAGCCTCCTATGGGTCTCCCTCCACCACCCTCTGGCCCCTACTCCCACCAGCCTGTCCTTCCTCCCCTCTCCTTTCCCAAAAGCCATCCGTGGTCTGCTTTTTTCCTTTCCTCTTTCCAAGTCAGCTTCATGATCGGCCATTTTACCAAGCTAGTGTTAACCTCTGGACTTACTCTCCCAGCTACCTTCTGCAGCACCTGCTCTGTGAAAACCCCACCATTCATTCTCCCCACCCCCCACTCCCAGGCTGCCAACTATTGCTGGAGAAGGTCACAAAACTGGCTCTGCTACAGAGGTAGGCCAGCCAGCATCAGGGGGGCCCCAAGGATTGGGAGGCAATCCTTTTGTATATGTGTAATTCTGTTAGCAATTATTCAAATCTTCTTCCTCTCCTCAGACCCCCCCTACCCCACCCTCACCCGGGTCCCTCAGTGGAGGGCATAGTTTTGGATTTCAATGACAGGACACAGGTCATCAAACAGGAGCTCCCTCAATTCTCCCCTTTACCTTGCCCTTCCCTGCTTCTCTGCACTTTTGCCTGTGCTAGCTCTTTCCCCACCCCGCAGCCTCATGGGAACAAAGGGACTTCCTCCTTAAGACTGCCTCTTGCACCTATACCTTTAAGACTAGGTTCTCTTGCCCTCTCCTGCACTTGGTCTCAGGAGCCATCCTCTTTTCCTCTGGGCAAGCTATTCCTCCTCGCTAATTTTTCCCTCTCAGCCTAAAAACATTTCCCTCTGGGTCACTTTTCCACACTATCACCAATCTTTTAAAAATTTAGTCATCTCTAAAATTACACAAGTAATTCATGCCTGCTGGCTTCACTTCCTCCTTCCAAGTCAGCTCCTAAATTTAACAGAAAGGTCAGAAAATAATAAGCGAAAAGAAGAAAATAAAAACCACCCACAATCCCACCATCCAACTGTTAATATTTTGATGTATTCCTTTCTAATCTTTTTATATGCACATATATACATGTGTATATTCATACGTATTTTTTCTTACAAAAGTGAGTCACAGTATACATACTGTTTTTGTTGTAATATATTTCAGACATCTTAGCTTTGCTATATTAGTTGTCTGACCCTGGGTAAGTAAATTAACTTCCCTGAGTCCATTTCCTCCTGTGTAAAATGAGGACTATTTTAAGTAACTACCTCACAAGGCTGTTATGAGGATTAAATGAGATAAAAATATATAAAAACACTTATCACAGTGCCTGACACATAGCAAGTTGAATTAATGCTAGCTATTATGATCTTCCCACGTCAATAAATATAGCTCTACATAATAATTTAATGAGTTCTGTCACTGCTGTGTCTAACAGGAGTGACTAAAGCACTGCAGTGACTCACAACACATATTCATTTGGCACATGAGCAAGTTTATCTGTGGGATAAACTCCGAAAAGCAGAACTGCTGCTTCAAATACCATGCACTCTTGTCATTTTGATAGATGTTGCCAAATGCCCTCCATCAAGTGGGAGTTACCATGATTTCTCTAACTTATCCCTTATTGATGGATATTAACGCTATTTAAAGTTTTTCAAGGATACAAACCCAGACTGTGAAGAACATTCTTACAACTAAATCTTTGCATAGATCCATGATTCTTTATTCAGGGCAGAGTAAAGAGTATGAGTAAGTGCACAGAGATGGGACAAATGGTGTACATGGGAAACTGCTAGTATCAGTGACACACAGAGGAGAGAATGACAAGAAGTGAGGCTGGAAGAGAATGGGACCAGATTGTGAAGGACTACAATGCCATGGTCATTCAATCAGTCAGTCACCAAATATTTAGTGACCCCTACAACAGACCAGGCACTGTTCTAGGCACTTTGTTCACTTAGCAAACAAAAAACAAAAGCCAAAAAAGATTCCTGCTCTGGGGGAGCTTACATTCCAACAAAGAGAGACAAGCAATAAAAATAATAAGTAAACTATAAAAAAAAATGTTTGAAGGTGATAAATCCTATAGAAAAAAGAAAAAGTAGAGGAGGCTAAAGGGGATCAGGAGCACTGGGTGTGGGGGGGATATTAACACTTAATATTAACATGGCATGGTGCAATATTAAATAGAGTGGCTGCTGCATTACAGAGTTTGAACTTATTTTAGCAACGCGGAATCACTGAAGTAGGCATTCACTGTGTCATCACCATCTTTGCCGTATCCACATACCACCTGATACCTGGTGATTTTCTTTAAATGAACTTACCCTGCCCTACTTACATTTATTTTATAGGAAGCTTTACAACACCAGCATGAATGGAAACCCAGTATCGCATGCCATGAAATCCAGAAAGGGAGACTGGAGGATACCTACGACTGCCCTCTTCTCTTCCTTTCAGAAACCAGCTTATAAATAAGAACAGTAACAGCAAGCACTTGTAAAATTGTGTGCTTATTATTTCTCAGGTAGCTTAGTATTTTACATGCAGCAGATAATTTTATTTTCACACTAGTTCTATGATGTAGGGACACTATCGTCCCCATTTGTTTAGGAGGAAACTTGAGCAAGTGTTTCCTCCCAAGCCCAAGTTTCCTCCTAAATAAATGGGGACAATAATAGGGACATAGGAGAGAAGGGCACATGGCTTCTGCCCACTCCATGTCCCTCTTGGGGGACCAAAAGGGGACAGAAGCTCCCAGCTACATCATCCCTTGACTACTACCCCCCAAAATTCAATGATTGAGATTAGAACTAAATTACTGCTTTACAATAAAACACCTCCCGCCGGAGTTAAATTTCTTGGTCACTAATTTTCCTGTGAAGAACTTTAATCAGAATGTCCAAACTGATTTCAGACTTGCTAGGATGGCACTTTTGATTAGAAGAGGGGAAGAAAATGCACCTTTGGAGCATGAGCTCTGGCCCCTTTTGGAAGAGGGCAGACCTGGGCAGATTTCAGTGGGGGGAGGGAAGGTTGGCACTTGCACAGCTGGAGGGAAAGAGGCAACAGAAAGAAAGGTGGGAAGAAACAAAAGACAAACTGCATCCACTTCAGTTGTCTCTAATTCAAGTCCTTAGGGGAAAGAAGCAGAATATAAATATAATAAATAATACATCAGTAGAGAGACAGAACCTAGGTTCTGTTAACCTGTTTAGTCTCTCAAAGTATACTACTGCTATTCAACTTCCTGAGAAGTGTGCTCTGTTTCTAAAAAAGGGGGAAAAAAGCCAAAGGCTTACAACCAAGAAAAGTTCAATATAATATAGTAACCCTAGAACGCGAGCACCAGTGCAGTCCTTCAATATTTGACTTATAAAGGGAAGATGAGCACTTGTATAGAGTACATAATAATGTTTTCTTAATGGCTTAGAGAAAATTGGAGACTAAAGAAAAGCATCTTATGGAAACAAGAAATCTAGGAGCAGAAGGGGTTGGAATCTCTGGAGCAGAGCAGGCATTGCCTAATGACCCCACATAGCCTGCAAATGTGATCTGTTATGTGGAGCCTACATCACAAAGGAAAACAGTATTGGATCTGTTTGATGCAGACCATCTATGATGGGATAGAAATCCCCAAAGGCAAGTATACTACCCCCTTAGGAAAGTAGACATCAAAATCCTTTGGTTGATAACTTCGGGAATGCGGAACCACATTTTCTAGGACACAAATGGCTTCCTTCTCCCGCCCAACATTTGAGGAGTCCCAGATTCAGGCACTTTGGCACTTACGCTGGAGTTCTTATTTGGTAAAGTGACATAGCAAAACGTGTTGCTTGGTAACATATGCTCTCTAAACCCTTGGATCTTGGGTACCGTGAAATAGTCCAACTGTATCCACTGTTTTGTCTCACTTTGTTTTTGTGTGTTTTTTAAAATTTCTTTCTTGTCACTGAGATCCAAAGGCTGATACCACACTTCATAGCTTTCCAGGTACCCACAGCCTCTAACCAACAGGACACTGGAAAATGTGTACAAAGCCAGACTCTTCTCATGTGAGTAAGCGAGGGAGTTTGTGTGGCTACATACTCATACACATAGCTTCTCTTTAACTGAGTATGATTTATTTATGAATTTATCTTGGAGTTAACTAAAAGAAGTGGGAAGTCATATGAAGCTATTCCTAAGAATTTTAGGAGCCTCTGGAGGAAGTCAGGTCAGTTTACTTTCTAAATCAAACAGAATTATCTTTTGAAGGAAGTATGCACTTTAGCCAATCATTTTAAACAGTAATGAATAATTGCATTTGACCAAATAACAAAACCCAAGATATACAGAGTCAATTCTTTGAAAACAAATATAATCTGATGAACATTTTTGATAAAATAAACACATTTAAACATATTTCCTCACCCTCACTGATGGCTTTCTTATCTCAAGCAACATTTAATACAACACATCCTTTTGAAAAGTAGGATCTCAAAATCAAAACATTGTTTAAATGAACTACGTATGTGAACTACATAAATGAATAAGCATTGCTGGTGGGAATATAAAATACTAAAATCACTTTGGAAAACAGGTTGGCACTTTCTTATAAAGTTAAACATGCACTTACCACATAATATAGCAATACTACTAGGTATTACTAGGTATTACTAGGTATTACAATTCAAAAGAAATGTAAACATATGTCCACACAAAAGTTAAAACACAAATATTTATAGCAGCTTTATTCATAATACCCCCAAGTGGACACCCAAAAATCCATCAAAAGGTGAATGGATAAACAAATTGTGCAATAAACACACAATGAAATACAACTCAGCAATAAAAATGAACTACTGATACAGGGAGCAGCATGGATGGATCTCAAGGACATTTCACGCAAAAGTAACCAGACACAAAAAAGTACATATTGTGTGAATATATATACAAAATTCTATAAAAGAGAAGTCTAATCGATAGTAATGAATAAAAAGAGATGAGTGTAACCTAGAGCCTAGATTTCAGTGGGGGAAGGGAAGGTTGGCACTTGCACAGCTGGAGGGAAAGAGGGAGCAAGTGGTGAGGGTGAGAAAAAATTAACTACAAAGGGGTAGTGGACATTTTCTGTGGTGTTAGAAGGGTCTATATCTTGATTGCAAGCTTAAAATGGGAGCAATTTGTAATAAGTATGTAAATTATATCTCAATAAAGTTGATTTTAAAAATAGCATAAATAGAAAATCCTTCAAAAGTTGAAGATTTAAAGTTATTTCTGCTTGGCAAGTATAAGTATTAAGTATCCTATGTAAACTGTGTGCAAAGATGCAGTTCCTATAACCAGAAAACTATTCTTTCGAAAAAACTAAGCACAGAGTTACAAATGGTAAAATTTCATTCTTTTTTATGACTGAGTAATACTCCATTGTTAAATGTACCTGTTTCTTTATCCAATCATTTATCGATGGTCATTTCCGTTGTTTCCATATTTGGCTATTGTGACTAGCACTGCAATAAATATGGGGTGCATATATTTTTTTTTGAATTAGTGTTTTGGATTTCTTTGGATAGATACCCAGGAATGGAATTGCTGGGTCATGGATGGACCTTGAGAATATTATGCTAAGTGAAGTAAGTCAGACTGAGAAAAAGGCAAATGACATATGATCTCACTTACATGTGGAATCGAAAGAACAGAATACATGAGCAAACAAAACAGAAATAGACTCAGAGACATAGGAAAAAAAAAACTATTGGTTGCTAGATGGGAGGGGGAGAAGGTGAAGGGATTAGAAAGTGCAAATTAGTAGACACAATATAGTTATGGGGATGTGAAATACAGTATGGGGAATATAATCAACAATGTTGTAAGTTGCTTTGTACACCTGAAACTAATTAAAAAATATAAACAAAAACTAAGTGCACAGTCATATATGCAGGGTGGAAGACATTGGGTCGATGCTAATTGAGCTGGTATGTACAGGTTCCCAGGCTCTTTTAAATAGTGCTTACCAAGTGGGAGGAGTAGCAAAAGGAATAAAAGACAAAAGATTCATTAGGCTGGGAAGAAGACCAATGTATGCACTAGGTTTGTCAGGAGAACTGGGATCAGATCAAGGACAAGAAATGATATTCTACATCACCATGAACACTGGCTTGTTCCTGTCATCTTGTGAGATGCCTTGCAATAGAGAGGACAATCAATCTGGATGCAGCTTGACTTTGTCTAAAAAGTGGTACCAAAGACTGGGACAAAAAGTAAAAAATGGTAAAGGACAAGAGGGTCTTCAGATTCCTTGGTGAAACTGCAGGAAATCTCTTGCCCTCCCCATCAGAATGGAACCTATCTCATGCTCCTTTAAGTGTTTGGTAAGAAGTTCTACTAGGGTTTTTAATAGCCAGGAGATTAGATGATAAATTGATCTGGAACATTTTATTCATCTATATAGCTTTAGAAATTAAAAGATGGGGGAATATATATAATTGAATATCTCTTATATACAATCTTAGGATAGGATTCAGAGTATAGTCACACTGAACTAGGAAGTTGTCTTTTTTTTTAATATCTCATACCTCTAGCTGAGCAGCCCTAAGACCAACACTAGTGGCAGCTGGCCTTGGTTTGTGGTTTGGTCTCATAAGGCCTTCCATTCATGGCACCAGCAATGGCCATCTGCAGATTGCTTTGTAGCTCCTGCTGGTTGGCCCTGGGTGGGGAACAGACCGTGGCTGAACTTGACCTGCAGCCAGGAGCACTCCCAGGTGGTTCTGGGGATCGCATGCCCAGTGATCAGTTTCAAAATGAGCTGGAGCATTAGCCAGCCTCTTCCAAGGATGACACACCCAAGGGTTGAATTGGGCAGGCACCAAACCCCTTGCATCCTGCTCTGTAGGGTCAGACCCTGCACCACAACCCCTCCACTGTAGTCATGGCCAGTCCCAACAACCAATGAGACTGAGGGTCAATCCTTCTCACTGAAATGCAAACAACCAAGGCTCAACTACAAGAGGAGGGCACACACAACCCACGCAAGAGGCACACTTGGAGCACCAGGACTAGTGACAAAGAAGACTATGCCACTGAGCCCCGCAGGACACCTACTACATAAGGCCACTCTACTAAGACGGGAAGACATCTCCCTAATACATTGAAACAAACACAGGGAGGCAGCCAAAAGGGGAGACAACTAAACATGTCCTAAATAAGAGAACAGAACAAAGCTCCAGAAAAAGAAGTAAACAAAATGGAGACAAGCAATCTATCAGATGCAGAATTCAAAACACTGGTTATAAAGGTGCCCATTGATCTCAGTGAGAACTTCAATAAAGAGATAGGAAACATAAAAATGGAGATAAAAATCATGAGAAAGAACCAGTCAGAAATAAAGAATACTATAATGGAAATGAAAAATACATAACAGGGAATCTACAGGAGATTAGATGTAGCAGAGGATCAAAGCAGCATCTTAGAAGATAAGGTAGCAGAAAACACTCTTATCAAAAGAGCAAAAAGAAAAAGTAATCCAAAAAAAAAATGAGGAGAGTTTAAGGGGTCTCTGTAACAACATCAAGCATACCAACATTTGCATTATAGGGGTACCAGAAGGAGAATAGAGAAGGGAAGGAATTGAAAACCTATTTGAAGAAATAATGACAAAACATTTTTCTAACCTGGTGAAGGAAATAAATATACAACCCCAAGAAGCACAGAGAGCTCCAAAGAAGCTGAACTCAAAGAGGCCAACACCAAGACACACCATAATTAAAATGTCAAAGGTTAAAGACAAAGAGAGAATCTTAAAAGCAGCAACTGAGATAATAATCAGGTTCCAGTCAAGATGGCACAGTAGGTAAACATTGTATTTACCTTCTCTCATGACCACATCAAAATTACAACTGAAGTACAAAACAACCATCATTGAGAATCACCTAAAATCTTGCTGAACCAAAGCCCTACAACTAAGGACGTGCAGAAGAAGCCACCTCGAGACTGGTAGGAGGATCAGAAAAGCAGAATGGGCTGGTCACCACCGATGTGTGACCATTAAAAATTGGGAGTGGTATCTTGGTTATGGAGGTATCCCACACCCAGAGGAGTGAGACATCTGAGCCCTACCCCAGGCCAGAGTTCCAGTGCCAGGGAGGGAAGTCTCCATGATTTCTGGTTGTGAAAACCAGCAGAGATTGTGGCTGAGTGAGACAGAGAACAGCTGGAGTCCCAGCCACTCCTCTTAATGGGACCCTGAAAGGACTTACTGACAGAATCACTGGCTCTGAGATCCAGTGCTGGGGCAGCAGCTGGAAAGGCAGCAGGCACATATGGTGGGGAACTGAGTTATCTGGCTTGGATAGGAACTGGAAGGGCAGTTTTCTTCTGGATGGAGGAAATTGTGGAGGTCATTTTTTCTTTGTTGAGCCCTCCCTCTTCCCAGCATGTATACCCAGGTGGCCACCATATTTGAGTCTCCATCAAACTGGCTAATGCTATTTATTTGCCACACCCTGATGATTCTGAGACCCTGCCCCACCCAACTTTCACACATACCCAATCCACTTCTAGTAGCTTTTGCATACAAACTGCCAGCCTTAGCTCATGCTTCAGATTTTCCTAGGGTCTCTCAAATTTTCTTGGAACCCAGACAAGCAGCATCTGGCTAGAGCATTTCCTGTACCTCTGGCTGAGCAACCCTAAGGCCAGCAATAGCGGCAGCCAACCTTGGTTCACAGCTTGCCCTCTCAAGTCACTTCCAAGCACAGCACGGGCAGCAGCAATCCATGGATTTCTTTGTGGCTCCTGCACTGGCCGCAACTGAACTTGACATGCAGCAGATACCTTCCAAGGTGGTCCTGGGACTGGCAGCCGCATGGCCAGCTTCAAAAAGATCTGGAGCATCATCCAGCTGCTTCCAAGAAGGACACAACCAAGGGGCTTATTAGGCAGGCACCAGAGCCCTGCTGAGGCAGATGTTGCTCTGTAGGGTCAGCCTGTGCACCACAACTCTTCCACTGTAGTCATGACCAGTCCTCACAACCAATGAGCCCAAGGGTCAATCCCTCCCATCAGCATGCAAATAGCAACCAAGGCTCAACTACAACTGGAGGACACACACAATCCACACAAGGGACAAACATGGAGTGCACAGTTCAAGTGACCAGGAAGACTGTGTCATTGAGCCCCACAGCACACCTACTACATATGGCCACTCTACTAAGACAGGAAGACATAGCAGCCCTACCTAATACATAGAAACAAACACAGGGATACACACCAAAATGGGGAGACAAAAAAACATGTCCCAAAGAAAATAACAGAACAAAGCTCCAGGAAAAGAACTAAACGAAACGGAGACAAGCAATCTACCAGACACAGAGTTCCAAATACTGGTTATAAGGATGCTCAGTGACCTCAGGGAGAACTTCAACAAAGAGATAGGAAACATAAAAATGGAGATAGAAAACGTAAAAAGAACCAGTCAGAAATAAAGAATACTATAACGGAAATGAAGAATACATAACAGGGAATCAACAGATTAGATGAAGCAGAGGATTGAACTAGCAATGGAGAAGATAAGGTGGCAGAAAACACCCAATCAGAACAGAGGAAAAAAAATCCAAAAAATTGAGAAATTGAGAAGAGTTTAAGGGCGGGGCCTCTGCAACAAGTGTACCAACATTCACATCACAGAGGTACCAGAAGGAGGTCAAGGAATTGAGAAACCTATTTGTAGTAATGACAGAAAACTTCCCTAACCTGGCAAAGGAAATAGATATGTTACGGGAGTCTCAGTTCTTCTTGTAAACACAGTGAAGAATCAAAAGTCAGCAAGTTGATTAGTCTGCAAGCAGGGTTTATCAGTGATATGTTGTCAGGGAAGAGACAGGCTTAGGTGGGAACGAGGGGCCTATGCGAGATGGGGAAGAGAGAGAGAGGGACAGAGGAGGGAGAGAGAGGGAGAGAGAGAGAGAGAGGGAGGGAGGGAGAGAGAGAGTCCTTGTCCCGAGGACTTATCTGAACTGGGAAGTATTCTGAAATTACTTTTTTAGTCACAGGAATCTAATAACATCACATTTTTTTAAAGGAACTAATAGAGAGATATTTTTTAAAAGTATGGAGGGTTGAGGTCATTTCTGGGTGCCACACTTGAAGGATATTGACCAGAAAATGTTCAGAGGCCAATGGCTAGGATGGTAATAAGGTCTGGAAACCACCTCATAGAAAAAAAAAGACTAGAATGGAAACCTAGAGGAGAAAATATTTGTGGGGACGTGGTAGCTGTTGCTAAACATCTGAAAGTCTGTATCTATGGGAGAGGAGATGGATTTTGCTTATTTTTTTTGGCATTCCCTATGACAAATTATGACCAAAGGATGGAAGGTAGATGAGTTCAATATCAGGAAGAATTTTTGAATGAGTAGAACTTTCTAACAGTTGAAAGTCTCCCTGACTCTCCTTCAATGAAAGTTCAAGTAGAAGTAAGTGAAGAGTCCAATCGTGGCGAGGGAGTCATTCCCTTCCTCACACAATTAATAACGGCACACGTTTCAAAAATATATGTATTTTAACTTCTGTTATTTCTTGATTATGTAAGTAACAGATATTCTATGTGGGAAAATTTGAAAATACAGATAAGCAAAGAGAAAAGCAAATAAAAACAAAATCATCCATCTCCCTACCTCCCAAAGACTTAAATATGTTGGTACGTAGCTTTACAGACTTTTTTCTGTTATTTATCCATATAAATATATATACATAGACTTTTTAAAAACAAAAATGAGATCCCAATGACACTGTTTTTTCTACTGTACAATATAGTATAAACATCCTTTGATGTCAAGTGATACACGACTGTGCAGAGATTTCCATGGAATGAATGTACTATGATTTGTTTAACCCAATGTTTGCCAAAGGGTATTCACATAACAGCAATCCCATAAAATAACCCTTAAAAAAAGAGAACTTAGGTTAAACTGTTTTAAAATGTTTCATACTATATTCTCCTTCTTGGGCTTTCACAATGTTAAAGAAACAAGTTTAACTTAATTTCCGAAACTTACTCGACCAAAGATTGCCTGTGGCCTCCTCCTTCTTTAATTCTTCAGGACACTACTTATTCACATTTTATAAAACACCCTGAGAAATGCTGGCTTAACTGATCCTTTAGTTACATTTCAATGGCATTAATTACATTCAATTTTTTATGTAACCATTCCCACTGTTTCCAAAACTTTTTCATCATCCCCCCAAAAAACTCTGTAACTCCTCTTTCTCCCTTCCACCAGCTCCTGGTAAACTGCAATCCACTTTTTGTCTCTATGAATTTGTCTTTTCTAAATATATAAGTGGAGCCATGCAATATTTGTCCTTTTGTGTCTGACTTATTTCACTTAACATGTTTTTCGAAGTTCATCCAATGTTATAGCATGTATCAGAACTTCATTCCTTTTCAGAGGTGAATAATATTCCATGTATGGATGTACCACATTTTTATCCATTCATCTGGTGATGGACACTTGGGTTGTTTCTACCTTTTGGTTATTGTGAACAATGCAGGAATACTGACATACCAGTATGTATTTGAGAACTTGTTTTCAAGGAGTGGAACTGTTGGATCACATAATTCTGTTTAATATTTTCAGGAACTGCCACACTGTTTTCCACAGTCACTGCATCATTTTACATTCTAACCAGCAATATACAATGGTCCTATTTTTCCATATCCTCACCAAACCTTGCAATTATCTATCTTTTTTATTATAGCCATCCTAGTGGGTGTAAAGTGCTATTGCATTGTGGTTTTGATTTGTATTTCCCTAATGATTAATGATATTGAACATCTTTTACATGTGCTTCTTGGCTGTTTCTTCTTTGAAGAAACGTCTATTCATAAAGTCCTTTGACCATATTTTAATTGGGTTGTTTGTCCTTTTGTTGCTGAAATAGAGGAGTTCTTTATATATTCTGGATTAAATCCTTATCAGATATGATTTACAAATATTTTCCTCATTTTATAGATTCTCCTTTCATTGTCTTGTTAATGTCCTTCAATGCACAAAAGTTCTTAATTTTGATAAAGTCCAATTTATTAACTTTTTTCTTTTGTTGCTTATTCTTTTTGTGCCATATCTAAGGATCCATTGCGAAATCCAAAAATCATAAACATTTACTCCGTTTTTTTCTAAGAGTTTAATGGTTTTAGCTCTTCATATTTAGATCATTGATTCCTTTTGAGTTAATGTTTATATATGGTTGAGGTAGGAGTCCAACGTCATTACTTGCATGTGGATATTCAGTTGTCCTAGCACGATTTGTTGAAAACATTAGGTTTTTCACAATGACAAATAACATTACAGTAAACATCCTTTTCAAACTGTTCCATATTTTCCCTAAGAAAAATTCCTAGAAGAGGGGCTATAGCAAAAGATGTGCACATTTTGAAGGCTTTTGTACATACCACCAAACTTCCTCCAGAAAGGACATTAGGAAACCACCACAGTGAATTCAAATACCACTTTCCTCACACTCTCAACAGCCTTGTATATTATAAAAAATGTTTAAGCCTCTACTAATCCATGTGGCATGGGAATGTGTTCCAAAGCAAGTTTCAGGGAGTTGTAGTGAACTTCCCTTGACAGCCCCAACATCCTAGCCTCAGCAGCTTCCTTTCCAAAGACCTCACACTTATGAAAAGATTACCCAAGAATAGGATTTGATGTAAACCACTGTGGAGTTTAATATAAGTCTAGTTAAGGAAGCAATCTAAACCCTTCCTCTCTGAAGAGTGAGACTAGAAATGCAAAGTATAATTTGGTTTCTCTGCTGGATAATGTAATTTCAAAATATTTCCTTCCTCGGCACAAAATCACAAACCAGCTGTTTGTGACTTTCAAATGTGTCCCTCTTCCTTTGTGTTTAATGGAGAATTACCAAGCACAAGAGCCATGCCAAGAAATCAACTAAACTGAAGTTAGAGGGTTTTTATTTCTTTCTTTTTTTTTTTCTTATAGTCATATGATAATTATTGAGGAAAAAGAAAAAAGCTATTTTGCTGGTCGTCTGCTTCTCAGTACTAGTCGAGTACTTCCAAATGTGTATTGAGACAGAATTTTACAGTTGATGTAACTTTTGGCCCTGTCTCCTTCGCATCTCTGAAACAAACATACCAAGTATATCTTTATTTTATTTTTTTCTCAAGCTGTAGTTACAGTAGAAAGAAAATTTTATGGTGAGTGCTTTGCCAGTGGGAACTTGTTATTAATATGGAAATCCTGAGAGGATCATTTATCCACACAAAACAAGAAACTGGGGGAAATTAGCTTTCCACATTTCATCATAAAGCATGCATAATTCATAGAAGAGAGGAAACTATTGATGAAGCTGAACAAAATGAGTTTCTTGTTGCCAGAAAGAATCAAAATATTAGGTATAAAGCTTTCTAATTTCCTAAATATTTTCTTAAAGTCTTGTGAAGTTTAATGCCATCATGACTTTCACCATCATGCTAGTAAAGGTGAAGGCAGATGTTTTTACAGAATCAATAAAATTGTAAGAGACAGAAGGGACCTTATAAATATCTTGTCCAACTTCACTTTACAGATTGGAAACCTGAAGCCCTCAGAGGTGAAGAGACCTGCCCACAGTCATACAGAGCTAATGACAGAGCAGTTCTCCTGACTCTTGTACTAATAATGTAGTCCAGCCATACCCCTAAAAGGTTGACATGAACAATTATGTTACCAATTTACTTTTCTGTCAGTAATGCCACAGATTTCTCCAATTTCATACATCTAACTATTGTTCAATTAATAGGATTTAGTCCATAACTGTATTAAGTGAACGCATTTCTTTTCAGAGACCATGGTCATTTTAAGTCTCCCACTGTTAAGAAAGTTGAGCAAGTTTCCAAGATTCCTCTATGATATATGACTCTTTCCACCTACACATTATAGACATTTGTAAAAATCAACCTTAGTTATTCTTGGGTTAGGAATCACATTGTAAGAAATCTGTGAGACACCATGGAATTTAAGGGCAACAAAACTACCTTTTTGTCAGAGAGCTTACTGTTCTCTGGCCTTTTCTAAATGCACAATTCAACTATTTGACAGTGAAGTCTACCTATATGACAGATTTTTCAAGCTCACCTTTTAAGATCTAAAACATTAAAAAACATTTCAGGCAACTTGTAATTAGTTTTCTCTATAGATATGCAAAGTGCCATACATGCATTTTTATCCTGGATATTTATACATAGTTGCTTCTAGGTGAATTTTAAAAATTCATTTAGGAGATGAGATTAAATATATCCTGTAGTGGGAGTACTAATTCAAGGAGCAGGGAAGAAGACTAATGAAAAACTAAAATCTTAACTCATGGGCTTTTAATAGCTCATTTGATTTCCCTCAATTCTGAAGAGCCAATGAAACAGGACACCTAGATACAAATTTTAACCCCATTCCCCCTTTTTAATGCAAAAGCTTTCTAATAGAGAGTTGTCCAACAAGAGAATGAACTGTTGTGTGAGGGAGTCCGTTTGTTACTACGGATTTCAAACTATGGCTAAAAGATAATAATCTGTCTGGAATTCTTAAAAGGATTTTTGCATTGAAAAGTAGATTAAGACTTCTAAAATCCTTTAAATTCTAAGATTCTGTGATTTCAATATTGTCATTCTCTCCTAGTTTCATAGCACAAGGGTCCTTTCATGTGTGTATCTATAGTCATTATATTAGACTGTCTGTATCATTATCTTTGTACTTTTGTTATCCCTCTTGAAGATAGGGATGATATCTCATTCATCTTCATCTATCATACAATTTTAAGTATAGTTTCCTGTACACAGAAAGTATTCATTAAATACCCATTGAATATACTTTAAATTATAACCTTAATTGGTTGCTTTAGCCATTATAAAATTTAAGAACCATATTTCTTTCCCTGATATGAGACTCTAACTTTATTACTGCAGTGAATTTTTATGTTAAGATGAATTTGGAGTGCTGCTCTTTTATAAGGTTATAAGTAAAACAGGAGTACTTGATTGAACATGAATACATATTTAAGGCTTAAAAATGAGGTTTAAAAAAACAGAAAAACATATTGTCCCTTTCATTTACCCTTTCATTAATAATGTGAAAACTAGCATGTATGTACACATACAAACATATATATT
>NC_138046.1:21816712-21969824 GCF_964194185.1 Rhinolophus hipposideros
CCTATACTTTACATCCCCATGACTACTGTGTAACCACCAATTTGTACTTCTTAATCCCTTCTCCTTTTTCACCCACCCCCAAATCCCCATCCAGCTGACAACCATCAAAATGTTCTCTGTATATGAGTATGTTTTTGTTTTGTTTCTTTATTTTGTTGTTTAGATTCCATATGTAAGTGAAATCATATGGCATTAGTCTTTGTCTCACGTATTCCACTCAGCACAATACCCTCCAGTTCCATCCATTTCACTGCCGTCGTGACCAGAAATCTAGTAATTCTTGAATATGGGTATGTATACATAATTGTTTTTTTCAACAAAATTAGATTTGTACTGTATATAATACCAATATGTAATCTATTTTTTGTTTCTAATGATTATAATTTTCTCATAATAGTCAGTAAATTCTAAAACATGGTTTTATATAGCCATGTAGTAAGGCTGTATCACAATTAATCTCATTCCTCATTTTAAACCTTTAGGTTGTTGCTATCTTTATTTTGCTAGTAAACCTACATAATGAACTAAATATACAAAGATCAATTTTTATAGCACACAATGAGCAAAATAAATATAATTTTAAAGATTAAGAAGAAAAATCTAATTTCAAGAAAATGCAATGCCATAAACTTCACTTTGAAGTAAATGTCAAAATCTGTACAATGCTACACTTTCATGTGATAACCATGGGTGGACATAAGAAAAACTGATGTAGAAACTCGTAACTTCTAGGGTGGAATATAGTTGAATGAGAAAATGCTAAGCCCACCTATTCATTAAAAAATATCCCTAAGAACAGTTTCCACAGGCCTTCTTTAGGATTAGTATAATCATGGCTCAAAAAAGTATCCTGTCCCATTCCAGATTACACTTACAGCATCATGGAAAAATGACTCATCTCTTATTTTTGTTTTAAATTAAAGATAAGACAAATCAAAACAAATTCATCATAGAAGAAAATTATAATTTTCTTTGCTGAAACAATTATTATTTGCAAAGCGATATTTATAGCTGCCTAAGTTCTGCAGATTTCTTAGAATTACCACTTGAAGCCTTATTTTCTCTTGCTTATTCCTAATGGAAGTAACAGCTGCTTATTCCCATAAAATACACCTTCATATGCTTGGAGACTCTAACCTTTATCTCCACTCTCCTCCACTTCACAGAGTCCTCATTCTTTCTCATTCTCCTGCACTCCCCACCAGGACCTCTTTTTGATTTTTTATACCATCTTTCCCCACATTTCCCTTGTATTAATGGGATCCAAATACTGTGTTTCCCTGAAAATAAGACCAGGTCTTATAGTAATTTTTGCTCCAAAAGACGCATTAGGGCGTATTTTCAGGGGATGTCTTATTTTTTCATGCACAACAATCTACATTTATTCAAATACAGTCATGTCATCTTCTTCTGGAACATCGTCATAACATACTAAATGCATCCGTCTGGCTGATGATCTTAACTAGGACTTATTTTCAGGTAGGTCTTATTTTCCAGGAAACACGGTAGGATATAGTTTCTGGTTTCCCCAATCAATATTCATATTCCAAAATAGATAAATAAAATTTCTGCTCAATCTGTTATTGCATCTGAAAGACCAGATAAATTTTCACCAAATTTGGACATGCTATGTTTGGGAGGGTCTGACTTAAAATATAGACTACATGGTATCTATAGAAGTTCTTAGGGACACTTCAAAGAAACGAGGCAGTCACCTTCCAGAGCAGCTGGAAACCAGGTATAAGAATCTTGTTTGTGACACACCATGTCCACCAAGACACTTGGCAGAAGCCAAGTCTATTATGTCAAAATTGAAATATAAATTTTTAAATCATAAATTCTAAGAAAATTCCAAGCATTTTCAGTGTCATAAAACATTTTCTGTGTAAATGTCTTAAAGGAGAAATAATTTAATTTAGTAAAACACTGTCTTCAATTTAAGCATGTTTTATTTTAAAACCTCAAATGAGCCCAACTTTCTAACAGCTCCTTAACTGTTAATATATTTGAATGTTTTTTTTCAACACTAGCCCACACTTCCCAGCACAGGCAAAAGACCCCTAAGCTAGGTCATTGATCTATCAACTAAAAACAATGTATTTAGTTTGGAAAAGAGTGTCTTCCAGAATTGATCTAGTCTTAGAATATAATAAGTACATGCTGAGTTAGGTATGTTATGTTTCAATTTCTTTCCCTATAGTTTTGCTCTTCTTCCCCTCCTCCCTCTCCTCCTATTTTTCTTTTTCATCTTCCTCCTCCTCCTCCTCCTCCTCCTCCTCTTCCCCTCTTCTCCTCCCCCTCCTCCTCCTTCTCCTTCTTTCCCATCTTAATGGATTTTTCACAAATACACATTTTAAAAGTTTAATCTCCTTTTTTATTTATCGATTTCCCTCCCAATTAGTTATTTGGTTAAACTTGACACTAAGCCTATAATTCAGTAGTGGTGTTAACAAAAGAGGAAGAAGAACACAGCTTAGTGAGGTGGGGTTGAGGAATGGGATCCAGGATTGTGGGAGTTTAAGAAAAAAACATACTTCTGTTTTTTCCGTTGCCCTTTTATTACTGAGTAGGTAGGTCATTTGCCATATATTTAATAAAAAAATAACTCCCATAAAGAAGTGAAACATCAAAGAACATATACCTTAGCATACATTTTTAGTATTGTAAGTGCATCTAATTTGTATCAACTTTTTCATATGATATTAGCATGTACGTGTGGTAGCAGGGCAGGGCAGGGG
Source organism: Rhinolophus hipposideros (assembly GCF_964194185.1). Lineage (NCBI taxonomy): Eukaryota > Metazoa > Chordata > Mammalia > Chiroptera > Rhinolophidae > Rhinolophus > Rhinolophus hipposideros. The sequence continues at coordinate 21,819,451 of NC_138046.1, forward strand.
TTGAGATTCAGCAGAATACTTGATAACTGATTTACTCTATTTGTTCATTCGTTCATTCCCCACCTTATTTCAGAAAGCATTTAAGGCAGCTAGCTTGGTGAATAACACTTATATAATGGAAATCATAATACTCGACTACACTGGAATCAAATTTTTCAATTCACAGTTATATGGCATTTTATAGATTTCAAAATGACTTTACATATAGTTTTCTTTAAAAGGCCTCTAGTAACTTATCAAACATATTTCAAATAAATAAATCCTCTAAGATGAATTTTTGTATAACACTTAATTTTATGCTATTTTACAAAAATAATTCAAGGCTATATTTATTTCTGCTGGTAGATAAAAGTACCTTTTCTTTTTATTGATCCAAGGATACTTGGTCTAATAATGTTGGTGGAACTTTGACTTCTTCTAAAATAAAATTATCACAATCATTACAAGAAAATGTTTGAACAAAATCAGCTATAACTATTTCATTATAACAGATCTAAAGACATAGACTTTAAAAGGAGACTTTGTATAGTATCCTACATCCCATCATTCTACTGCTTTTCTCTAAATATGAGTCGAAACAGGAATGCTCCAGGACAGAAAGCTATCTTATAATTTATAAGGATTCAGGATTTCCCCGAGTTGTGGGGACAAAAGCTAGAAGGATCTGCAGTCCTGGCCTTGACTTGCCTTGAATCAAGTGAGAATCCTGGGTGAAGGAGCAGGTACAGTTATTTAAAGTTCAAGAGTTAGCTCTGATTCTTATCAACAAGCTGGGTCAGAGGAAGAGTATGTTCAAACAGGTTAATAATTGCTGATTCTTCATATATTCACATGTTGTCACATGTTCTTAGTCACTTGATTATTTTCAATATACAAAATGATAAAGCAAAACAATGACATTTTAATTTAGCTAAAAAAGACATCACTTTGGTTGTCACAGAACCTGGAGCTATAATTTCTTTGAAGTTTCTAAAACTCTTATTTTAATAAACAATTTGGTATTTTCTTATAATATAAACTTACAGTGTAAATCGTCGCATAGGACTGGGTTTAGGACGTGTAAGCAAATCAGTGCAATTCACACCAGTTTGTAATGATGGAGAAAAACATTGCTGAAACAAAATTGGAACAGAGGTTTTAAATCTGCCACTTTTCACAGAAACAGATTAGTGGTTTCGTAGAGAGGTCAGGGGCGGGTGGCAGGGAAAGGGGTTGATAGAGCAAAAGATCATGAGAAAATTGTTTAGAGTGTGGGAACTCTTCTATATCTTGTGATAGGATTGTACACAATTACCAAAATCAATCATATTGAATAATTAAAAGCTGATGACTTTTGTTACATGTAAATAATACTTTTAGGAAATGAAAAGAAAAGGACAACTATAATTTAGAATCAGATATACAATACATATGGTCCCCAAAAGATTTGGGTGGTGAAGCATTAATGCTTCATAAGTATTTCGAGGGACACAGACTTTTACACATTCCTTTCTTACCTTCCCAATCCCCCTGGTAATAGACGCTTTTGAGGATACTGGAATTAAATCAGTACACTTAGGAGAAGATGGATTCTCTAAATTGTTGTCACTCTGTGAAAGCAGAAAACAGTGTACAATTGTAGCACCACCAATTATTTACCTATCAAATAATTAGGAAGGTAGCTGTGGCATGGAGAAGGGAATCCTTACTGAGTCAGTGGTTGTACTAAGGTGAGGAGCTCTCACCATCTTCAAGCAAGCAGGGAACCCTAGATTCACTTCCTTTGTCTTTTGGGAAAGAGAACTACATGGTAATTGAGGGACTTCCCTAGTGACCCCAGAAGACCTAGAATGTGCATACTCAATATTGAGTGATACCTACTATACACACAAATCCTAAGTTTAATTTTTTTCTCTTTTGGTTTGACTTATGCTTTATTATTGAAAAATATAAGGGGTTAGCCTTTGGACAGGAATCCACCATCCTTCCAGAATGCCAGCATTTTGAATAAACCTGCTTTTCTTTCCACCAAAAAAACCCACAGAAAAACCAAAAAAACAAGAAAACCCAAAAAAACCTATAATACTTTTCCTAGGAAGTAGCAAAAAGGATTTGGTTAGAACTAAGATACAAATGGGACAGCAAAAATAAATACAGCTATAATAGATGCTTATAGATTTTATGTACACAAAATCAGTACTACATAATTCAGGATTTCAAAATGTCCTCTTTTCTTTTCCAAGACACAAGGAGAGTTTTACACGTTCCCTTCCTCCTCCTAACACATTCTCAGATTCATTCACACCAACACCTAAAGTAATTAGAATCCTGTCAGTTAAGGGACTCCAAAGCATCTATAAATTGTATTAGCACCAAAACATGAAGAGTGACAGGCTCCAGAAGTTATCTACTCATTCTTCAGGACTACTGAATCAGGGATAGATAGAGGCCCATCTAAGGCACTCAATGCTCAAAGAATAAGATGTCACTGTTTTTGCTGATGACCCATTTCTGTATCTAATAATTCCCAAATCTGGAAATTGACATCTAAACAGAATCTCTTCTACTTAAATTTCAGCTCATTTCTTGTTTTGTTACCTGAGATGTACCTGAAAAAGAACCCTGAACATCATTAAACTACCACAACTAAGTAATCATAATGTGTATGGAGACATTAACGAATGCTAGCAAAGGATGTAACTAAATCCCAAATACGTTTAACTTACAGTTGTATGTTAGTGGGAGTATATGTGTAAATCCAATGTCTATGCCTTAAAACTCTAGTATATAGTTAATAAATTATGTTGAACGAAGTGAAATCATTTATTTTATTTTTTGTCATCTAAGCAATTTAACCAGCACAACTGAACTTTTTAAAGACCCACTCAGATAGACAGGAAGCTGGTCCACAACAATATTTTTTGTTTCACACAACTATTTACTTTGAACCCCACTTTCAAACAATGTTAGTTATTTGTATGAGAAAATCATAAACTCTTTCTTAAGAGCAAGCAAAAATTATTTATGCAGCATATATAATTTTAGTTGTCAATGAAATCTTAGATTTCTAGAACTTACAGCAAAACTAGGTAGTGCCAACATTGAAAATCAGTAAAAATTTCAAATTTTCTACAAAATTGAAGTGTTAATATCATACCAAGTTCAAAGATTCTTCCAAAGATCGACTTATCTTCATTGTAGTTTGTACCTCCCTACAAAAGAAAAGACATCAGTACCGCAGTTTGCCTATCTAAAAGAAAAGATGTGACTGAATATACAAGTGATCAGAATGGTAATTCAAAGTACACTACTCACCATTCATGCATTACTTCTCTTTTTATTAAATCCATGCATTCTTCCTGAAAGGCAAGAACATGAGAATAAACTGAATAAAGTTCCTACAGTTTTGCAAAGTGATTTCATTTGGCTGTACCTTTGTTATTCACTGGGCTATAGAAGAGATGGAGTACAATGGAACCTCTAAACAAGTGTCTGGTTCTCTCCTTTTCATTGTTGCACCTACCACACTGAAGATCTATTACTTATGCACTGCAATGCATCAGATATGCAAGAACTAATTGGAGAAACACTTTGTGCCTTTCTTCATTCAAAAGAGAAAACATCAAATGTTAAATATTATACTATTTTCCCTTTTCTTTCTGTTCGTGCTAATTATTACTTTTTAATTTATTTTTATTTTTCAATTACAGTTGACATTCAATATTATTTTATATCAGTTTCAGGTATACAACATAATGGTTAGACATTTATGTAATTTACAAAGTGATCCCCTGATAAGTTTAGTATCCACTTGGCACCACACAGTTATTAACATATTATTGACTATATTCCCTGTGCTGTACTTTACATCCCAGAGACTATTTTCTAACTACCGATTTGTACTTCTTAATCCCTTCCCCAACCCCGCTCCCACCTGGCAACCACCAGTTAGTTCTTTGTATTTATGAGTCTGTTTTGTTTGTTCATTTATTTTGTTCGTTAGATGCCACATAAAAATATTATACTATATTTCCTATCATTAATACTATAATATTAATATTACTTAGAGTCTAAAACAAACTAAATGTTTATCAGTATGGGTTTACTTAAGTAAATGATGATACAAATATGATTTAAATCTAGTCATTGACATTGAAAAAATATTCATTACATATTAAGAAAAAATAGATGCTATTTATGTAAAATTATAAACAAAAGGTGTTCAGAAGGATGTTCACCAAAATGTCAACAATACTTATCAATGAATAGTGAGGTTTGGGGTAATTTGTTCTTTCTTACTTTATACTTTTACCATTTTGTCTGACCTTTTTATAATATGCAAATACCATTTTCCACATACTTTAAAAAAAATAACCCACATATGGAAAGACATCCTGTGTTTGTGGATTGGAAGACTTAATATTGTTAAGCTAGCAATACTATTCAAAGTGATTTACAGATGCAATGCAACAACCCGTTATCAAAATCCCAATGGTGGGGACCAGCCCAGTGGCTCAGGTGGTTGGAATGCCGTGCTCATACTGCCAAGGTCACCAGTTGGATTTCCACATGGGTCAGTGAGCTGTGCCCTCTACAGCTAAGATTGTGAACAACGGCTCTCCCTGGAGCTGGGCTGCCTTGAGCAGCCAGAGCTTGGCGTGAGCTGCTGTGTCCTGCCCTGGGCTGCCCTGGGCTACCATAAGCTACCGGGAGTGGCCTGTGGCCAATGTGAGTGTCCGGCAGCCAGAGTGGGGTAGGGAGAGGTGGAAGAAGGGGAAAAAATATCCCAATGGCATTCATTTGAAGAAAAATCCCATCCTAAAGTTCACACATTATCTCAAAGAGCCCCAAGTAGTCAAACCAATCGTGAAAAAAAAAGAATAAACTTGGAAGGCTCACACTTCCTGTTTTCAAAACGTACTACAAAGCTACAGTAACCAAAACAGTGTGGTACTGGCATAAGAACAGACTTTTGCCAGTCTGTTGGAATAGAGTCCAATGGAATAGAGAGTCCAGAAATAAACTCTTGCATATATGGTCTATTAATTTTTGACAAGGGTGTCAAACCACTCAATGGGGAAAGGGTGGTCTTTTAAAAAATGGTGCATGGAAAACTGAACATCCACACACAAAAGAATGAAGTTGAACCCTTTCGTTACACCACATACAAAAATTAACTCAAAATAGATGAAAGACATAAAGACCTAAAACTATAAAAGTCTTAGAAGAAAACAGAGAAAAAACTTCATGACACTGGATGTGGCAATGATTTCTTGGATATGATACCAAAGCAGAGATAAGAAAAGAAAACAATAGATAGTTGAATTTCATAAAAATTTAAAACTTTTGTGCATTAAAAGGCACTATCAAGAGAGTGAAAAGACAATCACAAAATTGGAGATGCTTACAAATCATATATCTGATAAGGAATTAATAGCAACAATATATATAGAATTCCTACAGCTGAACAACAACAACACAAACAACTCAATTAAAACATAAGTAAAGGGCTTGAATAGATGTTTCTCCAAAGAAGATATACAAATGGTCAATCTGCACATGAAAAGATGCTCAACATCATTTGTCATTAGGGACATGCAAATCAAAATCACAATGAGTTACCACTTCACACTCATTTGGATAGCTACTGTTTTAAAAATATGGAAAATAACAAGTGCTGGTGAGAATGTGGTGAAATTGGAACCCTCATATACTAATGGTGGGAATGTAAAATGGTGCAGACATTGTGGGAAACAATTTGGCAGTTCCTCAAAAAGTTAAACATTAAAATACTATATGATCCAGAAATCCCACTCCTAGATATATACCCCAGAGAACTGAAAGCAGGGATTCAAACAGATACTTGTACACCAATGTTCACACCAGCAGGATTCACAATAGCCAGAAAATGGAAATAATCCAAGTAGTCATCACCAAATGAACAGATAAAAATGTAGTATATACATACAATAGAATATTATTCAGCTACAAAAAGAATGAAATTCTAACATATGCTACAACATGGATGAATCTTGAAAATATTATACAAACTGAAATAAGCCAAACAAAAGAAAAAATATGATTCCACTTATATGAGGTACCTAGAATAGTCAAAGTCATAGAGACAGAAAGTAGAATAGAGGTTATAGGAGATGTGGGTAAAATGGGGAGTTATGGCTGAATGGGTATATAGTTTCTGTTTGGCGTGATGAAAAAGTTCTGAAAATGGAAAGTGATGATGGTTAACATCGTGAATGTACTTACTGCCACTAAATTGTATTCTCAATATGGTTAATAAAAACCCACAATCCAAATTCATCCTAGTGTTCCTAAAAACATATTTCACACATAATAAAGTATATATGATAGTGCTGGGAAAATATGGTGCTAAGTATTACGGGGAACATGAAATAAGCAGATGAGCGTCCCCTAAAGAGACCTGGAATCATATTTGATAGGCAAGCTTTATGTACATTAAGTTGGTGCTCTCCAAAGTAAGCATAATCATAGGCCAGGTGTACAAGATGATTCACTGAGAAGCAAAAAGACAAAAAAAACACAGAAATTCAACTTTTACATTTACAAAAATCTAAGACAGTAAGAAGCGAAGGCTTGCTGATATTAGATATACAGATTGACACAGGGCCCTCACTCAGCCCACAGAGTCCAAAGATCTTGTGAGAGAAAAGCACTTTTTAAATTTTTGTTTTTCAACTAACACACTTTAATGCACACCTCTTTTTTTTGAAATTCTTTTTTTTTAAATTAAAGTTTATTGGGGTGATAATAGTTAGTTAAGTTACATAGGTTTCAGGTGTACAATTCTGTGATGCATCACCTATAAATCACATTGTGTGTTCACCACCCAGAGTCAGTTCTCTTTCCATCACCACATATTTGATCCCTTTTACCCTCACTACCATTCCCCACCCCGCTTACCCTCTGGTAACCATTAAACTATTGTCTGTGTCTATGCGTTTCTGTTTCTTCATTTGTTTGTCTTGTTATTTTATTGTTTTCAGTTTTACACACCGCATGTCAGTGAAATCATATGGTTCTCGACTTTTTCTGACTTGTTTCGCTTAGCATAATAATCTCAAGATCCATCCATGTTGTCGCAAATGATACTACAGTAGTACCTTGGTTTTCGAACGTCTCCGTTGACAAACATTTCGGTTTAAAAACGCTGTAAACCCAGAAGTAAATGCTTCAGTTTTCAAACACGCTTTGGTTTTCGAACACATCTCGAAAGTTTAACATGTCACGCAGCTTCCGCTGAGTGCAGATCCTGAGGCCTAGCTGTCGGCTGTTTTCAAACGTTTCAGAACACAAATGGTCTTCCCAAACGGATTACAGTCAAAAACCGAGGTACCACTGTATTTCACTTTTTTTCTTATGGAAGAATAGTATTCCATTGTGTATATATACCACATCTTCTTTATCCAATCATCTATCGAAGGACACTTTGGTTGCTTCCATGTCGGGACCACCGCAAATAAAGCAGCAATGAACATCGGAGCACATATATCTTTACAGATAAATGTTTTCAGATTTTTTGAGTAGATAACCCAGGAGAGGGATTGATGGGTCATATGATAATTCTATTCATAATTTTTTGAGGAACCTCCACACTGCCTTCCATAGTGGCTGTGCCAATCTGCATTCCCACCAACAGTGTATGAGGGTTCCTTTTTCAGCACAGCCTCTCCAACACTTGTTACTATCTGTCTTGCTGATAGCCATTCTAACTGGTGTGAGGTGGTATCTCATTGTGGTTTTTATTTGCATTACTCTGATCATGAGTGACGTCAAGCATTTTTTCATATGGGTACTGGCCATTTGTATGTCCTTGTTGGAGAAATGTCTATTCAGGTCCTCTGTCCATTTTTAAATTGGGTTGTTTGTTTGTTTTTGTTCTTGAGTTGTTTGAGTTCCTTATATATTTTTGATATTAGCCCCTTATCGGAGGCATTGTTTGCAAAAACCTTCTCCCATTTGGTTGGTTGCCTCTTTATTTTGTTGATGGTTTCTTTTGCTCTGCAGAAAATTTTTAGTTTGACATATTCCCTTTCATTTATTTTAGCTTTTACTTCCCTTGCCTTTGAAGTCAAATTCATAAAATGCTCTTTGAACCCCAGGTCCATAAGTTTAGTACCTGTGTTTTCTTCAATGCGTTTTATTGTTTCAGGTCTTATGCTTAGGTCTTTGATCCATTTTGAGTTAATTTTGGTACATGGTGACACATACCAGTCCAGTTTCATTTTTTTAAAAATTAAACTTATTGGGGTGACAATTGTTAGTAAATTTACATAGATTTCAGGTGTACAATTCTGTATTACATCATCTATAAATCCCATTGTGTGTTCACCACCCAGAGTCAGTTCTCCTTCCATCACCATATATTTGATCCCCTTTACCTTCATCACGCACCACCCACCCCCTTACCCTCTGGTAACCACTAAATTATTGTCTGTGTCTATGAGTTTTTGTTTCTCATTTGTTTGTCTTGTTCTTTTTGGTTTATATACCACATATCAGTGAAATCATAGGGTTCTCTGCTTTTTCTGTCTGACTTATTTCACTTAGCATTATACTCTCATGATCCATCCATGTTGTCACAAATGCTCCTATATCATCTTTCCTTAACGCCGAATAGTATGACCCAGCAATCGCTCTCCTGGGTATCTACCCCAAAAATATAAAAGCATTTCTCTATAGAGACACGTGTACTCCAATGTTCATTGCAGCTTTGTTTACGGTGGCCAAGACATGGAAACAACCAAAATGTCCTTCGATAGATGAATGGATAAAGAAGCTGTGGTACATATACACAGTTTCATTATTTGAACGTGACTTTCCAATTCTTCCAGCACCATTTATTATATGTTTTTGGTTTCTTGGGCGAAAATTATCTGTCCACATTTAAGTGGGTTTATTTCTGGGTTCTCAATTCTATTCCATTGGTCTACGTATCTGTTTTTCAGCCAATATCATGCTGTTTTCATTATTGTTGCCCTGTAGTACAAGCTCAAGTCAGGGAATGTCATACCTCCAGCATTGTTCTTTTTTCTTAGGATTGCTTTGGCTATTTGGGGTGTTTTTTTTGTTCTATGTAATTAAAAAATGCTATTGGGATTTTGATGGGGATTGCATTAAATCTGTATATGGCTTTGGGTAATATGGCCATTTTAACTATGTTGATTCCTCCAAACCATGAGCACGGAATGTCTTTCCATTTCTTTGTGTCTTCTTCAATTTCTTTCAAAAATGTTTTATAGTTTTCAGCATACAGGTCCTTCACATACTTGGTAAAGTTTATTCCTAGGTATTTTATTCTTTTTGCTGCAATTGCAAAAGGAATTGTGTTTTTTTTTTAATTTCTTTTTCTGAGATTTCATTGTTACTATATAGGAATGCAATGGACTTTTGTACCTTGATTTTGTAGCCAGCAACTTTACTGTATTCATTTATTGTTTCTAATAGCTTTTTGGTGGAGTCTTTAGGGTTTTCTATATAGCATAATGTCATCTGTGAAGAATGACAATTTAACTTCTTCATTCCCAATTTGCATGCCTTTTATTTCTTTGTCTTGTTTCATTGCTCTGGCGAGGACTTCCTACAGTACGTTGAAAAGCACAGGTGACAGGAGACAACCCGTCGTGTTCCTGAATGTGGAGAAAAGGGCTTCAGTTTTTCACCGTTAATTATGATATTAGCTGAGGGTTTTTCTTTTTTTCCACTTTTTAAATTATATTTATTAATACATTTTATAAAATTTATTGGGGTGACAATTGTTAGTAAAATTACATACATTTCAGTTTTACGATTCTGTATTACATCATCTATAAATCCCATTGTGTGTTCATCACCCAGAGTCAGTTCTCCTTCCATCACCATATATTTGATCCCCCTTACCCTCATCTCCCTCCCCCCACCCCTCTTACCCTCTGGTAAGTCTTAATTGTGGAGGGCGCAGGTCAGCACCAGGTCCGTTTTCTTGTTGCAGGGGGCACAGCCCATCATCCTTTGCTGATTTTATGTCCCAATATATGGTCTATCATTGAGAATGTTCCATGAACATTCGAAAAGAATGTATAGTCTGATGTTTTAGGATGAAGTACTCTATATATATCAAATATGTCCATTTCATCTAATGTGTCATTTAGGGCTGCTATTTCGTTATTTATTTTCTGTTTGGATGATCTATCCATAGCGGTCAATGATGTATTTAAGTCCCCTAGTATAATTTTGTTTTGGTCAATATCTCCCTTTACTTCTGTTAGTAGTTGCTTGGTATATTTTGGTGCTCCCTGGTTGGGGGCATAAATATTGATGACTGTTATGTCTTCTTGTTGTGTAGTCCCCTTTACCATTATGAAATGTCCATCTTTGTCTCCTGTTATCTTTTTCACCCTGAAGTCTGCTTCATCTAATATCATTATGGCTACACCTGATTTTCTGTGGGTACCATTTGTTGGAGTGTCAATTTCCACCCTTTCACTTTGAGTCTATGCTTGTCCTTGAAGCTGAGATGTGTCTCTTGGATACAGCATATGGTTAGGTTTAGTTTTTTGATCCGATCTGCTATTCTGTGCCTTTTTATTGGTGAGTTCAGTCCATTTACATTGAGGGTGATTATTGATATGTGAGGATTTCCTGTCATTCTATCTTTAGTTTTCTGGTAAGGCTGTGTCGCCATTGTTTCTTTGCCTTTTGGTTATTGTCTATTATTTCTGTGTGGTGGTACTCTATGATGTTTCCCTCTGTTTCTTCTTTTATTACAGCACATATTTCAGTTCTGGATTTTTTTTGAGTTGTTACCCTTAAGTTTATGTAAAAGAAAGTTTGATATTTAGCGTATTCCATTTTCTTCAGCATGCTTACTCTCTCCATTCCCATATTCCGCTTCAGGCCTTTATTCTCCCCCTTTTTGTGTTTCGGTTGTCACAAATTGTCCCTGTTAATGGTGGTCGAATAGCCTCTTTTAGTATTTCTTGTAGTGCAGGTCGTGTATTAGAAAATTCCCTCAGTTTCTGTATGTCTAGGAAAGGTCTTTATTCCTCCTTCACATCTAAAGGATATCTTTGCTGGATATATTCTTCTTGGCTCATAATTTCTCTCTTTCAATAGTTTGAATATTTGGTTCCACTCCCTCCTTGCTTGTAGAGTTTCTGCTGAAAAATCTGATGACAATCTAATGGCCTTTCCTTTGTAGGTTATCGTCTTCTTTTACATGGCTGCCTCGAGGATTCTTTCTTTGCCATTGATTTTAGACAGCTTCAATACAATGTGCCTTGGAGAAGGCCTGTTGGGATTGAGGTAATTAGGCATTCTGTTTGCTTCTTGGATTCAAGGATCCAGTTCTGTCCACAAGTTTGGGAAGTTCTCATTGACAATTTGTTTGAATATATTCTCTGTTCCCTTCTCTCTTTCTTCTCCTTCTGGTATGCCCATTGTTCTTATATTGCTCTTTCTAATGGAGTCAGAAAGTTCTTGTAGAGTTCTTTCATTTCTTTTAAGTCTCAGATCTCTTTTTTCTTCCATCTGTGTAATTTCCAGGTTTCTACCTTCGATGTCACTGATTCTTTCCTCCATCTGGTCAACTCTACTACCTAAGCTGGTTATATCATTCTTAATTTCTTCTATTGAGTTCTTAATCTCCAGAAATTCCATTTGGTTCTTTTTTAAAATTTCAATATCTTTCGTAAAATCTCCTGTTGTTCTTTGATTGTGTTTCTGAGTTCATTAAACTGCCTTTCTGTGTTTTCTTGCATCTCGTTGAGTTTTTTCAGAACTGCAATCTTGAATTCTCTGTCATTTAAGTCACATATTTCCATATATTTAAGTTCCTTTTCTGGAGACTTTTCACTTTCTCTCTGAACTGTCCTGTTGCCTTGGTTATTCATGGCAATTACTGATTTATTATTTCTCTTCCTAGACATCTACAGGAGTGACTTCTGCAACAGGTTGATAGGAAGAGGTCTTTCTTTTGTTTTCCAGTACTTGTTGGTAGAATGTTTTATTTTCTCTCCGACTGCAGGCTTTTTTTTTCTCTCTCATACGGTAGTGCTATGTTTTCTCTGCACTATTCCAGCTTCTCACACATGGAGGGATTCCCTGGGAGACCGGCCTCTCCTCTGTTAACAGTTCACCTGGGTCATAGGGCCCCACATCCCTGTGGGGGTGCAGAGAGCTTTTGAAGTTCCAAAGCTCTTCCTGCACCAGATTCAGAGCCCGTATGTTTCAGCAGTTTTGTTTACTCCTGCAGGGATCCGCCCAGATAGGTGGGGTTAGGGGCAGGGTGAGTTGTGAGAGGTGGCCCAGAGGAATGGCGGCGACCACCACCACAGCCGGTCCTGCTTCCACAGCTCCCTCCCCTTTGCCGGAACAAGTTGGGCTGCGAATCTGCGTCTGAGGCCCATAGTTCTCAGAATAGCAAATATTCTGTTGTTTTGATCTGACACTGCTACTGTTCTGCTTCTAGCACCGGGCAGGTGGGGGCAGGGCGAGCTCTGGGAGGGTAGGGAGGGGGCGGCTAGTCTCAGTGCCTAAGGCTTCCGTTCTCTGCTCGGCAGTGAGGGCTTCAACTACTGTTTTCAGCCTTCTTCTGTCAGTCTTTTCTCCGAGGTCTCTGCCGTGAGCATTGGGTTCAGCTGTGTTATATGCTGTCCTTCGGCCCTATGGGTCATAAGCGGAGCCCTAGCAGTCTGAGTTCTTCCGTTTCCCGCAGCTGCAGTCGTTTCGGGATGCATTGAGCTCTGAGCACTGAGCTAGGTCTGCATCCTGCTCCCGCGCGGCTCTGTCTCTGCACTTCTCCCTTCCTACCTCCCCTGCTCGCGAGATTCGCCCACCTTTAGGTGAATTCAGTAGTGGGCCTCTTCGTCTTGCCTTGTCTACTGTGCAGGGAGTTCTTTGTGGAGTTATTGTTGTTTGATTTTTTGTAAATTCCAGGGGAGCTTTACAGAGGTTCACCTCACACTGCCATTTTGATGTCTTCTATATCCATACTCAGTTTTTTCTGTGTATCCTTTGATCTCTCCTCTTATTTCTTCTTTGACCTGGTCGTTCTTTAAAAGTATGTTATTTAATCTCCATGTATTTGTGGTTTTTCCTGCTTTCTTTTTGTAATTGATATCCAATTTCAAAGCCTTGTGATCAGAGAATATGCTTGGTATGATTTCAATCTTCTTAAATTGGCTGAGGCTAGTTTTATGTCCCAATATATGGTCTATTCTTGAGAATGTTCCATGTTCACTGGAAAAAAAAAAGGTATAATCTGATGTTTTAGAATGAAGTGCTCCATAAATGTCAATTATGTCCATTTCATCTAATGTGTCATTTAGGGCTGCTATTTCCTTATTTGTTTTCTGTTTGGACCTCCTATCCATAGTTGTCAATGATGTATTTAGGTCCCCTACTATAATTGTGTTTTAGTCAATTTCTCCCTTTAATTCTATTAGTAGTTGCTTGGTATATTTTGGTGCTCACTGATTTGGGGCATAAATATTGGCGACTATTATATCTTCCTGTTGTATAGACCATTATATCATTATGAAATGTCCATCTTTTTTTCTTGTTACCTTTCTTATCCTGAAGTCTGTTGCACCTGATATCTGCATAAGTACACGTGCTTTTCTCTGGATACCATTTGCTTGGAGTGTCAATTTTGATGCTTTTACTTAGAGTCTATGTTTGTCCCTGTAGCTGAGATGTGTCTCTTGGAGACAGCATATGGTTGGGTTTAGGTTTTGGATCCAATCTGCTACTCTGTGCCTTTTTATTGGTGAGTTCAGTCCATTTACATTTAAGGTGATTATTGATATTTGAGGATTTCCTATCATTCTATCTCTGGTTTTCTGGTAGGATGGTATCTCCATTGTTTCTTTCATTTTTGTTGCTATCTATTATTTCAGTGTGGTGGTATTTTATGATTTTTCCCTCTTCTTTTTTTATGTTACATATTTCAATTCTGGATTTATTTTGAGTGGTTACCATTAAGTTTATGTAAAATAAAGTTTCATATTGAGAGTATTCAATTTTCTTCAGCATGCTTCCTTTCTCTATTCTGTTGTACTGGTTGAGACCTTTACTCTCTCCCCTTTTACGTACTTGTTGTCCCAAATTATCCCTATTTGTGCTGTGAGCTGATTTCTGCGCTGCAGTATCATGTTCTCTTTCTCCTCTTTTTTTGAAGTGTTTTTTTTCTTGTTTACCCTGTATATGTTTAAATGTATAGTGTCCTATTTGATATATGACTTGCCATGTCCTGCTTCTGCCTGTCTGTTCATAATACTGCTCATGGTTTTGTATTCGTTTGCTTTTTTGATTCAGGTTGAATAGCCTCTTCAGTATTTCTTGTAGTGCAGGGCATGTGTTAGAAGATTCCCTCAGCTTCTGTACGTCTGGAAAGGTCTTTATTCCTCCTTCACATCTAAAGGATATCTTTGCTGGATATATTATTCTTGGCTCATAATTTCTCTCTTTCAATAGTTTGAATATTTGAGTCCACTCCCTCGTGGCTTGTAGAGTTTCTGTGGAAAAAAATCTCATGATAATCTAATGGGCTTTCCATTGTAGGTTACCGTCTTCTTTTCCCTGGCTGCCTTGAGGATTCTTTCTTTGTCATTAATTTTTGACAGCTTCAATACAATGTGCCTTGGAGAAGGCCTGTTGGGATTGAGGTGATTAGGTGTTCTATTTCAACTATTTGTTTGAATATACTCTCTGTTCCCTTCTCCCTTTCTTCTCCTTCTGGTATGCTCATTATTCTTATATTGCTCTTTCTGATGGAGTCAGAAAGTTCTTGTAGAGTTTCTTTCATTTCTTTTAAGTCTCAAGTCTCTCTCTTCTTCCATCAGCATCATTTCCAGATTTCTATCTTCGATATCACTGACTCTCTCCTCCATCTGGTCAACTCTACTACCTAAGCTGGCTATTTCATTCTTCATTTCTTTTATTGAGTTCTTACTCTAAAGAAATTCTATTTGGTTCTTTTTTAAAATTTCAGTCTGTTTGGTAAAATGTTCATTTTGTTCTTTGTGTTTTTGAGTTCATTAAACTGCCTGTCTGTGTTGCATCTCATTGAATTTTTTCAGAACTGTAATATTGAATCCTCTGTCATTTAAGTGACATATTTCCATGTCTTTAAGTTCCTTTTCTGGAGAATTTTCACTTTCTTTCTGAGCTGTCTTGTTACCTTGGTTATTCATGGCAATTAACGAATTATTATTTCTCTTCCTTGGCATCTATAAGAGTTGGTTCTGGAACAGGATGATAAGAAAAGGTCTTTCTTTTGCTTTCCACTCGATGTTGGTGGAATGTCTTATTTTCTCTCCAACTGCAGCCTTTTATTCTCTCTCACTCTGTAGTGTTACATTTTCTATGCACTATTTTGCCCTCTCACGCAATGGGGGTATTCCATGGCAGGTGGGCTTCCCCTCTGTGAGCAGGTTGCCTGGGTCAGTGCACTGCCTCCATGGGGGGATGTGGAGAGCTTCTGAATTTCCAAAGCTTTTCCTGCATCAGTTTCAGAGCCTGTGTGTTTCAGTGGCTCTTTTTACCCCTGCAGAGATCTGCACAGATAAATGGGGGCAGGGGAGGGTTGGTTTGTGACACATGGCCCCGAACAATGGTGGCAACCACCACCACAGCCAGTCCTGCACAAAAGGCTCCCTCCCCTTTGCCCGAGGCTGCGGGCCACAGTTCTCAGAAGTGCAAACATTCTGTTTTTTTTAACTGACACTGCTACCTTTCCGCTTCTAACACTCTACAGGTGGGGGTGGGGCGAGCTCTGCGGATAGGGAGGGATCGGCTAGCCTCCGTGCCTATGTCTTCTGTCCTCTGCTTGGCAGTGAGGCCTCTAACCACCGTTTTCACCGTTCTTCCCTCTGTCTTTGCTTCGATGTCTGTCTGTCATGATCGTTGGTTTTAGCTGTGTTATATGCTGATCCCTTTGGCGGGACTGTGCGTCACAATTGAGCACTAGCATTCTGAATTCTTCCCTCTCCCACGACTACAGTAGCTCCAGAATCCAGGTAGTTCGGAGCTCCGGTCTGAATCCTGTGGTTGGTGGGGCCTGCGTTTCCAAATTTCCCCCTTCACTTCCCTCTTTCCCCGCTTGCCCAATTTGCCCACATTTAGATGATTTCAATTCCGCATCTCTTAGTCTTGCTTGTCTGCTGCGCAGAGAGACCTTTGTGGAGTTATAGCTGTTCAATTTGTTGTAAATTCCAGGGGAGATTTCAAGAGGCTTGAAATCTCATGGTGCCATTTCCATGACGTAAGGCATTTTTTTTTTAAAAAAGTAATTCAGGGGCAGCCAGATGGCTCAGTTAGTTAGAGCGAGGTGATCTTAACAACAAGATTGCCGGTTCGATCCCCACATGGGCCACTGTGAGCTGCGCCCTCTACAACTAGATTGAAACAACTATGTGACTTGGAGCTGATGGGTCCTGGAAAAGCACACTTAAATGATAAATAAAAGTTTTTAAAAAAAGTAATTCAAATGAGAGAGATGGTGGCTCACACTAGAGTTGTGGCAGTCGAGGTGATGTGAATTGGTTGGGTTTTGGAGATATAAGTTTTTTTTTTATTAGTTGCAGGTGTACAAAACAATGTAATAGATGTTTACACCCCTCACAAAGTGATATCCCCCCCAATATACTACCCATCTGACATTGTATATAGGTGTTACAATTCTATTGACTATGTTCCCTATGCTGTACTTTACATCCCCTGAATATATATATATATATATATATATATGTATATATATGTGTGTGTGTGTGTATATATATATATATATATATATATATATATATATATATAATAGTTGATATTCAATATTCTACTTCAGCTTCAGGTGTATAGTGCAGTGGTCAGACATCTACACAGTCTATGAAGTGATCCCCCGGATAAGTCCCGTGCCCATCTGATACCCTACATTTTCTTTAAATTATTGATTATGTTCACCAATTTGTGTTTCACATCTCCATGGCTATACCGTGAGTACTGACTTGTTTTTTGTCTTTAGCTAATTACAACTAATTGCAGTTCACCTGAGCCAAGTTAGGTGGCCATATGCATATGTTAACTTTAACTAAACCAAGTTCCACAAAATTGACAAGTGCCTTAGGAAGATTCCTACAAAGAAACCTAGGACAGAAGATTAGTAAAGAAGTCTAAGCAAATAACAAGGAAATGGCAAAGGTGAAACTTGTGTTATTCCTAGCTCATAATCTGCTACATTATTATGAAAACACAATGCTGAGCTCATCTGCTCTGTCAAGGAGCTGGCTAAAACAATTTTAAATCATGAAGATTATTGGAAATAGGAATTCACATTCACTCTCAATAATGACCTATAGTTAATAAAATTTAAAATTTTCTGAAACCATTCATCTTTAGGTTATCCTTCTTATATTTCTATTTTGCATATATTGTATGATTCACATTATATACTAGCACAGTAGTATATATTCATAATTTAAATACAGTATACATATATTGGAAACATGTGCTCAAACATTTTTTACTGATGCAGTATGTGATCAAAAGAGTTTAAATATCATTGTCTATAATACAGACAACAAATGATATTGGCAGTCTGTAATATAAGAGTGGTGTGAGTTGTGTGGATTAAAATTTGAGTTAGGCCTTGAAAGATGTTTAAAATCTGGACGAGCAGAGGGTGAAGGTCAGGGTATTCCAAGCAGAAGGAACCATATGAACAGAAATTTAGAGGAGGGAAAAATACAGCTTGACTGAAACAGAGTTTGTGCTATGAAGTAATGAAAAACAAAACTGTAGAGGTAAAACAGGGCCAGATTTTATAACCTTAAATAACTGAAGAGTTTGAACTTAAAAGAGTTTGTGCAGAATAGCATAGCTGTTAAAACCACAGGCTTTGGAGCCAAACAGAACTGAATCAAATCCCAGTTCTGTAACTTATTACCTATGCAACCTTAGGTAAGCGACCTAACCTGAGCCTCAGTTTCTTCATCAATATGAAGATTATGGTAATAATGAGGATAATGAGGTGGTTATAGAGTTCTTATCATAGTACCTTGCAACCTATGTTAGAAAATACTCAATATAACCTAGCTATTCTTATTCTTATTCAATAGGTAGTGGGAAGCCATTGTAACTTTTTGCACAGGAGAGAAAAAGGTGATAATGATGTTTTAGAAAAGTTATCTTGGTGTTAGTTATGGAAGTCAGATTAAACTGGCAGAGATGGGACAATATTGTTAGAGTAATCTGGACCCAAGAGACAGAAGGAAGTAGCAGTGGGAACAGACAGGATGTTGTGAAGGAAGAATTAATAGGATTAGATGCCTAATTAGATACAGTAGAAAAATAAGGAAGAATTAAAGATGAACCTAGAGTTTGGAGCCTTAAAGCTGTGTGACTGTGACTGTTTTGATGCCATTATGGAAAATGAGGGAAATTGGGAAGGGTAGTTTAAGAAATTAATCAGTCTTTAAAAAAATTTTTTTAATTACGTTTATTGGGGTAACATTGGTTAACACATAAGTTTCAGGCATAGAATTCTATAACACATCATCTGTATATTGCACTGTGTGCTTACCACCCAGAGTCTAGTTTCCTTCTATCACCATAATTTGATCCCATTTACCCTCTTCATCCTCAGCCCCTTTCCCCTCTCCTAACCACCATACTATTTTCTGTGTCTATGAGTTTGTTTTGTTTGTTGTTGCATTCAGTTTTATATCCCACATGTGAGGGAAATCATATGGTTCTCGAATTTTTCCATCTGACTTATTTCACTTAGCATGATATTCTCAAGAACCATCCACGTTGTTGCAAATAACAATATTTCATCATTTTTGTGGCTAAGTAGTAGTCCATTGCGTATATATACCACATCTTTTTTATCCAATCATACAGTGAAGGACACTTAGGTTGTTTCCATGTCTCGGCTATTGTAACTAATGCTGCAGTGAACATAGGGGTATGTATATCTTTATGAATATGCATTTTCAAATTTTTTGGGTAGATACCCAGAAGATGGATTGCTGGGTCATATGGTTGCTCTATTCTTAATTTTTTGAGGAACCTCCAGTCAGTCTTTTGAAACAATGGAATAACAGTATGTCTTTTCAGCAAAATATAATTGTTAGTATAGTTCTTCCATGAATATTTATGTAGATGTTTTCCTCTAGTGAGAAGCTCAAAGTATTTTGTAATTCACTGAATCAACAAGTGAAGAACAAATTTTTCCAGAACTAGGGCAGAATTTTGCTTATTATTCGTCCCATTGAAAGTTGGAAGATTAGCCATCATCAGTTATTTTGAGGGTCATTAGTAAAAGTGGGTTGACTCTTTTACCATTTATATCTTGCCTATTTCCAAAATGAATATGAGATAGCTTATAATGAAAAAAGATTTTGAAAATAAGGATAAAATGTCAAGAGCCATGTAACTGTCAAGGGCAAAGAGTACTGTATGCCAGAAACCTAGGTTAAAGAGAGTTGCTGCACTTGAGCACTAATCTTAGCTTTCAACTTTTCAGCATCCAAGATAAAAACAGTAAGTAACCCATTTTTGCTCTCTGAAAGAGAGTATGCCTGAAAGATATTAGTTGCCTAGTGTCGGCCCAGTGCTCAATAAATGTTTGTTGAAAGAATGAAATGATTTGTAAACTAAGATCAAATTAAATTTCTTTTTTAAATTAAATTTGTTGGGGGTAACAATGGTTAGTAAAATTACATAGGTTTCAAGTAATACATCATCTATATATCACATTTGATGCTCACCACCCAGAGTCAATTCTCTTTCCACCACCATATATGTCTTTTAAAACAAGGTAGGCTATTCCCTTAAAGAATGTCTCTTCATAAAAAAGACTAGGTACTTAGCAGGTTCCAAAGAAAATTCAAAAACATATCACAGAAATCTAATGTCATTGCTTTACTAGAGTAGAAAATGCTAGCAAAGCCATAAGACAGACTAACTGTGAAACCTGGCCAGCAGATGAAAAAGCTCACCTTATGTAACAGATGATCTTTAAATTGTCCCTCTCAGAAACATGCCCTGTACTCCAACTTGTATAATCTGTTTTAAATGGCTTCATCTCACGAAGTTCCCTTATATTTGTGTCTAAATCCAGTTTAATTTATCTAAACCAGTTAATAGAAAAAGATGGTAGTATGTGTTGCTAAAGTTTACATTTGTGAAGATATAAGGGATGCTAGAAATACAGAGATACTGTGCAAGTTGATAATTTTAAAAATTAATTTTACTTAAGACACTACAGAGAAAGTCACGTTCTTACTGGTACCAATGATTTTATATCCTATTTAACATGTCAGAAAATAAATATGAAGTTATAGAACAATATACTGTGAGTAAACTGTCCCCTAAAATCCATCTGTTGAAGTCCTACCCCCAGTGTCTCAGAATATGACTTTATTTGGAGATAGGGTCTTTGCAGAGGCAATCAAGTTACGATGAGGTCATTAGGGTGGGTGCTAATCTAATATGACGAGGTCCTTATAAAAAAAGAAACTTGGACACAGACATGTATACAGGGAAAACCATGCGAATGTGATCCATGTGAACATGAAGATGGCCATCTACAAGCCAGGGAGAGAGGCCTGGAACCGATCCTTCTCTCGTGGCCTCAAACAGAAACAACCCTGCCAAACACTTGATCTCAGACTTCTGGCCTCCAGAACTGTGACAAAAAAAGTTTCTGTTGTTGAAGCCCCCTAGTTTGTGGTAATTTGTTATGGTAACCCTAGCAAACTAATACACAAACTATTTCTGCCAGGCAGTTATTTATGTTTAGGGCTTTGGGAGATACGGAACTAAAAGCTGAGTACTTTCAATCTTGTTGAAATACAGCTCAGTTGTTATTAGGAAAGGAAATCTACGTAAAAGAGTAATTCCTGAATAGTTAGTAATTACTATATGTTTAGAAAATTACCTTCATTGCTAAGCATTTCACAATATATACATATATCAAATTATTATATTGTACACCTTAAACTTACACAATGTTATATGTCAATTGTATCTCAATAAAGCTGACGAAAAAAAGTAAATTAAATTCCAGCTTGATGAAGGAGAACTGACTCTGGGTGGTGAGCACACAATGTGATATATAGATGATGTATTACAGAAATGCACACTTGAAACCTATGTAATTTTACTAATCATTGTCACACCAAAAAGTTTAATTTATAAAAAGATTTAAAAAAAATTCTAGCTTGATGTTCTAAAGCTCTTCAATACCTAGAAAACAGCTAACAACCATAGTCAAGAAGATATTGTCTATTAACTGCCTACCAGGAAGGGTAACTTAAACCATACACTTACTTAAATGTTGACCCAGAATCTAATGTTGACTTGGGGCAGTGTGCTTATTTAAAAATAAAAGCAAATTTAATCAAATCAGTTTATAGGAAATACAGGGAATAAAATAACATATTCAATAATACCACATGAAAGCAGAATCAGAATGAAGGGATTCTGCAGGACAAAAAGCTTGGTTTCTTCAAGAAATGAGTGATATGGAACAAAAACAAGAGGAAAAGGCTGTTTTAAATAAAAGAGACCTAAGACATCATTGTTGGAACATGTTTGAATCCCATAAAAAGGGCATTTTTGAGACTCAGGAAAAATTTAATACGAACAATTTATTAAATAATATTAAGGAATAACTTAATTTTGTTAGATGTATTGATGACATTGTGATTATGTTAAAAAAAAGTCCTCAGAGATTGATTCCGAGTGTTTATGGGTAAAAATATATCAGGGATTTATTTTAAAGCATCTTCCTTCCCCCAAAGTAGAAGGGGATAGATTAAAAATGATGTATAAAATGTAGAAAATAGGTAAATCTGTAGATTGAGTACATAGAGGTTCTATTTTGTGTCTTTAAAATTTTTTTAATGCAGTGTGCCAGGAATTGTGCATATATTAATTCCTTTCATCCTCACAATGATTGTATGAGGTAGCTACTATTATTTCTCCTATTTTACTGAAAAATAAAATAAAGTGAAATTAATGCTTTTATTAATGTTATAAGAGTGAAACGTAATGAGGTGAAAACCAGACATTTGTTTTGTACTTAAAAGGTTAACTTCAATAGCTAAAAGAAGTCATGATAAAGAACGCATGTAAAAAAATATGCAACTTAAGATACCTATGAGACCGTTATACTGCTGAAAGTAAATCTTAATTCTCCATTCAATCAGTAGTAGTAATGTTATTTCTATTTTCCCATTTATTTTCTACTTGTGTTTCATTTTTAATGTTTACAATATATATTCTGTCACTATGGAAATAAATTGCTTTACAATTTATATTACTAACCAGTTAAATTAACCTTGATTTCAAGTTTTATAATCATATAGCAACATGTAATCAATTTTCAAAAAATGGCCTAATTTAGGGGACGCAAAAAAAAAAAAAAAAAAAAAAAAAAACAAAAAAACACACACACACACCAAAGTGCACAGATAAACCAGAGGTCACCTTACCTACTAGTTTTAAGTCCTTTTATTAAGAATTTCCAATAATACAGATAGAGTTATAAAAAAACTATGACTATGTTTTCAGTGGATTTTGTATTGCAGTATACTACTACAAATTTAGTCCAAAACATCTAAATCCATGAAAATCAAATATATCACAAATGATTGAATATTAACAATTATCTATAAAATAAACTAAAATTTTTCCTCTTAAAAAAAAAGAATTTCTAAATAGTTACATACTCACAATGACAAACAGTAAAAGAATGTTTTATCTACTAAAAAGTAAAATACTCTTTACCATATTTTCTTGCTAGTGGATGAGCTGGGCCTTACGGAAGCCATGGGGTGAGAGGGAGAGAGACAAAAGAAGCAGGGAAGCAGGAGTCGCGTACTAAAAACTAGGGTCACAAGATTCTACAGGTTTTGTGCCACTTAAACAGGGAAAGGGTAGCTGGAAAAGAATCCTGTAATTTGGGGTAAATCTTGGTTTTGATTCTTACTAACTCTGGACATTGGATAAATTACTAAATCTCTCCCATCTTTAGTTTCTGACCTTGTAAGTAAGTTTGTTGTGAGATCAAATGAGGTCACAGATGTACAGTACCTACTACACTAGTAAGTGAATAATAAATAAGTGCTTCGTAATAGTTAAGCCCCCCTGGAACAAAACTCTGCTTGTAGTTGGGTAAAAAAAAATATCCTACCTATGGTAGTACGGTGATTTGATCTTTAGAATTCTGTAGATAATCTTTGGATAATTAAAAGATTTAATTCTGTATTAGGTTTTGGGTATTAAACAACTACACACATCCATGCCCTCATGCACAAACATGCACAAATCACAAGCCAATAAAGTACAATGTATTTCTGAACTCAGGTCACTAAGAAGTGAACAAAACATGATAGCATAAAGGCCATTTTATCTGTCAAAAAAATTCTTCATCTGCTAGTTTCAAAAAAACCATGATAATTATGGTTATTATTAAGAAAAAAATAATTTTTATATACAGCATTCTTTTTCTTTGAGAAAGCTGAAAAAAAAGCTAGATTTAATGTAGAGGAGTATGCAGTCTTTGTGGAAACTTCAATTTATTAAAATAGTTAATAAACCAAATAAAATTAGGACTTTTCAGTTGTTTTTTTGTTTTCTTAGAGAAACCATTCCTAGAATTAAAAACTTAAACACATGTGACCTCACTTAGAATTACTGAAGCACAGATATTTTTTAAAAGAAAAATAAAATTTACTTTTCTAAATGAACAGCTGCCAGTGTTGAAAGTCTTCTTACCTGTCTGATTTGATGAAGGCGACTGATAGAAGTACAAGTGGGAGAAGGTGGCAAAAACTGAAATTGAAAGTATAAAAGTCAAGCTTGTTTTAATGTTTCGGATTATTTCTAACATTAATTAAGGCAATGGTGAATTATCTAAATATTTCTTAAGTGCTTAAGGCATGCTCTAGCAACAGTATTAGTTAAGTTTAAAATTTAAAAAATTAAAAACACAATTGAATCTTGACAGAAAATTGTACTAATCAAGTCTCTCTCTCTAAACACACACACACACACACACACACACACACACACACACACACGGTGCCAAAAAAATGTATACACATTTTAAAAAAGGAAAAACTATTAAAATTACAATACTTAGACGTCATCAAAATGGCAGCGTGAGGTGAACCTCTGTCAAGCTCCCCTGGAATTTACAACTAATCGAACAACAATAACTCCACAAAGTACTCCCTGCACAGCAGACAGGGAAGACGAAGAGGCCCACTACTAAATTCACCTAAAGGTGGGCAAATCGCATGAGCGGGGGAGGGGGGAAGAGAGAAGTGTGGAGACAGAGCCGAGCAGAGATAGAGCCACGCGGAGGCAGGACGCAGGACGCAGACCTAGCTCAGTACTCCGAACTCGCTGCATCCCGGAGGTACTGCAGCTGCGGGAGAGGGAAGAACTCGGACTGCTAGGGCTCCATTTATGGCCCACAGGGCTGAGGGGGCAGCATATAACACAGCTGAACCCAACGCTCACAGCACAGACCTCGGAGAAAAGACTGAGGAAAGAAGGCTGAAAACAGTGGTTTAAGCCCTCACTGTCGACCAGAAAACGGAAGCCTTAAACACTGAGACTAGTGGACTCTCCCTACCCTCCCAGAGCTCGCCCTGTCCCCACCTGCCCGGTGCTAGAAGCGGAACAGTAGATGTGTCAGATCAAAAGAACAGAAAATTTGCTATTCTGAGAACTGTGGACTGCAGACACAGATTCGCAGCCCAACTACTTCCGGCAAAGGGGAGAGAGCTGTGGAAGCAGGACCCGCTGTGGTGGTGGTCACCGCCATTGCTCTGGGCCACCTCTCACAACTCACACCGCCCCTAGCCCCACCTATCTGGTCGGTAGCCTGCAGGAGTAAACAGAACTGCTGAAACATACGGGCTCTGAATCTGGTGCAGAAAGACCTTTGGAAATTCGAAGGCTTTCTGCATCCCCACAGGGACGTAGCACCCTACAACCCAGGTGAACTGTTAACAGAGGAGAAGCCCATTTCCCAGGGAATTCAACCATTGTGTGAGAAGCTGGAATAGTGCAGAAAAAACATAGCACTACTGTGTGAGAGAGGAAAAAACGGCTGCAGTCGGAGAGAAAAAAAAACATTCTACCAACAAGTATTGGAAAACAAAAGAAAGACCTCTTCCTAATAACCTGTTGCACAAACCACTCCTGTAGATGTCTAAGAAGAGAAATAATAAATCAGTAATTGCCATGAATAACCAAGGCAACAAGACAGCTCAGAAAGAAAGTGAAAAGTCTCCAGAAAAGGAACTTAAAGATATGGAAATATGTGACTTAAATGACAGAGAATTCAAGATTGCAGTTCTGAAAAAACTTAACGAGATGCAAGAAAACACAGAAAGGCAATTTAATGAACTCAGAAATACAATCAAAGAACAACATGAGCATTTTACGAAAGATATTGAAATTTTAAAAAAGAACCAAATGGAATTTCTGGAGATTAAGAACTCAATAGAAGAAATTAAGAATGATATAACCAGCTTAGGTAGTAGAGTTGACCAGATGGAGGAAAGAATCAGTGACATCGAAGGTAGAAACCTGGAAATTACACAGATGGAAGAAAAAAGAGATCTGAGACTTAAAAGAAATGAAAGAACTCTACAAGAACTTTCTGACTCCATCACAAAGAGCAATATAAGAACAATGGGCATACCAGAAGGAGAAGTAAGAGAGAAGGGAACAGAGAATATATTCAAACAACTTGTTGATGAGAACTTCCCAAATTTGTGGACACAACAGGATCCTCGAATCCAAGAAGCAAATAGAACACCTAATTA
Source organism: Rhinolophus hipposideros (assembly GCF_964194185.1). Taxonomy (NCBI): domain Eukaryota; kingdom Metazoa; phylum Chordata; class Mammalia; order Chiroptera; family Rhinolophidae; genus Rhinolophus; species Rhinolophus hipposideros. The sequence goes on from NC_138046.1 coordinate 21,845,289, forward strand.
CCTCAATCCCAACAGGCCTTCTCCAAGGCACATTGTATTGAAGCTGTCTAAAATCAATGACAAAGAAAGAATCCTCAAGGCAGCCAGGGAAAAGAAGACGATAACCTACAAAGGAAAGGCCATTAGATTGTCATCAGATTTTTCAGCAGAAACTCTACAAGCCAGGAGGGAGTGGAACCAAATATTCAAACTATTGAAAGTGAGAAATTATGAGCCAAGAATAATGTATCCAGCAAAGATATCCTTTAGATATGAAGGAGGAATAAAGACCTTTCCAGACATACAGAAGCTGAGGGAATTTTCTAATACACGACCTACACTACGAGAAATACTACAGGAGGCTCTTCGACCACCATCAACAGGGACAATTTGTGGCAACATAAAAAGGGGGAGAATAAAGGCTTGAAGCGGAATATGGGAATGGAGAGAGTAAGCGTGCTGAAGAAAATGGAATACTCTAAATATCAACCTTTTTTTTTACATAAACCTAAGGGTAACCACTCAAAAATATCCAGAACTGAAATGTATACTGTAATAAAAGGAAAAACAGAGGGAAACATCATAGAATACCACCACACAGAAATAATGGCAAAGAAACAAACGGCAAAGAAACAAGGGAGGCACAGCCTTACCAGAAAACTAAAGATAGAATGACAGGAAATCCTCACGTATCAATAATCACCCTAAATGTAAATGGACTGAATTCACCAATCAAGAAGCACAGAATTGCAGATTGGATCAGAAAACTAAACCCAACCATATGCTTTCTCCAAGAGATACATCTCAGCTACAAGGACAAGCATAGACTCAAAGTGAAAGGGTGGAAATTGACACTCCAAGCAAATGGTACCCACAGAAATTCAGGTGTAGCCATAATGATACCAGAATAAACAGCCTTCAGGGTGAAAAAGGTAACAAGAGACAAAGATGGACATTTCATAATGTTAAAGGGGACTATACCACAAGAAGACATAACAGTCATTAATATTTATGCCCCCAATCGGAGCACCAAAATATACCAAGCAACTACTAACAGAACTAAAGGGAGAAATTGACGAAAACACAATTACACTAGGGGACTTAAATACATCATTGACAGCTATGGATAGATCATCCAAACCTAAAATAAATAACGAAATCGCAGCCCTAAATGACACATAAGATGAAATGGACATAATTGACATATATAGAGCACTTCATCCTAAAATATCAGACTATATATTCTTTTCGAGTGTACATGAAACATTCTCAAGGATAAACCATATATTGGGACATAAAATCAGCCTCAGCAAATTTAAGAAGACTGAAATCATACCAAGCATATTCTCTGATAACAAGGCTTTGAAATTGGATATCAACTGAGAAAAGAAAGCAGGAAAAAACACAAATACATGGAGATTAAACAACACACTTTTAAAGAATGACTGGGTCAAAGAAGAAATTAGTGGAGAGATCAAAAGATACATAGCAACAAATGACAATGAAAATACATCATACCAAAATTTTTGGGATGCCGCGAAAGCAGTTTTAAGAGGGAAATTTATATCATTACAGGCCTATCTCAAGAAACTAGAAAAATCCCAAATTAATAACCTCATGTTACACCTTAAAGAACTAGAAAAAGAAGAACAAGCGAAACCCAAGGTCTGCAGAAGAAAGGAAATAACAAAAATCAGAGCAGAACTAAATGAAATAGAGAACAAAAAGACAATAGAAAAAATTAATGTGACAAAGAGCTGGTTCTTTGAAAAGATTAACAAAATTGACAAAACCTTGGCTAGACTCACTAAGATAAAAAGAGAGAAGACACTAATTAACAAAATCAGAAATAAAAAAGGGGATGTTATCACGGACACCACAGAAATACAAAGGATTATCCAAGAATACTATGAAGGACTATATGCCACCAAATTCAATAACGTAGAAGAAATGGACAAGTTCTTAGAAACATATAGCCTTCCAAGGCTGAATCATGAAGAACTGGAAAATCTAAACAGACCGATCAGCAGTAACGAAATTGAATCAGTCATCAAAAACTTTCCCAAAATCAAAAGTCCTGGACCAGATGGCTTCACTAGTGAATTCTACCAAACTTTCAAAGAGGATCTAATACCAATCCTGCTCAAATTCTTCCAAAAAATTGAAGAAGAGTCAGTACTCCCTAACTCATTTTATGAGGCCAACATTACCCTGATACCAAAACCTGTTAAGGACAACACACAAAAAAAGAAAACTACAGACCAATATCTCTGATGAATACAGATGCTAAAATCCGAAACAAAATTCTAGCAAATTGAATACAACAATGCATTAAAAAGATCGTTCATCACGACCAAGTGGGGCTCATCCCCAGGGCACAAGGATGGTTCAACATTCGCAAATCCATCAATGTGATACATCACATAAACAAAATAAAGGACAAAAATCATACGATTCTATCAATTGATGCAGAAAAAGCATTTGATAAGATGCAACATCCATTTCTGATTAAAACACTTAATAAAATTGGTATAGAAGGAAAATACCTCAACAAAATAAAGGCCATATACGACAAGCCCTCAGCTAATCTCATAATTAATGGTGAAAAGCTGAAGCCCTTTTGCTCTACATTCAGGAACACGACAGGGTTGTCCCCTATCACCTCTACTTTTCAACCTAGTGTTGGAAGTCCTTGACAGAGGAATCAGGCAAGAGAAAGAAATAAAAGGCATTCAAATTGGGAATGAAGAAGTTAAATTGTCACTCTTTGCAGATGACATGATGCTATATATAGAAAACCCTAAAGACTCCACCAAAAAGCTATTAGAAACAATCAATGAATACAGTAAAGTTGCTGGCTACAAAATCAACGTACAAAAGTCCATTGCTTTCCTATATACCAACAATGAAATCTCAGAAAAAGAAATACAAAAAACAATTCCCTTTGCAATTGCAGCAAAAAGAATAAAATACCTAGGAATAAACTTAACCAAGGATGTGAAGGATTTATATGCTGAAAACTATAAGACATTTTTAAAGATATTGAAGAAGACACAAAGAAATGGAAAGACATTCCGTGCTCATGGATTGGAAGAATCAACATAGTTAAAATGGCCATATTACCCAAAGCCATATACAAATTTAATGCAATCCCCATCAAAATCCCAATGGCATTTTTTTTTAAGTTTTTATCATCAAGTTTAATTATGGTTCAGAAAAAATTTAGTGAATAACTTTCTCTGAAAAAATATACTGTCTCTGTGTAGACTGCAGTTATTTTGGGGGAGGTTAGTTAAGTTAAATTACCCCATTTTCTATTCTGAAAATGACAAAAAAAGTCCCATTTCCAGTCTGATTATAGAGATGCATGTGCCCAAAATGGCGGAGAATAAATACATGAGAGGCAAAAGCTGTAAAGCTAGGGGCATGCTATGGGCCCTAAGAGAAAGTCTCAGAAATACTCAAAGTGGCGACAAGGAACGTTTGGCTGGAATTTGGAGTTCTTTTCAATCATCTTTGTCTTTTGCTCCATGTTTAAGGATGCGCGTGAACTCAATGTAATTAAAATTTCCCTTTTTGTCAATAGGTGCTTCTCTGTACAGCTCATCCACTTCTTCGTCTGTAAACCGACCTCCCATTGTTGTCAGCAGCTCTCTCAGGTAATCTTCCTGAGTGGAGCCAGTTGCTTCTTCATCAAAGCAAGCAAAAGCATTTCTGATGACATCTTCTGGATCTGTACCATTTAACTTCTCACCAAACATCGTGAGGAACATGGTGAAATTGATGGGACCTGGAGCCTCATTCATCATAGCGTCTAGATATTCATCAGTTGGATTTTTCCCCAGGAAAGCAAGCATATCATGCAAATCTTCCTTGTCAATGAAACCATCTCTGTTCTGATCAATCATGTTAAAGGCCTCTTTGAACTCCTGAATCTGTGACTGGTCAAACATGGTGAACACATTGGATGTTGCGCGCTGGGGGCGCTTCTTGGTGGTCTTGGTCTTTGCCCTTTTGCTCGACATGGTGGTGTTTAGATCCCTGCACAGCCGCGAGAATCCGAGTACTTCAGTGACCTCTCTACGCTTGCTGCAGCTATCCCAACCCCACTACACCCAGAGCCGCTGAAAACCAACACCCCAATGGCATTTTTTAAAGAAATAGAACAAAAACTCATCAGATTTGTTTGGAACCACAAAAGACCCCAAATAGCCAAAGCAATCTTAAAAAAAAAGAACAATGCTGGAGGTATCACACTCCCTGATTTTTGCTTTAACTACAGGGCTACAATAATCAAAACAGCTTGGTATTGGCAGAAAAACAGACACATAGACCAATGGAATAGAATTGAGATCCCAGAAATAAAACCACATAAATATGGACAGATAATTTTTGACAAAGAATCTAAAAACATACAATGGAGGAAAGACAGCCTCTTCAATAAATGGTGCTGGGAGAATTGGATAGCTACGTGCAAAAGAATGAAACTGGACTGCTATCTGTCACCATGTACCAAAATTAATTCAAAATGGATCAAAGACTTAAGCATAAGACCTGACACAATAAACTGCATAGAAGAAAACATAGATACTAAACTTATGAATTTGACTCCAACGGCAATGGAAGTAAAAACTAAAATAAATGAATGGGATTATATGAAACTGAAAAGCTTCTGCACAGCAAAAGAAACTATTGACAAAATAATGAGGCAACCAACTGAATGGGAGAAGATTTTTGCAAACAATGCCTCTGATAAGGGGCTAATATCCAAAATATACAAGGAACTCATGAAACTCAACAACAAAAAAACAAACAACCCAATTGAAAAATGGACAGAGGACCTGAAGAGACATTTCTCCAAAGAGGATATACAAATGGCAAATAGACATGAAAAAATGCTCAACATCGCTAATCATCAGAGAAATGCGAATGAAAACTACAATGAGATACCACCTCACCCCAATCAGAATGGCTTTCATCAACAAGACAAATAGTAACAAGTGTTGGAGAGGCAGTGGAGAAAAAGGAACTCTCATACACTGTTGGTGGGAATGCAGACTGGTGCAGCCGTTATGGAAGGCAGTGTGGAGGTTCCTCAGAAAATTATGAATAGAATTACCATATGAGCCAGCAATCGCTCTCCAGGGTATCTACCCAAAAAATCTGAAAGCATTTCTCTATAGAGACACGTGTACTCCAATGTTCATTGCAGCTTTGTTTACGGTGGCCAAGACATGGAAACAACCAAAATGTCCTTTGATAGATGAATGGATAAAGAAGTTGTGGTATATATACATAATGGAATACTTTTCGGCGTTAAGGAAGGATGATATAAGAGCATTTGTGACAACATGGATGGATCTTGAGAGTATAATGCTAAGTGAAATAAGCCAGACAGAAAAAGCAGAGAACCCTATGATTTCACTGATATGTGGTATATAAACCAAAAACAACAAAAGAACAAGACAAACAAATGAGAAAGAAAAACTCATAGACACAGACAATAATTTAGTGGTTACCAGAGGGTAAGGGGGTGGGGGTGGGTGATGAGGGTAAAGGGGATCAAATATATGGTGATGGAAGCAGAACTGACTCTAGGTGGTGAACACACAATGGGATTTATAGATGATGTAATACAGAATTGTACACCTGAAATCTATGTAAATTTACTAACAATTGTCACCCCGATAAATTTAATTAAAAAAAAAGAAAGAAATGGAAAAACATTCCGTGTTGAAGGACTGGAAGAATCAACATAGTCAAAATGGCCATATTACCCAAAGCAATATACAGATTTAATGCAATCCCCATCAAAATCCCAACGGCATTTTTTAAAGAAATAGAACAAAGAATCATCAGATTTGTTTGGAACCACAAAAGACCCCGAATAGCCAAAGCAATCTTAAGAAAAAAGAACAATACTGGAGGAATCACACTCCCTGACTTTCGCTTTTACTACAGGGCTACAATAATCAAAACAGCATGGTCTTGGCAGAAAAACAGACACATAGACCAATGTAATAGAATTGAGAACCCAGAAATAAAACCACATAAATATGGACAGATAATTTTTGACAAAGAAGCCAAAAACATACAATGGAGGAAAGACAGCCTCTTCAATAAATGGTGCTGGGAGAATTGGATAGCCACGTGCAAAAGAATGAAACTGGACTGCTATCTGTCTCCATGTACCAAAATTAATTCAAAATGGATCAAAGACTTAAGCATAAGACCTGACACAATAAACTGCATAGAAGAAAACATAGGTACTAAACTTATGGACCTTGGGTTCAAAGAGCATTTTACGAATTTGACTCCAAAGGCAATGGAAGTAAAAACTAAAATAAATGAATGGGATTATATGAAACTGAAAAGCTTCTGCACAGCAAAAGAAACCATTGACAAAATAAAGAGGCAACCGACTGAATGGGAGAAGATTTTTGCAAACAGTGCCTCCGATAAGGGGCTAATATCCAAAATATACAAGGAACTCGTGAAGTTCAACAACAAAAAAACAAACAACCCAATTGAAAAATGGGCAGAGGACCTCAAGAGACATTTCGCCAGAGGACATACAAATGGCAAATAGACATATGAAAAAATGTTCCGCATCACTAATCATCAGAGAAATGCAAATAAAAACCACAATGAGATATCACCTCACCCCAGTTAGAATGGCTTTCATCAACAAGACAAATAGTAACAAGTGCTGGGGACGCTGTGGAGAAAAAGGAACCCTCATACACTGTCGGTGGGAATGCAGACTGGTGCAGCCGTTATGAAAGGCAGTGTGGAGGTTCCTCAAAAAATTACAAATAGAATTACCATATGACCCAGCAATCCCTCTCCTGGGTATCTACTCAAAAAATTTGAAAACATTTATACATAAAGACACGTGTGCTCCAATGTTCATTCCAGCTTTGTTTACGGTGGCCAAGACAGGGAAACAATCAAAATGTCCTTCGATAGATGAATGGATAAAGAAGTTGTGGTATATGTACACAATGGAATACTATTCGGCAGTAAGAAAAGATGATATAGGAACATTTGTGACTACATGGATGGATCTTGAGAGTATAATTTTAAGCGAAATAAGTCAGACAGAAAAAGTAGAGAACCCTATGATTTCACTGATATGTGGTATATAAACGAAAAACAACAAAAGAACAAGACAAACAAATGAGAAACAAAAACTCATAGACACAGACAATAGTTTAGTGGTTACCAGAGGTTAAGTGGGGAGGGGGGAGGGAGATGATGGTAAGGGGGATCAAATATACAGTGATGGAAGGAGAACTGACTCCGGGTGGTGAATACACAGTGGGATTTATAGATGATGTAATACAGAATTGTACACCTGAAACCTATGTAATTTCACCAACAATTGCCACCCCATTAAATTAAAAGAAAAATTACAATACTTAATATATACCCATATCAAAAGACGAATACAAGTCACATTTGACCTCTGCAATTTCAAGAGGTGCTCAAAGTGGTTACCATCAGTATAATTTTAATAGTTTTTCTTTTCTTAAAACGTGTATACATTTTTTGGCACCGTGTGTGTGTGTGTGTGTGTGTGTGTGTGTGTGTGTATCAGAACAGAATAAAATAACTATTAACATAAGAAATATGGGGCAGAAGATAGAGCATTTTGTTTATCTCTACCTTTCCTTTCCCCAGGCACTAGATCTTGAAATCATCTATTTTTTTCCCCAGTTTTATCCCTTTAGTAAAGCTTAAAGCTAGGCATTATCCAGAAAAAGCTGGAAGAGTCATAAAATCAGCAGCTAACTTGCCAAGTGTACAAAAGAAATATAAATAAAGCATGTCCATCAATAACTCTTATCTTGGAATCTAGTTGGGGAAACCAAACTTTCATATATAGAGTGAGTTAAGGCAATCACTTTCAAGTAGTTCAGTCTATTTTACTCTTTTTTGCTGAGATGCTTGTTGTCTAGGCATTTTCTCTTTTTCAGGGCTACTTTCTCCTTTTCAGTCTTTTCTCAAGGTTTATGAGGACCCATACAAGAGGGAAATGAAAGAATGGAGGGAGTTAAAGCTAAGTGAGAAAATAAGGCTTGAAAATTACCTGTAGAATTCATTTATCCATTCTACTTGTATTCTGGTTGCTTCTTGAAATGCTAGATAACGAGTTAACCATATCTTACTTTCACATTATATCTTAAGAGCACACTGAGTTGTGTATTCAAAAATATTTAATGAGCACCTAGTATACGATCAAGTACTGTGCTAGGCCCTGAGGATCCAAAGACATAAGACATTTTCCTGTCCTTGAGAAATTCAATGTCTAGGTATGGTAACTAGGTCACAGGTAAGTGCCAGAACAAGTTATGATTTGTGAAAGTTCAAAGGACAGAGAACTCTGCCTAGGGTCTTGGAGAAGGCTTCACAGAAGAGGGTAGGAATTCAGTAGATAGAGAAGAGGAGGGAGGGTATTTCAGGGAGTGGGAAGAGACGATCAAGCAGAGAGGTACGCTTGGGGAACAGAGAGGTTCAGGGTGGCTGAAACTTGGTACATGACAGGGCATGACAGGAAGCAAATTTGGGGAAATTTGGCTGAAACCATTTTGTGGATTTTGGACTTTAGCCTTTGAACCCAATAGGAAACCTAAAGCATAGGTCCCTCTGAGTTCTTAAACCTCAAAGGTATTTTAAACAAGATCATATCTGTTTTAGAAAGACACTCCTAGCAGCATACGCAAAACAAATTGAAGATGGAGGGAAGAGGGGCTAGAAGCAGAGTCACTGGCTAGGTGAGAGATGGTGAGGGTCTGAATGAAAAAGGGAAAGATGAAGAGGAGGCAGCCTGGAGAAATGATCAGAAAGAGTGTCAAGAGCTAAAGGTTGGCCTGAGGTTTCCAGCTAAAACCTCTAGGTGGATGGTGGTCAAGAAAGGCAGCCAGTAAGAGGAGCGAACTTGTGGGTGCGGAGAAGATGAGTGCTCAAAAAATGCGTTAAACAAATACATCTTTTTATGAATAGATTGTATGAATTTTTATTAGATTTTAAAATGTATCATATGACTTTTTAAATGTTTCTTCTTTTTTAAATTAAATTTATTAGGGTGACAATGGTTCCTAAAATTACATAGGTTTCAAGTGTACATTTCTATAATACATCATATGACTTTTTTTTTAAAGATTTTATTGGGGAAGGGGAACAGGAATTTATTGTGGAACAGTGTGTACTTCCAGGACTTTTTTCTAAGTCAAGTTGTGTCCTTTCAATCTTAGTTGTTGAGGTTGCCGTTCAGCTTCAAGTTGTCCTTTCAGTCTTAGTTGTGGAGGGCGCAGCTCAGCTCCAGGTCCAGTTGCCGTTGCTAGTTGCAGGGGGTGCAGCTCACCATCCCTTGAGGGAGTCAAACTGGCAACCTTGTGGTTGAGAGCCCACTGGCCCGGGTGGGCATCGAACCGGCAGCCTTCAGAGTTAGGAGTACGGAGCTCCAACCGCCTGAGCCACTGGGCCGGCCCCCCTATGACTTTTAAAGGAGCATACTACCTCACTAATTATATTTTGCTGAACAAAGTGTTAAAATCGGTTTGTTTTTTCTAATCATTACCTAGAAGGTGGAGAAAACAACCAAGGTTGTAAGAGCAACAATAGAATATTCTTAGGTGGGTAACTGAAAATACATTACATATAAATTATATTTCATAATTAGTGACAATTACTTCATTATAAGAATTCACTACCAGAAAACAATAGGGCTAACTCAAGTTTTTCAATATTAATTGAGCCCTTATTATGTGTAAGGAACTGTTTTCCTGCTCAGAGGGGAAGAAAAGATTTAAAAAAAAAACAACACCTAATAATCCATAGTTATTACTCTTTGAGACCTTACTATCGAGACATAAAAGCAAATATTATATAAGAGACAAGGAAATGAGTGTTAAATGGAGGCAAAGCGGGGTGGGAATGAAAAGCAAAGATTAAGTGAACGAGTGTAGGGAAGTGGGAAGACAGATAAGAAAAGCATAAGGTAGAATTTGAGTTGGACCTTATGGGACAAGGATTTTGACAGCATACGAGTAATCAACAGAAAAGTGTGAGTGCTTGACATATTTTAGGAAAGGTGATTAGTCCTGTGTGAGTGGAACGCCAGGCATCTGTGGAGGTACAGAAGACTCTAATGCTGAGAGGGGGAAGATGCTGGAAAGGCCTTGAATGCCATAGTCAAAGTTTGCACTGTGGGAAAAATCATCTACTTTGGTATACACAGAAGAGCAGATTATACCTAACGGCACTGTCTATTTAACTTTGGCATAGACATACTCACACATGCATCCATTCTGAGCCTAGTTCATTTCTATCCAGTGGGTGAGTATAAAGAGGGAGGGGTTGGATGGCTGTAGACTGCCAACTGGACAGAAACTCAGGCTGGACTGTGCTGATTGTGTTCCAGGGTTGATATTTCAAGAAAATTCCTAATGTAAATCAATAATGCTACTAACTGACCCTTCTCACAAAAGTCAGGAAACTTTTCTCAATAAAACTTGCATTAAAAAAGGGTGAAGGGGAATAAGAGACACACACCTCCAGTTATAAAATAAATAAGCCATGGGGATGTAGTGTACAGTACAGGGAATATAGTCAATAATATCACAATAACTGCAGAGTGACAGATGGGTACTAGACTTATAGTGGTGATTACATTGTAAGGTATATACTCATACATGTCAAATAACTATGTTGTATACCTGAAACTAATATAATATTGTATGGCAACTATACTTTAATAAAAAAAGTTTTAAAACTTACATAAAAGGGATATATTGGATATATGATTTGTTGCTATATGAAACAGTGTTATGAAAACTGTAACAGCTCTTTTAAGCATCTATTTATATTAAATGTGATAATGGTGATAATGCATGTAATATGCTTAGCACCGTGTCTGGCACATAGTATGTGCTCAATAAATGGTAACTGACTATTACTACCACTACCACCATTATTATCACCATCATTATCAAACACTTCTAGAATTCAATGTTTAATAATCTATAAACAACTTGGATTATACATGGTATTTATAAAACTAGGGTATCCTCTCCCTACTACCCAGCATTCTTCATCGTTTTCCCATCTGATCTTTTATTTTTATTAATTTAATAGACTTTATTTTTCAGAGCAGTGTTTCCACGCAAAATTGAGTTGAAGGTACAGAGATTTCCCCTGCCCTCACATAATCATAGCCTCTCCCACTATCAAAAGCCATAGAGAAGTGGTAAAATGTTACAATAACTGAACCTACCCTGACACAACATTATCAGTCAAAGTCCATAGTTTCATTGGGGCTCATTCTTGGTGTTATACATTCTATGGGTTTGGACAAATGTATAATGGCATGTATCCATCATTATAGTATGGTACTAAGTATTTTCACTGCCTGTCCTCTGTGTTCCATCTATTCATCCTGATCTTTTATTTTTTTCAACAGAAACTGACTTATCTTTTTCTCTTTATAAAGCAATACATGCTCAGTATAAAACATAATTAATGGAGAAAAAACAGCCTCACCCACCATCCAGAGATGAGTATAGTAAATATCTCATTTATTTTTCCAGACCTGGATCCTACTGCACATACTATTTTGCAGTTTGGAGTTTTTTTTTTTGTTTTTTTTTTTGTTTGTTTGTTTGTTTTAGTAACAACACATTCTGGCTCCACATCTGGAGATGTCCACAGCTCTCAGCTCCAGGAGCAGCTTCTATCAAAATGTCCATTGTTCATGAAATTCTGTGCAAGCTCAGCTTAGAGAGTGACCACTCTACACCCCTAAGTGCATGCAGATCAAAGTGTACACCAACTTTTATGCTGAGTGGGATATTTTGAACACTGAAATGGCCATCAAGACTAAAGGTGAGGATGAGGTCACCATCATCAACATATGACCAGCCGCAGCAATGAACAGAGACAGGATATCACCTCCACCTACCAGAGAAGGACCAAAAAGGAACTTGCATCAGCACTGAAGTCAGCCTTGTCCGGCCACTTGGAGATGGTGATTTGGGGCCTTTTGAAAACACCTGTTCAGTATGAGGCTTCTGAGCTGAAAGCCTCCTCCATGAAGGGGCTGGGGACTGATGAGGACTCCCTCAGGGAGATCATCTGCTCAAGGAACAACCAGGAGCTGCAGGAAATTAACAGTCTACAGGAAATATACAAGACTAATCTGGACTGTTTTTGACCCATCTGGTGACTTTCGCAAGCTGACGGTTGTCCTTGCCAAAGGGCAGAAGAATGGAAGGTGGCTCTGTCATTGATTACGAACTGACAGACCCAAGAATGCTTGGGATCTCTATGACGATGGTGCGAAGAGGAAAGGAACTGATGTTTCCAAGTGGATCAGCATCATGAATGAGCAGAGGGTGTGTGGCCTCCAGAAAGTATTTGAAAGGTGCAAGAGCTCCAGCCCTTATGATCAAGAAGGAGGTCAAAGGAGACCTGGTCCAGTGTATTCAGAACAAGCCCCTGTATTTTGCTGACTCCATCGAGGAAGGCAGCAAGGGCAATTACCAGAGAGCGCTGTCGAGCCCGTGTGTGGCGGCTGCCTGAAACCTCAGATGGCATGAGCATCCACAAGTAGTGTTCTGACGCTTCCAGCTTGATGGCCATTGAAAATCAGCTTGAGACTAACAGCCCCCATGTGCCCACCCCCGTGAGGATGATATTAAATTAACATTGTCCACCCCCCTACCCCCACCAAACTTATTTATGTAAGCATTGCCTGGCTTTCCTGGCTAGTCTCCCTTTAGGCAAAGAAATGACCAATACAAGGCATTGGAAGTGCAATCTATGATGTGAAACATATTGCCTTTTGTGTACTGTATTGTAAACAGATGAAAAAACTGAACTTTTACTTTACAAACAAAACAAAAATAACTTAACACATTCTAAGTATCTTTCCATGTCAAAATTCACCAGCAACACCATTTTAAAGGCTGAACATCATACTACATGGATGTACCGTAATAAAAAGCACTCATTATGTGCCAGCCATATCTTACTCAGTTCTCACAACAACCCCACAATGCAGACATTCTAATTGTCTCCATTTTAAAGATTAGAAAACTGAGGTCCAGGGAAATTAAGCAACTCGCCCAAGGTCATACAGCTAGTAAATGCTAGAAGTCGGATTCAAACACAGATAATGAAGGCTCAGTCATTTAACCTATTCCCTGTTGTCGGGCATTCATACTGTTGCCATATTTTTGCTTGCTTTTATACATAGTGTTGTGATAACAACCTTTAAGCTAATCGTTTCTCACATCCTTAATGAGTTCTTTAGGGTAAATTCAGAGTTAGAGTTTCTGGGTCACAAGGCTGTTGATACACATTGCCAGAAAGCTTATACAAATTTACTTTCCAGCAGTGTACGAGAATATCAATTTCCTTGTACCTCTCCAACATTAGATATTATTACTAATTAAAAAAGATTTGTATGCTAATTCTTAATGCATACTATAATTATCTACTTTCCAAAGCAACTAGAAAATATTGTGATTTATCTAGTTTGGGATATGCCCCCTCCCCCATGTTCCCCTTCATTAGCATTGATCAGTGAGAAATTGTGCAGTGACATGCACCACATCTGAAAAATTGAGGTTTTCCTTTAAACCCCCACATCCCCCCACACCTTTGAACAAGCAGAATTTTAATATGCTTAACTCATGCTACTGAAGTTCATAATCATCATCATTCAAATGCCCTGAAAGTTTACAATATAGAATGTGAAATACTAAGGGTTAACAAGAGTAATAATTTTATTGAAAAGACATGCTAACCTGAACTTAAAGATATACATATGCTCTATGTACAGAAACTATGGTACTCTAACTGTATTATAATGATGTTATATAAAAAAAAAACACCAAGAGAATTGCATGGTGTGGCAAACTGTTCTAAGATAATTATGAAAAACTTCCTGGAAGAAATTATTTTTAACTGATATCTAAGGAAGGAACTGGTTTCATTTTAGACAAAGGCTTAGAATTTCCTATTGGAAAACTTTATCCAGGAAATCTTGAGAAGATTGCCTGACTGAAATTGATGACATCAACAGGGATATAGTGTGAAATGTCTGCGGAAGGTAGGATTTGAATTTAAGCTATAGAATCATAAGCCACAGGAAAGTTTTTAAATTGGAGAAAATATGAATCAAGTATTGGACTTGGCTGATTCTTTTATAGTAATAATGTGGAAAATTCTTTTCTGGAAGAGAATTCTCCCACAGCTTAAGTACTATAGGTGGTGTTTGCAAGGGAATTACGTTAGATAATTTTTCTATATGAAACAAAGCATTAAAATAGAAATAGTTTCCTGGGATGTCAATAAATTTCACTGGTGTTTCTTGTGTAATTTTCTCATTGTGCCTTTCTCTTACCCTCTGGAGGGGAAAAAAAGTCCTCGGGAGGAAGCAAGAGTCCCAGCACCAAGGAAGGATGTGATGGGGGAAATTGGAGGGGTTGGGGAAGGTGCTGAGTGAAGCTGATTCCCAAGCGTTATCTCCAGTGAAGGAATTAAGGTAGAAAGAAAGACCCAGCTTAGTTCCATTTAAAAGACCACAGAAAACTACTATTGTAAAGACATTAAATTCCTTAAAAATAATTTTTAACTTTATTACGTTTGCTATGTTTTAACCCATTTCTTACTGTAGTTACTAGACATACAACACTTAGAAAATGCTGAACAAGAGTTGTATGCTATGTCTACGCATGTCTCTGCCTAGTAGTTCCTCAAATGATTTAAGGTGGTTTATGAAGATTCTGAACATGAATTGAATGTAGGCTAGAAGGACAGAGCATAAAGTAGGACCAGTAATGTATTATACACTCACTACTGGGTGGACCACAAACTGGATTTAGGGTTTGTATAATAGTTGCCAATGTGAAAAGCAAAACCTAATTAGATAAATATCAGCAGACATAAAATTAAAATGAACAGATTGCTCAAGAAAAGCACAACCATTTCCGACTGGAAGACGAGACACTCTCCTACTTCTTTTGGAATAGGAGAGGCAGGGATGGAGAAAAGACATGGCTGCACCAAATTCAACGGAGGAATCTCTTCCTCTGTGGAAAAGTGGGGGAACAGGCATGCTAACCTCAGAGTTCTTAGGAGATAAAGCAAAGGGTAACTAGGAGAGAAGGCATAGTCCCCATAGTCAGAAGAGGTCTTTGGGGTTCTGCTCATCAGAAGCGGGGTGAAGTGATTTCCTGATAGTGGTGAAGAAAACATCTGAGCTTAATTTAAAAAATAATTGTGGGTAACGGATTTTTACAACATTTGGAAAATAGGCGTCTTTATTTGTATGTTAAATGATACTCATGGTTCTTCAATGCCCTCTGTCACGCTGATTTGTTTTTCCAAACACTGTTTTACTTACATTGAAAAACATGAAAAGCAGCACAAATTTTTAAAATTTTAAATTATGGTAAAATATTATAATATAAAAATTTCTATCTTAATAATCTTTATGTGTACAGTTCATTAGTGTTAAGTATATTCATATTGTCGTGCAACTAATCTCCAGAACTCTTTTCATCTTGCAAAACTGAAACTCTATACTCATTAAACAACTCCCTATTCACCCCTCCCCACAGCCTCTGGCAGCCACCATTCTACTTTCTGTCTCTATGAATTTGACTTCTCTAGGTCCCTGCAGCACTGATTTTAAGGAGAGTCCAGTATAGGAGAGGACTCTCAAATTTATGGTTCATGATATCACTCAACAATAATTGTATATTTTCAAAAAGGATGTTTCTATTTTGTAATGTGATACAGATCAGCTAGAAATGAAATCATCTGAATTGTTGATACTTTGTGAAAAGCATTCAAATGATACAGAAATGCATCCAGTAGAATTAAAATTCTTCCTCTAATTCTATGCTCCAGAGATAACTACTACTAATAGATTGATACATATTCTTCTCAACATCTGTAATACATATGATCATACTATACTCATGATTCTGAACCCTGGGTCTAACCACTAGCTACAGAGGTTAGTGAGGCTGCTGAAGTTGGCAGAGTGGTAAGATGGATGAACTTGGGACTCTGATGACATCACTGAGCAACTGGATTTAAACAACCCTGAACCCTCCTTTCTTCAAAACTTATTTGAGATAAATGACCCTTATTGTTTAAGTCGCTTCTGATTGGATTTTTTTCACTTCTGGCAAAAGCATTCTAATTATCATATCACTCTCTCAGATAACTCAGCATATCTATACTAAGGCAAGTGTATACCGACAATGAAGTGATACTTTGAACAAAATAAAAGCATATGCATAATGTGTTACACCAAGTTAAGGCAATAAGCCTTGACATTCCCATCATCAATTAAGATAAAATGACTTCAGTTTTGCCAAACACAATCCATTATATAAGATGGTTACTTTTAAATATGCATTATATTAAACTGTACCCTATGCAAAGTAAGAGCCTAGAATTCCTAAGGAAAATTATGCATTAAAAAAATGCCACGAGAGATAGGTCAAAGATGGTGAATTAGGTAAATGCTATGCCTACGGCATTCCAAGATCACACCAAAATTACAAATAAATTATAGAACAATCAACCTCAAGAATCATCTGAAGACTAGTTGAACAGAACCTCTATAATTAAGGATATAAAGAAACCACATCAAGACTGGTAGGAGGGGCAGACACGTGAAACAGGCTGACCCCAAACCCACAGAGAGAGGCTGAACTCTGGGAGGCACACCTCGGAGACAGAGGTCCCACCTGAAGAGGGAGGGGCTCCCCAGCCCCATACTGTGCTCCCCAGCCCAGGGGTCCTGTGCTGGGGAAAAAGTTGCCACGCAATTTGGCAGTGAAAATCAGCGAAGATCCTGTCTGCTCTTCTTGGTGGAGTAGAAGGTGGCTGGAAACCCAGACTCCCTCTTGTAGAGCCGGCACATGGCCTTGCTTACTTGTGGGTATTTGCTTGGTCTCTGGTGGAGGGGCGGCAGGTCAGGAGGCCCAGGGACGTGTGGGGAAGGACTGAGTTGTGTGGTTTCAGTGAGGGAGCTGGAGGGACAGGAGCCACTGTTGTCCCTATGTGGAGCCTGACACACGTGTGGCTTACAGGAGGGCACCATCTTTTCAGGGTTAAGTCTTCCCCCAAAGGGTCAAGCCTGGGACCGTATTGGTCTGGTAGAGTCCAGGTATGCACACTGCTATGGTGACACCCTGGGTCCCTGCCGTCTGCACAGTTGGTGCTACATCGGCTCAGGAACTCTTGACTGCTGGGCTGCTGGCCCAACCCCACAGGTTGCAGAAGCCTGTTAAAGTGGGTAGAGGGCCTGTGGCAGCCCAGGAAACATTTGCTGGTGTGCAGTAACCCAAGACCTGCGCTACAATGTATTAGGGCGGTTGTGAGCCTGAGACAGGCGGTGGCTGGCTGAAGTGTTCTCGGGACATTTTTGTGGGGAGGTCGTTGAACCAGCAACGGTGCTGCGGGAGCCAAGACTGCATTGACTTTGTAGAAACCACCTACCACAGCACTTAGCTCGCTAGAACCCCACCCCACCCACCTAGAGCTGCATTGCCAACAGCACTCTGGGCACCTGGGTGGCCGGACCAGCCCCACAAGACATGGAGATCTTTCACAACACCAGACAATCTGCAATGGCCCGGGGAGATTTGAGTGGTATACATGACCCGAAAACTGCACGGCAGCCACTCGGTGGCAGCTCTCAAGAATGTGCAAGCCTGAGGCAGTAGCTGGCTGCAGTGTCCTCGAGGCACCGTACAAGGTGGTCACAGGCCAGGTTCTGGTTGGTGTAAGAACGGAATCTGCGTTAACTTTGTAAAAACCATCAGTCATGTCTCATGACTCCCTTGAACTATACCCTACCTAGCTAGTGCTGCACTGCCAAGGGCACTCTCATCACTGGGTCAACCAGCCCGGCACATGCAGCTAAGCAGCCTCTTTCAACAGCAAGGCCTTATGGGCAGCTGGCAGATGGCAACAGACCTAGGCGGACCTGGGGTTTTTGCTAAGCTGCTTCAGGTCCACTATTGGTGGCAGCCAGCTTCAATACACAGAGAGGCCACCCCCACGTCTCCAGGTCCAGCACAGTCAGCAGCCAACCATATGTAGTTTTGAGGCACCTACCAGGTAGCTGTGGGCTGGTACCAGGCAAGGCTGAAATTGGCCTGCACAAGAGCCCTGCCCAGAAGACACCAGAAAAAACACAGCCAGAGGCCAGCTTCAGACAACACCACAGCACTACCTGGTTAGCCCCACAAGAAGCACACCCAAAGGGAGAGTCTCAAAAGGCACAAGAGCCCATGGGGGCAAAGCCTTCTCTGAGGGGTTAGCCCCCATACAGTAGCTCATACACTGTGGGCATAGCCAATACTCACAGTCAAACTGGGAGTCAATCCCACTCACTGATGCACCAAAAGCAATCAAGGCTCAACTACAACAGGAGAACACAAACAACACACAAAGGACACTCCTGGAACACAAGTACAGGAGATTAGGAAGATTGCGCAATTGGACCATACAGGACACATAGTACATAAGGTCATCTGGCAAACACTGAGAGGCATAGAAGCTCTACCTAATACCGTGCTTCCCCGAAAATAAGACCAGGTCTTATACCGTCTTTCCCCCAAAATAAGATCAGGTCTTATATTAATTTTTGCTCCAAAAGATGCATTTGGGCATATTTTCAGGGGATGTCTTATTTTTTCATGTACAACAATCTACATTTATTCAAATACAGTCATGTCGTCTTCTTCTGGAACATCCTCATGACATACTAAATGCATCTTAACTGGGGCTTATTTTCGGGGTAGGTCTTATTTTTGGGGAAACATGGTATGTAGAAGCAAACACCAGCAGCAGCCAGAATGAGGAAACAAACAAACAAACAAAAAACATGTCTCAAATAAAAGAAAAGGAGAAACCTCCAGAGATGGAACTAAACGAAATGGAAGCAAACAACCTACCAGAGACAAAGTTTAAAACACTGATTAGAAGAATCCTTAAGAAACTTAGTGAGAATTTCAACAAAGAAATAGCAAGCATAATGAAGGACACAGAAACCATAAAAAAGAACTAGTCAGAAATAAGAACACAATAACTGAAATGAAGAATTCACTAGAAGGAATCACCAGCAGATTAGATGAAACAGAGAATCAAATCAATAATTTAGAGGACAAGCGAGCAGAATTCACTCAATTGGAACAACAAAAAGAAAGAAGAATAAAAATCAATGAAGATAGTTTAAGGGACCTATGGGCCAACATCAAGCATAACAACATTCGCATCATAGGAGTACCAGAAGGAGAAGACAGGGAGCAAGGAATTGAGAACCTGTCTGAAGAAATAATGACTGAAAATTTCCACAATCTGGTGAAGGAAATAGACATACAACACCAGGAAGTGCAGAGAGTCGCAAACAAGATGAACCTAAACAGGCCCACACCAAGACACATCATAGTTAAAATGGCAAAGGTTAAAGATAAAGAGAGAATCCTGAAAGCAGCAAGATAAAGACAACAAGGGAGCTCCTATAAGATTATCAGCTGATTTCTCAACAGAAACTTTGCAGGCCAAATGGGAGTAGCAGGAAAAATTCAAAGTGAAGGAAAACAAGGTCCTAAAACCAAGACTATTCTACACAGCAAGGCTATCATTTAACATTAAGGGAGAGATAAAGAGCTTCCCAGATAAGAAAAAGCTAAAGGAATTTATTACCACCAAGCCGGTATTACAGGAAATGTTAAAAAGGACTTCTTTAAACAGAAGAAAGGAGAAAAAAAATAAAAATGAGAAACACTAATGAATATCAAAAATACGAATAATAAAATGGCAATAACTATGTACCTATCAATAATCATTTTAAATGTAAATGGATTAAATGCTCCAATCAAAAAACATAGGGTAGATGAGTGAATAAAAAAACAAGACCCATGCATACGCTGTCTACAATAGACCCACCTCATATCGAAAGACACATACAGACTGAAAGTAAAGTGATGGAAAAAACATTTCACGCAAATGGAAATGAGAAAACAGTTGGGGTAGCAATACTTAAATTGGATAAAGTATACTTTAAAATGAAGACTATAATAAGAGACAAAGAAGGATATTACATAATAATAAAGGAATCAATCCAACAAGAGGACATAACCCTGGTAAACACCTATGTACCCAATATAGCAGCACCTAAATATATAAAACAAATATTGCCTGAGATAAAGGCAGATATCAACAGCAACACTATCATAGTAGGGGACTTTAACACCCCACTGACACCAATGGACAGATCCTCCAGATAGAAAATCAACACGGAAACAGCGGCCTTAGATGACACACTACCAGACGCATTTAATTAATATTTTTAGGGCATTTCACCCCAAAGCAGTAGAATATACACTCTTTTCAAGCATACATGGAACACTTTCCAAATTAGACCACGTTAAGCCACAAAACAAGTCTCAATAAATTTAAGAAGACCCAAATCATATCAAGTATCTTCTCTGACCACAGTGGTATGAAACTAGAAATCAATTACAAGACGAAAACTGAAAAACACACAAACACATGGAGACTAAATAATATGATACTAAATAATTAATGGGTCAACAATGAGATCAAGGAAGATATCAAAAGATACTTAGAGACAAACAAAAATGAAAAAAGAATGACTGAAAATCTATGGTACACAGCGAAAGTAGTCCTAAGAGGGAAATTCATAGCAATGCAGGCCTACCTAAAATAACTAGAAAAACCTCAAATCAACAGCCTATTTTTACACATAAGGGAACTGGAAAAAAAACAGCAAAATAAGCCCAAAGTGAGAACAAGGAAGGAAATAATATAGATCACAGTGGAAATAAATGAAATAAAGACCACAAAAAAAAAAGTAAATGAAACCAAGAGCTAGTTTTTTGAAAAGATAAACAAAATTGACAAATTTTTAAACAGACTCACCAGGAAAAAAAGAGAGGACCCAAATAAATAAAATCAGAAATGAAAGACAAGAAGTGACAACTGACACCGCAGAAATACAAAAAATTTTAGAAAATACTACCAGCAACTACCCGCCAACAAATTGGACAAACTGGAAGAAATGGATAAATTCTTAGAAGCACACAATCTTCTAATGCTGAATCAAGAAGAAACAGAAAATCTGAACAGACTGATTACTACCAACAAAATTGAATCAGTAATCAATAAACTCCCAACAAAAAAAAGTCCTGGACTAGATGGCTTCACAGGTAAATTTTACCAAACATTCAAAAATGAATTAACACCTATTCTCCTCAAGCTATTCCAAAATATCCAGGAGGGAAGGCTCCCAAGCTCATTTCATGAGGCCACCATTACCCTGATCCAAAAACCAGACAAAGACATTACAAAAAATGAAAACTATAGGCTGATATCCCTAATGAACATAGATGCAAAAATCCTCAAGAAAATATTAGCAAACTGAATTCAGCAATACGTTAGAAAGATCATACACCACGATCAAGTGGGATTCATTTCTGGTACACAAGGTTGGTTCAATATCTGCAAATTAATTAATGTGATACATCACATAAACAAAATAAAAAACAAAAATCATAAGGTCATCTCGATAGATGCAGAACAAGCATTTGACAAAATCCATCATCTATTTATGATAAAATCTCTCAGCAAAGTGGGATTAGAGAAAGCATATCTCAACATAATAAAGGCCACATATGACAAACACACAGTTAACATCATACTCAATGGGGAAAAACTAAAAGCATTCCCCTTAAGATCAGGAACAAGACAACGATGACCACTTTCACCACTCTTATTCAACATAGTACTGGAAGTTCTAGTCACCAGAATTATAATAGACAAGAAAAGGAAATAAAAGGCATCCAAATGGGAAAGCTGGAAGTAAAATTGGCATTATTTGCAGATGACATGATACTGTATATAGAGAACTCCAAACATTCCACCAAAAAAACTATTAGAACTGATAAATAAATTTAGTAAAATAGCAGGGTACAAAATTAATATTCAGAAATTGGTTGCATTTGTATACACCAATAATGAACTCTCAAAAAGAGAAATTCAGAAAATAATCCCATTTGAAATTACATCAAAAATAAAATACTTAGGACAAAATTTAACCAAGGAAGTAAAAGATCTGTACTCAGAAAATTATAAGACACTGAAGACAGAAATTAAAGAAGATACAAATAAATGGAAACATACATCACACTCATGGATTTAAGAATTAATATAGTTAAAATGTCCATACTATCCAATGCAAAATATAGATTCAATGTAATCCTAATCAAAATATCAATGGCATTTTTCACAGAACTAACAATCCTAAAATTTATATGGAACTTAAGATACAGCACGTAGCCACAGAAATCCTGAGAAATAAGAACAAAGATGGAGGTATCATGCTACCTGATATCAACTTATACTACAAGTCTACAGTAATCAAAACAGCATGGTACTGGCATCAAAACAGACACAGATCAATGGAACAGTACAGACAGCCCAGAAATAAATACATGCCTATGTGGTAATTTAATGTATGAAAAAGGAAGCAGGATTTACTTTTGGATGAAGACAGTCTATTTAAGAAATAGTGCTGGGCAAAGAAAAAACCGAGAGTTGTTAGATGGGCGGGGGTAGGGGGGGGTTGGGGACAAGGGGAAAGGTGAAGGGATTGGGAGGCGGCTGGTGGCCGCAAGATGGCCTCAGGGTTTTCTGGAAATTAATTTGGGGAACTTATTCAATAATGTTGTAGGGGTTTTGTTGGGTATCCGATGGGCATGCGTCCTATTTGGGAGACCACCTCAGGGATGGTGTGGATGCCTGATCGTGGCGTTGTGCACCAGAGGCTAAACATTAATGAATGCCAACTATAATTTTATGTGTGTGATGTGATGGCTGGGTGTGAGGTGGGAGGGATGATGGGTGGGGGGAGGGGGGTTCACAGTGTGAGGGATGTAGATGGTGGGCGTCTAAGTATTACCTTGTCTTGTACACCTGAAACTAATAAAAAAAAATAAAAATAAAAAAATAAAAATATATATTAAAAAAAACAAAAAAAAGAAAAAAAGAAAAAAAGAAATAGTGCTGGGAAAACCGGACAGATGCATGCAAAAAACAAAATGAAACTGGATCACCTTCTTACACCGTATACAAGAAGAAACTCAAAATGGATTAAAGACATAAATGTAAGGCCCAATACCATAAAACTCCTAAAAGAAAATACAGGAAGTAAACTCTCAGACATTACCCTTAGCAATATTTTTACTGACATATCCCCTCAAGCAAGGGAAACAAACAAAAATAAACAAATGGGACTACATGAAACTAAAAAGTTTTTTCACAGCAAAGGAAACCAACAAAACAAAAAGACATCCTACTGAATGGGAGAAGATATTTGCCCATGATACATCTGATAAGGGATTAATATCTAAAATTTATGAAGAACTAATACAACTCAACACCAATGAAACAAACAGCATAATTAAAAAATGGGCAAAGCACCTGAAGAGACATTTCTCCGAAGAGGACATACAGATGGCCAATTGACATATGAAAAGATGCTCAACGTCACTAACCATCGGAGAAATGCAAATGAAAACCACAATGAGATACCACCTCACTCCTGTCAGAATGGCTATCATCAATAAATCAGCAAACAACGAGTGTTGGCGAGGATGTAAAAGGGAACACTCGTGCACTGCTGGTGGGATTGCAAATTGATGCAGCCACTATGGAAAACAGTATAGAGGTTTCTCACAAAATTAAAAATAGAACTACCTTATCACCCAGAGATTCCGCTCCTGGTTATTTATCCAAAACACTAATTCAAAAAATATATGACATGTGATCAAGATATGGTGAATGTATAAATAAAAAAAAATATTACAGTAAAAGACACATTGCCATTAATCCCCCTCAAAATATTCCCCCTCGCTTCGAACACACTTATCCATCGTTCTTGCCACTTTCTGAAGCAGTTCTGGAAGTCCTCTTTCGTGAGTGTCTTTACTTCATCCTCCATCATGAGTACGCTCCATGTCATACATCACTTCTGGTACGGCAATTTCTGTCAAATAAAAACATTACCGTGTGTCCTCATGCACCTTATTCACCAGATCTGGCACCATGCAACTTCTGGCTCTTCCCCAAAGTCAAAATGACCATGACAGGAAAACGTTTTGAATTGATTCAGGACATTGAGGCAGCAACGACAGCACAACTAAAGACACTCATGAAAAGAGGACTTCCAGAACTGCTTCAGAAAGTGGCAAGAACGATGGGATAAGTGTGTTCAAAATGAGGGGGAGTACTTTGAGTGGGATTAATGGCAATGTGTCTTTTACTATAACAATTTTTAATTTAAACATTCACTGTATTTTTTCATCATACCTCAGATGCACACCCTATGTTTACTGCAGCACTATTCACAATAGCCAAGATGTGGAAACAACTGAAATGCTATCAATAGACGATTGGATAAAAAAATTGTGACACGTTTATACAATGGAGTATTACTCTGCCCTAAAATGAATGAAATTTTACCATTTGCAAAAACATGGATGGACCTAAAGAATATTATGCTAGATGAAACAAATCAGACTGAGAAAACAAATACCATATGATCTCACTTATATGTGGAATCTAAAGAACAGAATAAATGAGCAAACAAAACAGAATAGACTCAGAGACAGAGAAAAAACTGATGGTTGCTAGACGGGAGGAGGTTTGGAGGATGGGAAAGTTGAAGGGGTTAGGAAGTACAAATTGGTAGTCAGAAAATAGTCATGGGGATGTGAAATACAGTGAGGGGAATATAATCAATAATGTTGTAAAGATTATTTAGGGTGTTAGATGGGTACCGGACTTATGGGGTAATCACTTCCTAGATAATATATATGCCTATCCACTTTGCTGTATAACTGAAGCTAATATAATATTGAATGTCAACTATTTTATACACACACACACACACACACATATACACAGGGTGACAAAAAATGTATACACATTTTAAGAAATTATTAAAATTGTAATACTTATTAAAATTTGTAATTTATAAAATTGTAATACTTATTAAAATTTGTAACTTGTAACAATTATTAAAATTGAAATTATTAAAATTGTAATATTATTAAAATTGTAATACTCAATATATACCAATAACAAAAGATGAATACAAGTTACATTTGACTTCTGCAATTACAAGAGGTGGTCAAAGTGGTTACCATCAGTGTAATTTTAATAGTGTTTTTTTTTTTCCTTTCTTAAAATGTGTATGCTTTTTATTGGCACTCTGTACATATATACGTATATATTGTCACAGGATGTAAACTAAAGTACAGCATAGGGAATATAGTCAATGGTACTGTCATAGCTATGTACGGTGTCAGACAGGTAGTAGATTGGGAGGGGCTTTTCGCTTTGTGACGGGTATAAATGTCTAATCATTATGTTGTTTGTACACCTGAAACTAATAAAAAAATTTATTCAACAAAATCACCTAAAGTTCATAGTTTAAAAAATGGCAGGTACATGGTTGCTCTATATATGTACTACTACTTATGTAAACATACAATATTTATTGAGCATTTAGTATGTGCCAGTGCTGTGCCGAGTGCTTTAAACTTATTTTTTTTTACATGCTATAAGCTATTTTTAAAAAATTGTGGTAGGGAGTCCAGATGGCTCAGTTGGTTAGAGTGCAAGCTCTGAACAACAGGGTTGCCGATTCCATTCCCACATGGGCCGGTGAGCTGCATCCTCCACAACTAGATTGAAGACAACGAGCTGCTGCTGAGCTTCTGGAGGGGCGGCCGAATGGCTCAATTGGTTAGAGCACTAGCTCTCAACAACAAGGTTGCCATTTCAATTCTCGCATGGGATGGTGGGCTGCGCCCCCTGCAACTAAAGATTGAAAATGGCGACTGGACTTGGAGCTGAGCTGCGCCCTCCTCAACCAGATTGAAGGACAACGACTTGGAGCTGATGGGCCCTGGAGAAACACACTGTTCCCCAATCATCCCCAATAAATTTTTTAAAAAATTGTGGTAAATACACATAACATAAAATTTACCATCTTAACCATTTTTAAGTGGTATTAAATACAATTATATTGTTGCGCTATGTATGCTAAGTTTTTTTCTTTTTTGCATTACATGTTGTATTGATAGTATTATACAGTCATTAATGTAATCACTACAACAAACTTTATAGGCAGATACTATTATTTTCCCATTTTACACATGAAGAAATTAAGGCATAGAAAGGGTAATTTACCCCTGAAAAACCAAGCTAGTCTGTATGGTGCTATTTATAGGTCCTCACCTCTCAGTCATTCTTCAATCCAATCCAGTCTGCCTTCAGTCCACCCCTCTCTCCATTGAAATTGCTTTCAAATATAAGAAATTTGTGAATATTCTCCATTTTGGTAACCCAAAGGACACCTTTCAGACTTTATCATGTCTGAGAACTTGAGACTTAATACTTTTCCTTGGTTTTTCATGGTACTGCTTTTTTCTGAGTCTCCTCCCACCTTTCTGACCATTCCATCTTAGTCTTCTTTGGTGGCGCCTCTTCTGACTGATGTGTAAGTGTTGGCAATCTTTAAAGCTTTTTCCTGTAGCCTTACCTCCTTTTCTACTCTCTCCATAGGTCATATCATTCATTCCCATGGATTTAAATAGCAATCTATGGATTCCTAAACATATGTCTCTAGACAAGATCTCTATCCTGAACTTCAAACTAGTGTATCTAACATTTCCACGTGGAGATCCCAGAAAACCTCAAATGTAACATGTCCAAAACTAAACTTGTCTTCCCTTCTAAATCGACTCTTCTTCCAATATCCCCTTCTTCTGTTGCCCAAGCCAGAGACCTAGCAGTCACCTTTGCCTCTATTGTTTCCCACGCTCCACTGAATCTATCACCAATTCATTGTACCTTTCAAATATTTCATGAATCTGACACTTTTCTCCATGCCCACTGCTATCACATTAGTCTCTAAATTACTATTAGGTCTTTGCCAGGGTTATTGCAGTTGCCTCCTATCTGATCGTCTTGCACCTACTTTTGCCCTCTTCCAATCCACTTTCTCCACTGCAGCCAACGTAATAATCTTTTAGAAATGCAAATCTGATCGTGTCAATCAGACAGAATACTTCAATGACTTCCCATTGACCGTAGGTAAAGTGCAAAATATTTAGCATGACTTAGAAGCCCCTGCAAAATCTTGCACTAGTCTACATCTCCAACTTCAACTCTCACCACTTCATCTTTACTTCCACTCTAGCTAGAATGCACTTCATTCAAGTTCTCTACACACCACATTCCCTTTCAATCTAGGCCTTCAAACGTGCCATTTTTTTTTACTTCCTAAACTAGCTAACTCATACACTTCAGTAAGATCTCAGCTAGGATGTCATTTCCTCCCTACAATCCTCAAACTAGGTTAGATCTCCTGGGCAACTAGATCAGAGCTGAATACGTAGTAGGTTCCTAAAAATATTTACTGACTTGGCTGAGTAGAAAAAACGGGATTGGTATGGGGGTTTTGACAGACAAGCAAGTGCTCAATAAATACTGTTGAATGAATGAGTAAATGATGGGATAGAAGATTTGTTTAATGAACAATTCTAATTTTTTTCCCAATATAACATCAGTGCATTTGTGGTTTGAACGGAAAAGGGGCTCTGCAGTTGGTCGCAGACAGAGCTGCCTGTGGAGCCCACCTGCCAACCCTGGGTCAGGGTGGCCCAGTGTGGAGGAGGGGCCACATCGCTCCTTCTGGCTTGTCGGGCTCCTCCCACTCCTTGCTGCTACTGATTTCAAAATGCCTTTCACTGGGTTGGTCAAAGGTAGACACCTAGACCTAAGGAATCCACACAAAGGATCTGTTTCTCAAACCAGAAATCTTCCATATAACTGACCTTCCATTACAAATAGAATTACTTAGGTGGCTTGCTTGGCCTGGAATATAAATGTCTCTTTGCCTGAATAAGCCATATATATGCTGTTAAATACAAATTTTTAGTTATCCTTATTTTCTCAGTAAACCTGCTGATGGACTCTCAATTTATGAGATCGAGCAATAGAAAAACACAACTTTTCCTTTTAATGATAGCTGTGATCCCCAGCCCCATTCTTTTTTTTTGCTTTCGCCACTTCCCTGGTGACCTGAGGCATTTGGGCAGCTGGCTCTTAGGCACCTTGGTTCAGTCACGTTCTGCCTGAATAAATGGCACCCATGAGATACATCAGCTCTCTGATATGGCTGTGAAGACAAACCACGTAGTCAAGGTAGAAACAAACCCCCAGGAGGGCTCTGTCCTCCTCCTCCTACTGCGTTTCCCCCAAAATAAGACCTAGCCAAACAATCAGCTCTAATGCGTCTTTTGGAGCAAAAATTAATATAAGACCCGGTCTTATTTTACTGTAGTATAAGACCGGGTCTTATATAATATAATACCAGGTCTTATATTAATTTTTGCTCCAAAAGACGCATTAGAGCTGATTGTCTGGCTAGGTCTTATTTTCAGGGAAACATGGTAGTTAGTGTTTATTTTCAGCACCTGTTTGATAGTGTTTTTTTTTATCCTCTACTTATTGCACTGCTGTGACTTGTTGGCCATTATTTGAATTTTGTATGGAAAAAAAACCTTTGTTATAGAAATAAGCATAGTATTTTTTTTAATCTGGAGAGAAGATATTATGGTGACTGAACATATGGTCAGGTGTCAAATATAAATATATAAAAGCATTCTTGCTGTCCTGTCAGTCACGTTACATTCATTTTGTATTTGCTAGCAACATTGGAGGTTTCGTTTTTGTTTATGTGAACTCTAATTTCTATCAAGGTTTCATGGGTATTTAAAATTTAGTATTTTTCATTACAATTGTCTCAGTGTTGGTTAATTAATTTTTGCCAGGACAGTTATTGATCAAGCAAATAAATTCAACCACCATTTGAGAAAAAAATAAAAGAAAAAGAGGCTCTGTAATAAATCAGACAATCTCAGTGTCCAAAAGTAACCTCACAGGATGATCTGATCATAAATTCCTAACTGGGCAAGTCATGGTAGGTAGTCATGTCCCAGGCTTATAAAAGGTTTATCTTTGCCTTAAGCAAGCCCTGTCCACTGTTCTTCTGCATCTAGATTAACACATCTTTGAAATGCCAGAAGTCATCCTCTTTTCCAGACCCCTCAGAGGTGTAACCACCCTCAAGGAAGCACATAATCATGTTTAATCTTCCTTACATTCCCTCCTTAATTCCAAATATGTAAAAAGAACTTCAAAACTGTCATTTGCCGGAGCATTTGAGATCTTGCTTCCTCGCATGTTGTCAGTTTGGCTCAAATAAACTCATAAAATTCTCTACAGGTTTAGATGTTTCTTATGTCAATGGTGAGGATAATACTGAATATGATTATATTAAGAGGAATATCCAGTTTTAAGATTAGGAGGCAATATTTTAAAATGGGTTTCGAGGTATAACATTTCACTAAAATATATTTTATAGATTCCATCATATTTAAAAAATCATATAAGAAAAATCTATGAACAATTGTATGTCAACAAATTAGATAATCTAGATGAGATGCACAAACTCCTAAAGACACACAAATTACCAAACTGACTCAAGAGGAAATAGAAAATCTCAACAGACCTGAAACAAGTACTGTAATGTGTTAGAATCAGTTTCAAATACCTCCCAACAAAAGAAAGTCTAGGACCAGATGGCTTCACTGGTGAATTCTACCAAACATTTAGAAAAGTATTGACACCAATCCTACTCAAACTCTTCCCAAAATCGGAGAGGAGGAACATTTCCTAACAAAACTACAGACCAATACCCATTATGAATGTGGGTAGAAAAATCCTCAACAAAATGAAAGCAAACCTAATCCAATAAAACATTAAAAGGATTATACACCAGGACCAAGTGAGATTTATCCCAGGAATGTAAAGTGGTTCAACATGAGAAAATCAATGTAATACATCACATTAACAGAATGGACGGGGAAAAAAAACCACAAGACAATTTCAATAGGTACCCAAAAATCATTTGAAACAATTCAACACGCTTTCATGATAAAAATACTCAGCAAGGAGCAAATGGCAAGATTTCATCCTTTTTATTGCTGAAAAGGAACTTCCCCAACATAATAAGGGGCATTTACCACAACCTACAGAGTTAATATGATAAGAAAACTTAGTTAACTCAATGATGAAAGACTGAAAGCTTTCCAGCAATAATCAGGAACAGGACAAAGATGTGTGCTTTCTGAAACAGGGAGGTGGTGCTTGAACAACATTGTGAATGCACTAAATGCCCCTTTAGTATGCACTTTAAAATAGTTAATTGTATGTTATATGAATTTCACCTCAATAAAAAAAATTCATATGATGAATCATTTATTCACTTTGGCTGACTGATCTAGCATTTTTCCTGTTAACAGGATAATTAGTAGATAAGAGTTATAATTTAGAGATTGCATTCTAACACCATGAAAAACAAACTTCATTTTCAATTCAAGATAAATGTGAGATAAAAGTTGAACTAAAAGCCTGAAAACTACTCTTAGGAGAGCTTGCAAATTTTCCTCTCAAAATTATAATGTTCTTTTAAAACCTAGAAGCCAGATGGTCTTATACATAAAACAATTCTCAATGTTAAATCCATATGAGATTTAAGAGTTAATTCTGCGGCAGTTGCAGCAAAACAATCATAACTGTAGTCCATGTGTTTGTTTGTCCTTCAGTAATGTTTAGAGCAGTGTTTCTCAAAGTGGGAGCTTGTTAGAAATGCACATTCTCAGGCCCCACTCAGACCTCCTGAATTAGAAACTCTGGGGTTGAGGGCTAGTAGTCTTGTTTTAACAAGCCTTCCTGGTGCACACTCAAGTTTGAGAACCACTGGATAAGGTCAAGAGCACAATCTTGGCCAGTGTGCCTGCTATAAGCATTTTCTTACCAGACACTGTCGTGGCATTAATGTTGTACTGCTTCTTCTAGTTCTTAATGTGTCAGATTGCAACACTTGTGGAATATCACTGGCAAGAAAAAGAAAACATTGGTCATTTAAAATCTATTACAAAATTTTTTTAAAGAAATAAAATTTCAAATACTTAAATAGCAACACCATTAATGTAAATGGCTTCTTTGTTGGGACAGCTGTGCAGATACAGACATGAAAATACACACACACACACACACACACACACACACACACACACACAAAGCCTTAGTTGGCTGAGCCTAAACAAGTGTCCACGTAAAGTAAGGAATTCTCAAGCATGCGACTTTACCTCTAATCATTTTACCAAGAACAAATACAATTTATTGTGTCCTTGGAAATACATCATATTCTGTGTAAACCTGTAATTGATTGAAATTTATGTGTGGAGGTACAATGTGCTAGTACCAATTTCCTCTCAACTCCCACACTTTCACACAAATAGGAGGGATAACCAATAGCAGGGGTTGATAGCACTGAGATATTCACAAATGTATTTCATTTGGCCGATTCAGTGTTTTGTTTTGAATTAGTTGCACACATTTCAAACACTGAGAGACTTCACATAAATAATCCAGATTCCATATTTCTGGTTTCTATTGAAAATTTGCAAGATTTTGTCACACTGGGCCACATTCCCAAGTGGCAGCAGTGGACTGAAGCTAAGCAGCTGCTGCCCGCTGAAAATGATGCTTGTGTCCTCAGCTTTGACGGCACCCACCCAGCCGGCCTCAGCCCTATTTGGGGCCCTAAATAAGTCATCTTTTCCTTTTTATGTCTTCTTTTTGTTATAACTTTTTACTTTCAAACCATTTAAAACTCATAAGAAGCTACAAAAAGAATACAGAATATTCCTGTGAACCTTTCATCCAGATTTCCCTAATGATAAGGAATTATCTTTAACATGTTCTTTTTTTCCCCCTAAATTCAATCAGGTGCCTGGTCTTCTAGGTTTTACCTCTGTGATCTCACATGTATCTGTCTTATTCTTTTCAGTCTTGTCCCAAACCAATTCAAAGCCACTTTACTTTTCCATAGATCCTGCAATAGTCTAATTGGTCACCTCACCTCTCTTCTTTCCTTACTGCCATCTCTCTAACAGACTACCAGATCACTTCCCTAGAGAACAGCTTGCTCTCCTGCTCCAACATTCAGTGACTCTCTGCATTGCCTGCGAATTCAGTTACCTTCTTTACTGTCATTCAAAGCCTTCCACAATTTAGCTCGACTTTTGGATTTCATGGACTACTAAAATTCCAAAATAAAATCTTGGCACAAATATATGGTTGGTACCATTCTTTTGCCAAGTAAGGTCACTTAAAAAAATTACCATCTGCCAACACCATTGTTTCATTTAAAAAGGACATTTTGGTAGTTAAAAAAAAATAGGAATAGCAATTTCAGAATATAGTCCTGCCCAGGAAAGGATGATTGGTGACTACTTAACAACATATTTAATTATGCTGTACTTAACTTTAAAACCAAGGATTGGTGAAAACGTCACCTGGGATCAGTAATGGTGAGCAGATGAATATTTGGGAGAGACAGTGATGCAGGCAGAGTTAACTAGCTATTTGGAATACACCTATGCTTTTCTGCCTCCAAGTCTGTTCCATATACTTCAAATGCTTTTCCTTATTCCTCAACAATTCCACTGTCATTTCTCATTTCCTTCTTTGAATTCCCCTAGCACTCTTTCCCTTCCTAAACACAGATCTAACTCTACCATATATTTAAGTCCTTTGTGTATTTATTTTTCCTATTAAATTAGTAGCTTATTGAGCCTTGAGATACATTTTTTTCAGCATGGTAATTTGCATATAACAGGCAGTAATTCAATATTTTACAAGAGGATATATGTATGGGTCTAATTTTTATTTCCTTTCCCAGTCATTTTCCCTATAAGAACAAGAATATATTCTAGCAGTCATTTAGAAGGAAGTTGGGGGATGCTAATGGGTTACATATTTCCACTATCTTTTGTGTGGGGGGGTAATTCTTAAGGCTGGCAATTATATTCTCCCTTAAACTTTTTTCTGCCAATTTTATTTATTAAGACTATAACTGAAAGAAATCAAGGCAGCATATACTTCAATTGTTATGTCACTCAACACGATTTCACAAAATCCTTGGTGACTTCTAGAACCAAGTTAAGTACTATACTTACTTAGAAAAAGTGAAAGTAATGTAACCAGATAGATGTTCAATGCTCCATATCAAACGTTCAGCAAGCAGTTCTGTCTAAACTACTATATATATATATATATATATATACATATATATATATATATATACATATATATATATACATATATATGTATATATATGTGTGTGTGTGTGTGTGTGTTTTAATTTATTGGGGTGACAATTGTTAGTGAAATTACATAGATTTCAGGTATTTCTGTATTACATCATCTATAAATCCCATTGTATGTTCACCACCCAGAGTCAGTTCTCCTTCCATCACCATATATTTGATCCCCCTTACCCTCATCTCCCTCCCCCCAACCCTCTTTCCCTCTGGTAACCACTAAACTATTGTCTGTGTCTATGAGTTTTGTTTCTCATTTGTTTGTCTTGTTCTTTTAAATTACAATATATTTGTTAGTTATATTCCCAAAGCAATCATACTTCATGACCACTATTCTTCTTCTAGGTTTCTAAGTGTTTACTAAACCACATGGTTGGCAGACATTTTGTACAAAGAGCCAATAGTAAATACTTTGAGCTTTGTGGACTATAGAATCTGTGTTGGAACTGCTCAACTCTGCCTTGTAGTGGGAAAGTGGCCGTGAACAATAAGTAAACAAGTGGGCACAGCTATGTTCCAATAAAGCTTTATTTACAAAACTAAGTGGCAGGCTGGATTTGGCCCACGTGCAGTAGTTTGACTTTCAAACAGAATTGAGGCAATAATAGTCTAAGTGTGCACTCAGGCTATAGGTATTCAAAGGGGGAAGGCACTGGCAGAAATTCAAGAACTTAATCTCTAATTCTACCGAGAGCCAGAAAAGTAGAAGGCAAAAACTAGTACCTTTAAATAAAGTTATTGATACCAGTAGTAAAGTCAGCCAATTGGAGGTCTAAAAAGTATAAAGAACCAAGAGGTTCAAAACTTTTGACACTGGTATTTTTATTAATATTAATATAAGATGTATGCAAAACACTGCAGAGACTTCTTAAAAACAGTAACACTTGTATTAAAGAATTGACATTAGAAGAACAAAGTCTGCAAATGCTGGTGCAAGAGAGATTTAATCTTTCTGTAGGAAGCTCCAAGCTAAAATGGAAAATTACTTGTAAGAAGTACAATGATATTTAGCGAGCTGTGAAAGAGGCAAAGCCCAGCTAAGGGAAGGTGAGAAAAGTGAGCAGCGTATATGTGCAACTGAAAAGAACTGAGGTGAAAATGAATCCAACTAAGGCTCAGTGTAATTCTACTACAATTTTTTTTTCCTTCAGTGTAACTTCTCTGACCACACCCTAAACTTGTCACAACAGCACAAGATATGCCCTCAGATCATTTGGACTAGTTTCCTGACCTCAGGCATGTCATATATCATTCCTATCTTACTCCTTCTTCATAAACAACAGGCCCCGGACTTGGCCCACATTGCGGTTTCTTTACCTTTAACTCCTACTAGATAAAGATGCAACTGCCCCGCACCCTTCTGTACAAATTTCAATTCATACATCAGGATCTTAAGCTACGGAATTTGACACTGCAACTATGCTCAAATTATTATAAAAAATAAAATGAAAATTTCACATCCTTTGCAGAATAAAGCAAAGTATGAAGGAATAACTGGGATCGTTCTGTTTGCTTCCAGGACTTTGGAGATTGGGGAAGGGGGTCTACCCTCGCCCCAGCACTTAACATATTAAACAGGATCCACATATTTCTTTAAGTATATATCCTCCATCATCTATTTGCAACTTGTTTTTTCATTTCATAAGGCTTCCAATAAAACTAACATTCTCCCCAAGTGCTTCCTTCTATTAGCAGAGTGGTCCATAACAATTCATTTATTTGTACAACAGGATCAGAGTAAAATCCTGAATTTATAGGATGTTCTTATTCTCAGCCCAACATGTGGAGCCTCCCCACCACCCTTACTTTTCTACCCACCTACTAAAAATGGCAATGTATTATTTTTTGGTCAGTCTTAGTTTGCTTTGCATTTTGTAACAATATATGCTCTTCCCGCAAATGAGCAGAAAGCTGCATTTGTTTAATCAGCCTAAATGTTGATTAGTAGTGGACAAAACACTAGCTTACTGTGTTTCCCCGAAAATAAGACCTAGCCAGACCATCAGCTTTAATGCACCTTTTGGAGCAAAAATTAATATAAGACCCAGACTTATTTTAATATAAGACTAGGTTTAATATAATATAATGTAATATAATATAATATAATACAGTATAATATAATATAATAATGGGTCTTATATTAACTTTTGCTCCAAAAGACGCATTAGAGCTGATGGTCTGGCTAGGTCTTATTTTTGGGGAAACACGGTAGGAGTTAGGAGACAAAGACAGGTTCCTAGTACTGGCTCTACTACTATGTAATTTTGGACATTTATGGATTTGTGGGCCTCAGTTTCCTCATATATTAAACAAAAAGGGTAGATCTAGTCTCTGAGTTCACTTCTAACAGTTGTGATTTACAACCACCAATTAGCATGATGCCAGCAAGAGGTGAGGAGCAAAGTTAATAATGCAGTGAATACATTTTTCAGACATTTTTTACAATATTGAGAAAACCTTATGATGTTGGGGTGTGAGATGAGATATCTCACTTTACAATTCTATTTTAAGAAATAATAAGCTTGAATCATGCCAAAACTTTGGATACATGCAAGAAACAACAGTTAAATCAGTTAGGGTAGTGTTTCTAAACCATACACACACACACACACACACACACACACACACACACACACACACACACACACGGTGCCAAAAAAATGCATACACATTTTAAGAGAGGAAAAAACTATTAAAATTGTAATACTCAATATATACTGATAACAAAAGATGAAAACAAGTCACGTTTGACTTCTACAATTACAAGAGTGGTTACCATCAGTGTCCTCAAACGTTGAGCAACGTTGACCTAAGTGTCCACTTGTGTACTCTTTTTGGCACCCTCTGGCATACATGTCTATATATATATATATATATATATGGATATATATATATCCCTCTAAGGAGCCTTTTCAGACATTTCTCTCCCAATTACTCTCCCTTGAAAATTCCCACGAAATTTCCACATGTATGTCTGTGCTTTATACATAAAAAAGTTATATTTTTTTTCACATCCCCCCCCCAAGAACCAAGTTGGGGACAATATCGGCCATTGGGAATACAAAATTCAGGAGATCAATTTCTGTAGTACTTCAACTTTTTGTTCAAATAAAAACTAGGTATAAAAGAGGCCCAAGTTTATTTGCTTGACAACCATTTCCATTTGCTGGAGGTGGTCAGAGGTGACAAAGCAGCTGAGAGAAAGACAAAAATTAGTAATCACAGAAGATGTGGAGGCGAGGGTGGGGCATGCTCAGTTTCTTTAAAGGAGTGGATAAGAGATGGGATGAAATTAGAAAAAAATCATGTTCCACACCAATTAGTTCCTACTTTCAGGTGCTGGTGGACTGTCAGAAGAGGATATTAAGCTTCATATACAAGTTAACCTCAGGGTAGGTGTGTGCTCTCTCTCTTTCTGGCCAGCCCATCCCATTCCCCCCTAGGCTAAGAGTGGGATCTCCAGAACCCAGGAACAAAAGAGGTACCTGCAGAATCTGGATCAATGAAGGGCTGGGAATGCTATTGGAACTCATTTCCCCCAACTCTTGCCACCCATCCCCCTGCTTGCTTCCTCCATTATGTCAATCCTGCTCACCCAAGACCACTGATCAAAGGGGTGCTGTTCGTTCCTCTGAGGATGTTGCCTTCTGTGATGGTTGAACTCGGCAGCAGCTCCAAGTCTAATTTCATTATCTCCTGTGACATATCTGTATTGAGGAAGAAACCACTGCTTAGTTCTAAGTTCTCAAGGTTTTCTGGCTCCCCTTCACATAAGGACAAGTCAACTTGGTGAGATGATGTAGAGAGAGAGGAAAACGGGGAAAAAAGAGAGGAGGAAGCTCTTAGGTGAGAGGGGTGCTCACCTTTGCAGCCCTACTAACCCTAACACCAGCGGGCAGAAAGTGAGGCAGGACTGGCTCCGAATCGCCTACCCCCAAGTTCGGAACCGTTAACGTCGAGAAGATCCTCCATCTCCAAACCTATAATGAAAATGAGTAATTTATGTTAGTCACCTCCTCGAATCTTTCTCCTTTACTGTCTCGGCCAAGGGAAACCTAGGTAAGCCTTTCGGAATAAAGAGAAGATTACAACCGGCACATCTTAGAAAATCAGTTGGGTGCCGCCCCTCTGCGCACGAGCCCCGAGCCCCGCCCGGCGGCACTTGCTCATTACGCAAGCAATGAGTATTATTACGGGCGCCTTTGTCAGTTAGGCCAGGGGCGCACGCGCAGTCAAGGAGTCGCCTTTTTTGCCAAGCTCATTCCTCTCTTTTCTTTTCCTAGTGCAGATTTACTGTAGTAGTTCTGCTCCTACGTTAACCCTGGAATGGTTTCCTTAACCACTGTTTAGGGTACAAAGGGTGGGGAGCAGTAAGGTGTACGAGAGAACCCTCCTTTCTGCCCTATGTGTAATACTAAATTTTCTTCTTTGGTTAATTCATGAACCTCTTATGATTGAGGCCAACAAGCTTGTTACCTCCCATGACGAATTTTCCCATCCTGTTACAGCAGACACACTACACCTTTGTAATTTTTAAAAAGCTAAAGTCTGGGAAATAAACAAAACCACTCCAAAGTGCTTAGATGCCACCTGCTCCCAAAGGGTCCTTGGTAAGGCGCTAATCCAATTGAATCACTTGCACAGATGAATCATTGTTTTTCATGTGGTTTCATTACTATTTTTTCTTACAATATCATACAGTGTATATTCTTATAGTGAATAAAATCTAGCTCTTGAAAGTTATTCGTTTAAGAAAAAGGTTGAGTTAAAGCAGGGAGGTTTAACATCCTTTTTTTCTTTTGTTGTTTCTTTTCTATTTTTCCTTTTTCCTTTTTTTTTTTGGCGGGAGGGAGAGGCTTGTTTCTTAAAACAAATATCTCAGAATTTAGTGTCCATACAAATCAGTGTTTCCATTTAACAATGCTGTTGTCATGGGTCAAAACATTTTAAGAACTTCCCTTTTAGAATTTTTCACCATCAGGTAATGAACCATATTGAGTACTGAAATCTTAACTGCACACTAATAATTTTGTAAAACCGCACGTTTTAGGAACTATATGCAGTTCCCAGAAGGCAAGTGCAACTAGTGAAATGGGAGTTGTTAATTAAAATAGTCATAACATTGTATAGCACTTTACAGTTTAAAAATGTTTTCACATCCTTGTCTCAATTGGTTCAATCATGAAATCTGCTCAACCAATCAATGGTGAACTTAAAATGGGGTTATCTTGAAACAGTTCATGACAAGTTATGACACAGAAGATCATAATCATTCTTCATTCATTCTGAGAATAGAATAAGAAAAGCTTAATTATATTAAGGAGAATTAGGTTACCTAAATTCCAGATATGAGGGGATTTGGAGTTATCATTCCTGGTGTAAGGTGGATTAACAATAGCTACCATTTTGGAGGCTCCATGTCAGGTACTGTCCTAAGCACTTAAAATATGTGATCGAATTTAATGCTTACAATAACTGTGACGTAAGTGCCATCACAATACCCATTTTTCAAAGGAGGAAACCGAAGCCCAGAGGGATTACTCAAATTACAACTACTAAGTGGCAAAGCCAAGTTTCCTCTGCCCTTCTATTTAAGTGAAAAGACAGACGAGGTGCCTCTGGATATTTCTCTGGACACTGTTTCTGTACTCATAAGCACTTGATAAATACTTATTAAATTGTTTCATGAATAAATGCCGGTTTAAATAATCTGTCTTTACAGCTATCTTGTGAAGTAGGTAAATGATTTCTATCTTACAGTTGATAAAATTCCAGAGAGGTTAATGGCACATAATTAGGTAGCAGTAGAATCTGAGCTCGTATCAAGATCTCCTGAAAGCCACAGTTAAAGTTCTTAGGGTACTTCAAAATTTTATGAAAGGTGGCAGCTAAAGGGAGTAAAGTCAGGGTGTGTGCAAGAGGCAGTAGTTAAATATAGAACAGAGGGTCAAAAACAAACTGTCTGAATAGCAGGAAAATGTGGAGTACACCAGAGAACAAGTGGATTTTACCTCTACTCTACTCTCATTTTTCAAAAAGTTTGTTAAATTCCTGGCAGGTAATAAGGTCTAATGGATATATTTTGAATGAATAGACAAAAATCTCATTATGCCTATGCATTACAGATATCTAATTTTCAAAAATCTAAGTACAGTAACACTAAGAAAATAGGCATGATAAAACAAGGAAAGAACAACTAAGAGACTTTCTAGAAAGGGAGTAGTGATAGGAAATGACTAAATACATGAGATGGCAACAAGTTTCCAACTCTTATCAAAGAGAAGGAATTCTCTTTAAGGTGCACCTACACGTCAGGAACCCAAAACTCATAAAGATAGAGACGGGACTCATAGTACGTACACAGGTTGGAATGTCAAAGGGAACAAGAACAACAGAAACAAAGAATTCTGTATAATCAACACAGCATTTGATTATTTTTACTTCTTCTCGTTTCTGCCACACATTATTATACCAACCTAGCTGTCTTTCATGATCAGCTCTTGCTGTTTCATAGTAATATACCATAATCTCAGATCGCTGGTTTACTTAGATATACTTTAACACTTATGCTACTCTCTTTGTATGCCCCCGTCTGCTGCCATCTGCTCCTGACCACTTACTTATAAAAGGTGTCCCACAAACATGTCATAATTAGCTCTTATTATACCAGTTACCATGGCAAATTTTAAGCAACATGTTAACCTTTAGTTATCACAAGAGCAACTTGACCCCAAGTCCACAAGTCACAAACATCCCCAAACCCCCCAAAGTATACATGAAACCTACAGGCAAGAATGATATGAATAAAACCTGGAAATGACCAAGGCAGTATCCATCTTTTCACATATCCTTGAGTTTCTCCTAATAGTTAAGCTCCTGAAAGTTAGGGAATTCTACTAAATTGTTTGACTCCTCAGTTAGGGACTGTGCATGTGGTCAACAAATGTTTGTTTAGTAATTATTGTGAACAATAGAAGGTACTATAATTTTTTAGAGTAAGTTGGATGGGGGGGTTGCTAAAGACCTTGAGATAGAGATACATAAATTGGTTAAAAACAGGTTGCATTTCTAATCCAGCTGGCAGGAAAATATAGGCAACTTAAAGGAAACTTTCCAAAAGTGCTTGAAAAACTCTCATATTACAAGCAGAAAACATAAACAATGAGCAGAAAACATAAACAATGAGGAATAAATTGACAAAGGGGCTTGGCAAGTTTGATATGGGACAACTGAAGAGGCAGGTAAAACAAGTTTTGCTAAATTGTGAAACTAATTTCATAATTATTAAATTTCCTGTACTTTCTATGTATGTGTGATTAACACAATACAATGACCATCTTTCTCCCTGGGTCCTTCCAGTGCTGAGGATGAAATGAATTAATATTTCT
This sequence comes from Rhinolophus hipposideros, assembly GCF_964194185.1. Classification (NCBI taxonomy): domain Eukaryota; kingdom Metazoa; phylum Chordata; class Mammalia; order Chiroptera; family Rhinolophidae; genus Rhinolophus; species Rhinolophus hipposideros. Next base: position 21,886,018 of record NC_138046.1, read on the forward strand.
AAAGTTCTTAGGATAGTGTCTAGCACACGGTAACTGCTATGTAGATGTTTGTTAAATAAAATAAATAATTCCAGATCTCACACATGCCTAATCATGATTGTTACGGTCCATAAATCCTGGGAAGAAAAAAAACTTCTGGCTCGGCTACTTGTTCTTCCGGACGTGCTCCTATTAATAATATCGTTGAAGCTAACGGTGCTTGTCAAATGGAGGTGAGTGCTTCTCACTAGCTATATGAACGCTCATTATATTCTCTTTGCTTTTACACCATTGCTTTTTCATTTCCCTTTAATGTAGTGAATCCAAACGGATCATCTGAAAAAAAAAATCGGCCCCTCTAGACAAAGACCAACAAAATCGAAGGATTTAAAAAAACGTGCGGGGATCACTGAAATCAGAGCATACAAACTGGGAACGAAATAACGTGGAACCCGCATATTTCTATATCCCTTGAATATTGGCTCAAACCTCTCCTGAAAGATGATGCTCCAGTGTCTCCAAACTATTGGTTCTTTTCAAAATCGGGCGCCAGGGTCCCAGCGCCAATGCGGTGGAGGAAGGCGCCGGGGCCCCCATGGAAACGCTCCTCCCCTTTGGAGGAGGTTTGCGGGGCGGGGTTCCCACGCATGCTCCGTGCTAGTGCGCTCATTGGCGCGGCTGCCGGGCGCGTGCGCAGTACCCAATGGGTGCCTGAACGCGGAAGACCTGGCCCCGCGGAGGTTCCCGCTTCTGAAGCGTGGGAGGCGCAAGTTGCGGCAGGTTGTGGGTTTTGGTCTTGGCCCCAAGGGGTTCCCCTGGGCCATTAGAACCCAAGAGCGGAAGAGGAGGCACCGTAGCGGGGGCTGAGGAGCCGAACCCCCACCTGTACTCCAGGCGGGAGGGGACGTAGGGAGGGGAGAAGCACCGATCACGGGGCTGAGGAGCCTCTGGGACCGATCCCGGAGCATGGGGAGCTGGACCGGGTCCCCAAGCATGAAGAGCTGGAACCGCCGAGGTCGCCTGGCCGGGCCCTGCCCGGCTGTCAGTTCCTTGGTGCTAGCGCTGCTCAGGCAGCTGCCTAGTCTGTAGCCCGGCCCCGCTGGAGGTCGTCGGCCGAAAGATAGCAGAATGAGTTCTGCCGCTGCCTAGTTTCCACCCCCTCCTTCTCTTCTCCCCCGTCCTCTTTCCTCTCCTTCCTCTTCCCCATACATCGTCCTTCTTTTCCTCCTCCGTGCTCCTGTTTTCCCTCCACCCTGCCGTCCTTTCCCCCTCTTTTTGATTCCCCCTTCTGTCCTTTGCTGTTTACCCTCTGTCCTCCTGCTTCTACATCTATCCTTTCCCCCATCCTATTGCTCTTTTCCGTCCTCCTTCCATCCCTCTTCCATTATTCTGTCACCCTCCACCACAACCTCTCTGTTCTCCTCCCCTCACTCACTAGCTTCCTCCCCTCCTCATCCTCATCGTCTTTCCCTCGTCTCCTGCTTTTCTCCGCCCCAGCCCCCGCCCCCAAGCCTCCGCCCCTTAGCCCCCGCCCCCAGCTGCCAGTCCCCAGCAGCTCAGTCCTGCAGTGAGAGTGTTGAGAGTCCGTAGCTAAGCCCCTGGAGCTGAGCACTGGCCGCTGTGCCCGCCTGCAAGTCTCCGACATGGCTCAGGAGAAAATGGAGCTGGACTTCGAGCCTGACACATCTGATGGAGGCACCCTGAGGAGATCCAGCAGCGCTCCCCTGATCCATGGGCTCAGGTGAGCAGGGTCGGGGAGGGTGGACTACTGGGGTTCAGGGGTTCCTCGACCCCCTGCAAGCAGTCTTCCTTCCCTAAAGTGAGGTTTGGAGCGCATTTGGGCTCTCCAAACTGAGGGGATGAGGACTTGTTTGCTTGACAGTGACTGGGGTCCTGAGGTGGAGTGAAAGTTTGACCCCAAACTCTGGGCAGTGTGGGGACAACGGGTCCCTCTACCTGGAGCTCTGTTGGTCCACTCTAAAAGAAACTACAAGAATCTTCTGGTTCTTCTAACAGGTTGCCTGCGCTGCCTAATTTACACCACTGAATGTCAGACTGAAGCCCCTGGAACTAGACTTGCAACTTGACACCTGTCTCTAAGAGCTGCTATTTCTAAGCTTAGTTTAGGAACTCTGGCATTAACAGAGGTTTACTTGAATAAATCACAGTTTATCTAATAACGTGAAATTAAATGGCATGTTCATATCCCATTAAGAGTTTCAGATTTGTTGTAATGTTTGCAAATCCTAAAATTGCCTGAAATGCATTCCAGTGAATAAAAAAGGGTGGCATGTAGCATAGGTCAGTGAAAACACAGGTTTTAGGAAACAATACAAAGACTCCGCTCTTGAATTTTAGTGGTAGAGTCTTGTGTTTTCATGTGAATTTGTCACCGGCGGTCTGTTTTAATGTAGAATCTTGTGATAGTGAAGGTTAGGCTGGCAGACCTCCTGAGCCTATTCCACTTCACTTTTATATGTAGACAGTTTATATTAGGTAGAGAGCCAATTTGTGAGACCCTGTAGAAATGAAATTAGTCCAAAAAAGGGGATGGGAGTAGAGTTAGCCAGAAACATTAATCAAGCACAAGGAAGGCAAAGAAAGAGGTAATCCTTGTCTATCAAACTGATTGTAATATTCTCATTTTGGGGGGACATGGATTTACTTTTTTTCTTTTATTCAATTGTGAAACTGAGGGAAAGATGGAATGACTTTCCTAATGCCATCCTCTGTTCTACATTTATTTCTGATACTATAGGAATAAACCGGTCTTTTTTGGTTTTCTTTTTAAATCTGGTAGGCAAGCAATTGCTAGGGACTAGGGTGATCCTGTTGACCTGCGTGTAGACTACTGTAGAAATAACATACTGTTTTTTGAATCACGATTTAAGTAATTTCTTGAAAGGTAGCATGGTGACAGAAGAAGGGGTGAGGAGACGAGGTCTAGTCCTAATTTTCTCCCTGACTGACTATGATTATGAATGAGTCACTTAGCCTTTCTGAGTCTCTGTTTTCTCATTTAAAATGTAGGAGAGCTGCATTAGGCGATCTCCATGGTCCCAAACCTGAAAATCCTTCTTGATCTCTCATCGTGGGCATGGCACTCTGCTAGGCACTGCAGGATATTGTACAAAGATGAACAAAACACCTCTACCAAGGGGTTTAAGACACATGCACATGCTTAGTTTTCTTTAATGAAAGGTAAAGTCAGTGTCTCAGGAAGCATCTAATTTCCCATTGTGCTCTTTGGGTTCAAAGGAGGGAAAGATGCATTAGGTTTGTGAAATGAGGAGAAGCTTCATGGAGGTCATGGCATTTGAGATGGGTGTTGAAGGAGAAGAAGGATTTTGACAGATGGTGATAGGTCGAAGGGAGGGCATTTGAAGCAGAAGGGGCAACATGAGCAAAATTCCAGGTACATTTATTTAGTTGGACAGTGGGATTCAAAGGTAGAACACGTGTTTAGGGCCCCATGCTCATGGGCTTGTCTTGTAGAACAGGGCTCCCCAGCCCTCGTCACATCATGGCACTCACAGAAAGTAGTACTGTTTGTAGGTCCGCTGGGGTAAACAGTTGAGGCTGCTCATTTGTGACTGGCGGGAACCGGTTTGTGGGGGGGCTAAGCTCTGAGAAGAAGCAGCTGGAGGCAACCAGTCTGGAGCTCCGCCCCATACTTCTCCTAGTCGTCTCCCAACCACCAAGATCAGTATCTTGGCTAACCTGTAATCCACAGCACACCCATCACTCAGGAAGCTCTGAAGAGGACGGTTGATTGTCTGAAATGAGCCATCGAAGATTTCATTGTTAACTGGAGAATTGGCATTAATATAGTCAAAGGATATCTTAAATGAGAAGACCTTAATAATTTTATTTTTATTTTTTCAGTGACCTTTCGCAGGTTTTTCAGCCTTACACATTTAAAACTCGGAGGAATAGTACAACGATTATGAGCCGTCACAACCTGGTAAGTACAGGAGTAAGTATCCTTAGTGATTTTTATTGGGGGAAACACTTTCAAATGTAGTTCTTTCTTAAGATGGTGTGCTATGCACAATTGTTTACAATGGAAAAAATTATTTTTCCTGTTTTGTTTGCTGCTTAATGCTGTGGCCAGTGTTCATCTTTCAGTGTAAAAGAGAACTGGTTAAAAAAATTTCTTGGCTGTGGGACTTTGTATTTTAAAAAATTGTTCATTGTTTTGTGTCACTGCTTGCATCATCGTTGTGAGGTAAGTCAGGATTAACTTCTAATTCTAGCTTAGAACAGTGGTCTTTATTTGTCCTAGAATGAAAAAAAAATCACGTAAATGGTAGCAGAGTATTTATTTCTGTTGGCCAATGCTGTTTATCCAAAGAAAGACTCCTTTAAAATGCTGTATTTGTATTCTCAGTCGAGTTGCTGATCATGACTGTTCTATATAGCCAGAGCTGTTGGGGATCACCTTATTAGTTGGTTGTGTTGGGAGAAATTATGATGAGGTTTTTATATAGCAGCACTTCACATGGGCAGCCCACTTATCCAGTAGCTGCTATGCTCTGGAAGACATCTGAGATATAAGCAAACAGATCTCTCTCTAAATGGCTGAACTAGATTTCCATAGTCTGTGCACAAAGGTTCATCAGTTTATTTATATGAGATCCTCTCTGTCCTCTGAATCATCTAAAATTTATGCACAATTATAATAAGCTTCCAACCCAGTAGTGTGTGAGAAGCAGCAAATCAGAAGAGGTACATTTGGGTTAAAGGTATACTAATAACTGCCAGCAAGGGAGGAGCGGGGAAAACTGAAAAGCAGACAGAGGTGTTTTTAAAAAAGTTTGTGGCTGAGGATAAGGGCTAAGAATGTGTTAATGGCCCCTGAAGTGTCAATGGCACAGAAGCGTAAAATAATTGATGTTCTTAAGGACACCTGGGTCTTCCTTCCACCTTTTCTTAAATGATAGTAATACATACCCTTGTATGACATTTTACATGTTACAGAGTACTTTCACACATTTAATGTCATAGCAACCCAATGAAGTAGGCAGAGCAGAAGATGTTTCTCCCAATTAAAAGAGGCAGCAGCTAGACTTAGCTGATATAAGTGGCTTGCTCAGAATCACACAATTAGTAAGTGGCAGAGCTGGGATTAGAATAGAGATCTTTCAGTGCCATTCTGTTTGGTATAATCTGTTTAACAAGGGGACAAATATCACACTTTTAAGAAAGATTTCCAGCTGCAGTGGCTAAAAATACTTAAAGGGGAAAACTTAGCTATTTGGAGGTTTGATTCACTTCACCTCCTTTCCCTGAGGATCCTGGAAAATGTAAGTACTTTTTTTTCTGTATATATGAAAAATGTTTCTGCGTCAGTAGCATAGCAAAGAAGGGAAAATGTATTTGCCTCTTTACACTTCACTTTGCTCTTTTCTAAGATGTGAATTGAAGATTCTTAACTCTTCTAGGCTCATCTCTCACCTCTCCCTGACAAATACCCTAGGCTCTGGCTGCACTAAAATACCTACTTTGCTGAAGGGGTCTTGTTGATTCTTGCTCGTTTTTGATCCTTATGCTACCCTTCATCTCATCCCTGTTTCCTTTCTAGCTTTCCAGTGTGGAAAGCTTTCCACAGCGCCCTTTGGGTACTTCCATCATAATATCGATTACACCAGATACAGTATATCACAGGGTACTCTGGAAATCTTAATGTGCTTATCTATGTGCTGTATTAACCTGCAAAAGGTAAGGTGTTGATGGGTGAAGTGCAAAGGATGGGACCGATGAAAGAGACATGCAGAAGTAAGATGTTCATGATTTGACCACTGATTAGATATAAAGGCAGGGAAAAGAGGACTCAAAGTAACTGCACTTTTATTTCTTGGTGATGAGGGGAAAAGTGTTGCCTTTGTTACCAGTAGGGAAATTGAGAGGGATTGGTCATTTGAAGGGACAAAAGATCAATTCTTTCTGGGCATGTTGAGTTCCAGGGGCCACTGGCCCTGTGCCATTTTCCAAAGCAATATTCTAAATCGTTTTTTAAAAACTCTGCAAGCCTCCTATCTCACCACCTTTCACTTTCAGAAGATGACCCTTCTTACTTCACAGAGAACGCAGACACCTATCTTGCAGACACGTCAGCTTTTTTCTCCTTAAAACGTCTTTACCTTCACATGTAATGTTTTCTCCTAATGGTTCATGTAGTTTTTCTGACTCTCCTGTCACTTCGGTCCGTCTGTTGTCTCTCTATCATGTGCCTTCAGTCCCTTCCTCACTGGCTCTTTTCTTTCCCGCTCCTTCTCCCAACTCACACATCTACTATCTGGAAAACAAACTGTTTTCTTTTTTCGTAGGTCTCTCCTTCCGTTGCTTCTCTCTGCCTTTCTGAGTTTTGTTTTTTTTTTTTTCAAAGCTGATCTACACTCAACTGCCTCTATCTAATTCCTTGTCTCCTAATTTCTTGCCAACTATTTGGCCAGTTTGTAGTCTCATTACTCCTACCACAACTCTGTTAAAAACTTGTTCTTGCAAAAGCCACTAAAGCCCCCTTGCTTGTCAATGTCGGGGCTTCTTTTCTTACCCTTCTTGAGCTCTTTGCTTCACTTAACACCATTTACCAGCACCTCTTGGCTTTTTTCTCAACCTACGTTACTCTTGTTTCTGGAACTAGACATGGCTTTGCTCCTCCGTACCCCTGTTGGGTCTACTTTCCAGTTCTGTCTGACATTGACACGTTGGACATCATGAAGGTGCAGCATCTAAATGTCTGACTTTCTCCGCAGTCAGTGTTTTGCGATCCTCACTTTGGCTTTCCTGATTATTTCACCGCCTTTGGAGTTTCTTTTGTTCTCTGATGGACACGTCCATGCTCTCCTCCACGCTGTCCTGTTAGAATCTTTCCTGCCTTATTTGCTTGCCTAGTAGCTTCGTGTTTTTCAGATGACCTTAGTAAGAGTTCACCAGTAAACATGTATTACTTTCACAATGGGAAAACATACTTTTAAAAAGGATTTTACTGGTAAAGTTTTTCTATTTTCATAACCTAACAGAGGAAAAAGTCAAAGAAAGGAGTGGGTAATGAAGAGGTATCTTCTGAGATAAAATCATCATCTTTCAGTAGATAACTTAAATTTTCTTTTTACCTGAGTTAGCTTTAGCCCAAACAACTTAGAATGGTTTATCACCGTTTTATACCACTCAATACATTAGTATTCAAACAAGTTTTAATAGGATAGGGCCTCTTGTAACAGGATAATTGTCTTATTGAGTTTTATAGTATTACAATTCCATTTGCATTTCTTTAGGGAATAAACAGTAGTTGTTTACGTTATGGCTATTAGAACCTTGTAAGATCTGTTGATGGGAATAGTACCTTACATTTTGTCATCAGATTGCAACTATTTTAAAGGAACATAATTTGGCCCCCAAATCATTTCAGTTTTGTGTTAGTAAAAAATAGTGATCTAAGGGAAAGCAAGTTATTCTAAAAACTACACCTTGTCTTCCACATTGATTTTTCTTAACCATTAAGGTTTGTAGTGATAACATTAGTGATCAAATTTCAGAATTGATTTAGCTCATGCAAACAATATCTTCTTATTGCAGTTTTAAAGTATTTTGGATAAACATTGATCATAGACACAACATTATGCTGGGCTTCTCAGTCTTCTTCCATTGGTCCATTGGTAATAAAAATGAGTAAAATCAGGTTTTTCTTCTCCTATTACAGTTTCTGTTTTTAGATTAGTGGGATAATAGATACTTCCAAGCCTGGAGTCTTTTTTTACATAAATGTACACAGCTCTGCATTCATTTCGGAAAAATGTTAAAGTCGGTGCCTGTCTAGTGACAGATGGTGCCTTGAGGTTGGACACCTGGTGTACTTTCTAAAGACCGAATGTACTGCCTCTAGTGCATTAATGTTCAGTAATTTAAAGACCTAGATTTCTAAGAAGAATATGAGAAATTATCTAGAAAGAGGTTGTACACTGGTGCTGACAGCAGACTGTTGCTTTGTGATTCAGAAAACAGTACATGTTTACTTTTTCTTTTTAGTTGCTGTCACCCTCGGCTAATCGGATTCCTAGTAGCCGACTGCACCAAATCAAAAGGGTAAATTTTACTTTCTAACACAGAGCCACAATTTTCTGAAGTTTACATTTTGATTTAACTCTCATTTTGAAGTTTTAGGTAGCAAAAACGCATCAGGCTGCAACTGGCTAGTTGTAGACAGATTGAAATTCTTCTGAGTGTTCAGATAAAATACAGATGTGGCGTGGCTGACAGTCTTAGAATGTTAGTTCTGCTGTACTGTGATTATGTCCAATCAGGTAGAACAGTCTTTTATCTTTTCTTTGAAATAAAGAACTGTGTGGACAAATATTCTGTTTTCAGCACATGTTTGTCTTTGCAGGAGGAAGGCATGGATCTGATGAACAGAGAAACTGCACATGAAAGGTTAGCACTTCACAAGACCATGACACAGCCTAATGTATGTCTTGTTTCTGAGCACTGATGGTGTTTCATTTTTTTGTTTTGTTTTAGGGAAGTGCAAACAGCAATGCAGATAAGCCAGTCATGGGATGAGAGCTTGAGCCTGGTAAAGTTTTCACGTTTGCTTGTGTTTTTATTTTCTAGAAACCTTTATAGTGTTCATTGGCTTTATTAATTTTTTTCCTCTATTTCCGTCCCTTCTGTTTCCAAATTTGTATTCATTTTTGATCTCTGCTTTTCCACCAGAATATTATATTGCAATTAGGGTCTGTACATTTCTACTCTAAAAATGTAAGTGTGTTTGAGTAGTAAAGAAGAGCTGTGATGTGCTGAATTGTGAATTATGAGGAAATAACACTTTATGTTTACAGAGTGATAGTGATTTTGACAAGCCGGAGAAATTATATTCTCCTAAAAGGATTGATTTCACTCCAGTTTCTCCGGCACCATCACCCACCAGAGGATTTGGAAAGGTAGGTTTGTTGATGTGGTATTAATTCTTTCACATACTGAGCTGTTTACTTTCTAAAACACACACACACGCATACACACACATCACCTCACTTTTAAAGACTCCAACGACTAGAAGGAAATTCAATGAAAATATGTGATAGTAATTTGGAAAAAAATTATGTGTATATATTCTCATTCACATGTACATGAGAGACACATAGGCAGCTAAACAGTCCTAAGGATGATGTTTCTGTCATTTTGAAAAGAATCTTTTGAACATTGGAGCGCTAGACCTATTTTAATATTAAGTATGTTTTTCTAGCAATGTTTTTCTCCATCCTTACAAATGTTTGTGAGCAGCAGTGGGCTACCACCAAGTCCCATTCCTACTCCGAGATGCTTTTCCAGGTAGGTAAACCTGCTTTTCAAGTGCGGTTGAAATGCTACTTATTAAAATTGCCTCTCTGATGAATTTTTTCCCTGACATTTTATTATGGAAATTTTCAAACAGACAGAAAAATTGAAAGAATTTCACAGTGAACATTCATATACCTATCACCTGTATTCTACCATTAACATTTTACCAGATTCATTTTTTGAGATTTAGTGCCAGTTTATATTCAGAGAACACCCCCCCCCCATAATATGTCCTTTATAAGGAAGAAAATTTGTTTAAGATTGTAGACCTGTCGAATCCAAATAATTTTTTAATAAGGTTTATCTTAAAAAAAAAATGTTGTGGATATTTTATGTCATGGAACGATTTTAAAAGATAGCTTTAAAAAAAAAGAGAGAAAAAAAGACAGCTTAAAATTCCGAGTTATTCCAGATTGCCTATGCCAGCTTAGAGCATATACTGGCAATTGTTACTCAACCTACAACACAGGCATTTTACATTTCTCCCTCTATGAATATCAATTTGTTTTGACTTATTTGGTGGGCTGTAATGTTTATCTTGCATCTTAGAAGTACTTCATGTCATCCTGTTTGTTTTTTTCTTTGAAGCAGGAGGCATCGAAGTCCAGTCAAGTGCATTAAGCCCAGTGCACTTGGTCCTATTAAAAGAAAAGGTGAGCATCACGTTGATATTTCTGATATTAAACCTAGTCGAACTTGAATTTCCAATTAGAATTTTTGTCTGAAATTAGTTTAAGGCATGACATTTTTTTTCCTAAGGAAATGTATGATACTCTTCCCAATGTACGCTTTACTGATTCTAATTTTTGTAAATTAGTTATTTGATACTGTCTATATTTTTGTACCTCATAACTGAATCTTATTCATATATTCATATCATCAATATATATTCCAAAAACTTTGCCTCTCAGTGATCTGAATAGAAAAGAGATGCAAGTTGATATGTTGCAGAAATATATGCTTATGCTGTGGCAGATAGGTCTTATAAGCATGCTGTATGCTCAAATATAGGCCACCACCAAATTGTACCTTGGCAAAGAGAGAATTGCCTCATGTTCAAGTCTATAGGGTTTTTGATATAATGGGGATGCTCTCTTAATTACCTTCTTTTGAACCACAAAGCACTAAACTAAAATGATATCACTCAGTGCTAGTTTTAGATGGAGTAGACCTAATGGAGTCTATTTTTTAAAAAGGCCAAAGAAATTTAACAGTTTTAGTCATTATTCCTAGGGATATGACTACATGATTGCAAGTGTTGGGTGTCATTTTAAATAAGAATTTTAGCAATGATTTTTAAAAAGCAATTCAATAAGTGATTTCTTTGTGCAGATCACCTTCAGAGCCAGTAAATCAGCCCTCATATTAGGTAAACAGATACTTCATCGCTTTGGTGAAAATTTTCCAGTAATAGTATCATACACAGAATCAAAAAGTGCTATATTTCAGACAACTTAAAATTAAAGATGGTGTGCTCTGGAAAATAGATCCTGATATAGTGACAATATTTGCATTTAGTGAATATTATTTTATAAACTAGTAGTCTTTCTCCTTAATTCTTTAAGGAATTATTTATAGTCTTAAGAACATTCTCAGGAGCTATTACATGAAAATAAAACGTGGAAATTCAAACTATTATTATTGTCGTTATTATGAATTTGAAATTTGTTGTGGGAAATTGGTGGAATTAGTATGATTGTTTCATTTCAGAGCTATTCCAAAATATACCAGCAGATGGAGGGATTCTTTGCTAAACAGGACAGGAGCATTGTTGTTCATGAGGTGTTGTTGAAAGCCCAGCGGCAGCTTTTAAAAGCTGCATATTAAAGTATGGAACAGGCAAATAAAATATAACCTTTCCTGAATTTTAGTGATGTTCAGAATAGCTCCAGAGAAAAGGTAATATTGAGTAATTGATAATATGGGAAAAAATGAATGCTGTATTTGTTTTTGCTCGATCTTTTTCCATCGTAAAAATCTTGTACAGGTTTAAGTTTACTGTTACTAATTTCCTACTGGAATATAGATAGGTCCATGACTTAAATTTTCTTTAATATTCCATTTTAAGGCTCAGATAAAGAGCTTTAAAACCAAGGCATGTGCATGTTTTAAATCGTAGCTTATTTGGAAAAGGGATTTTTCTGCCTAACTCAGGGTTGTTAGTCATTGCACCCCTGGTGGCAAATGTTAAGCTTTATTCCTTTGATGCAAATTTTTCTGTTACCAGTTCTGAGAAAATCTGTAGGATTGAGGTAGCCGGTAAAATACCAATTTTGTGAATTGATTAATAATTGCTTTCAGTTATGGATATGCTTTCAAAGTTATACGGCCATGTGTCCCTTAACAACGGAGGTATGTTCTGAGAATGCATCAGAAGATTTCATCATTGTGCGACCATCAGAGTGCACTTACACAAACCTGGATGGTCTAGCCTACCGCGCACCTAGGCTGTATGGTGTGGCCTGTTGCTCCTAGGCTACGAGGCTGGACAGCATGTTACTCTACAAAACAACATGAGCTCAAATAAAGCACGAGAGAAAATGATGCCATCAAGAGACAGTAAACATGAGGTGTATGAGGCTACTGCTGGTGTAACACGGCATACTGTTTAACAGCAAACTTCATCAATAAGTAGAAAGAGTAGACTCTAAAATAATGATAAAAAGTATAGTGTAGTAAATACAAAGCCATTAACAGTCATTCATCATCATCAAATATTATGCATTGCACGTACTTGTATGTGCTATTCTTTTATATGATTGGCGGTGCAGTAGGTTTGTTTACAGTAGCATCACTGCAAATACGTGAGGAATGCACTGCAGCCTCCCTAGGTTAGAGGAATTTCTCACCTCCATTATAATTTTATGGGACCACCATCAAATATCAGGTCCGTTGTTGACTGAAGTGTCATTGTTATGCAGCCCATGACTGTTTTCAATCTTCATTTTCACTAAGTAGCCTAAAGCAACCTTTGATTTTATACACTCTTTATCAGACGAAAATCATTTAAACTCATTTGACTTCAACCCCGAAAGTGTTCTGATATTAAAATATATAAAATCAATGGTCTCTACTAATCGTTTAGCATAAATTATTACTCTGAGACTTGTCAACTATTTGGAGGTACTTTATTTTTACTGTAGTTAGCCTTGATTCATTTTGCCTAATGCAATCAGTGTTCTACTCTTCTATTAAAGAACATGACTATATCCATAGCATGCTATATGTGACCAATGAGGTTTTTTCAGGGTTGCTGACTTTTTGGTTGAGGTTATGTGGACGTATATTTCTTCTACGTTAATTTAAAACACGTGGGAAAATGTCTTTCAGGTAACAGCTTAAAGAAGTATTCTGATCTTTGGTTAAACAAAGGTCAACCTGCTTTAGTAGTAAGCCTGTAACATTGTTTCACAGAAGTATCATCTCTTTCTGTTTTAGGTGAAATGGAGACTGAAAGCCAGCCCAAGAGACTCTTTCAAGGCACTACCAATATGCTTTCTCCCGAGGCTGCACAATTGTCTGATCTCAGTTCCTGGTAAAAAAAAAAAAAAAAAAAAGAAAGAAATAAAATCAAAATGATATTAGGGTATGATCTATTTACAAAGAGACATCAAAAGTATATTGGGGAGGTGGCTGGTTAGCTCAGTTGGTTAGAGCATGGTCTTGCACCAAGGTTGCCGGTTCAATCCCCGCATGGGCAACTGTGAGCTATGCCCTCCTTGAAAAAAACACACAATATGTTGGAATCATTTAAAATATATTGAACTTTTGATCCATGCTCCAAAGATCTCCATGGAGGTGTAGATAATGTGAAAAAGCAGATTATTTGAGAGTCATGAGTCCTTCTTTGGAAATGTGTATCTTTTTGGCACCTTCACCTTCATTCCTCTCTCCTGTTAGGTCAGCCTCTCTCGGTAGGTGCTAATGGTGTGGGAGAGTCAACAGCTGGGTGGTGTGAGAAAGGGTTTCTTGGTTGCTCTGGGTAACGGTGCACTGATTATAGCTGCTTTGCCTGCATTTTGTACTTTATCCATTTTTTACAATTAAAAATTTTTTCTATTACAGTTGGCATTCAGTATTATTTTATATTAGTTTTTAGGTGTACCAATAGTGGTTAGACATTTCTATAATTTAAGAAGTGATCCTCACCTGCACTTAAACTCGTATATAGTTATTACCATATTATTGACTGTATTCCCTATGCTTTGCTCTACATCCCCATGAACATTTTATAACTGCCAATTTGTACTTTGAATCTCGCGACTTAGCAAAGAATACCAGCATTCTCTTCAGCATGGCATTTTCTAAATAGCATTATCTGTTGTTATAAAATATTTTTGAAAATTTCGGGGTATTCTGTCACGATGCTATGGTTTCATTTTTATAGTAACACTTCTTGATTCCTATGGTCTATTCATATTCATATTCACACACACACACACACACACACACACACACATATATTTTCTCACTCATCCTAGGTTTGGTATCTAACTTAAAGCCCTTCACTATTTTTGTGCTGAAGTTAACTTATTTTCCAGTACCTGAACTTGAGCACTTGGATACTGACATATATTGGAAGAAAGGGGAAAGGATAATAGCAGTATCAGGGTAATTTATATTTTTAAATACATTCTAATCAACTCACTAAGCACCCATGTTTTAGACATGATTGTGTATGGATTTTCTGTTCCCTGTTCAGAACTTTCCGTTCTCTGAGTTTTATGGCTGAAGGTCTATTTAAAGAGCCCACGAGAGCATTCACTTTGTTTTTTCATTTCATTCACTTTAAAAGGATGGTGTTCTCTAAATGGAAGAATTGTGTAAGCCATTTAAGATATAAGGATTAACAATTCCTTCTTTCGAAGTCACTTATTCCATGTTTTGTGGAAGATAACCTGTACTTCTAGTTGACCAAGAAGTCAGATTATTCTAGTTTATTAGACGTGTTGATCAGTACTGTTCTAACCTTGGAACAAATACCTTTTAGATTGTTCTAGCTATTTTCAGCCCCATAGTCTTTCTTCTCTCTCATCTCTGTCCTTGGTAGCTCAGTGAGCTAATTTTGGTATAGAGTGCCTTTCCAGGTATGTAGATGATTGCAAAGAGAAATCTTTTAAAGCTTGTCAAGAGGACTAATGGGTGAAACTCTATACTTAGTGGAAACTGCATATCACTTTTATGGCAAAGTGTGTTTTAATGTAGGCAGATGACATTATAAATAGATTTGCTTACCCAGTTACTAACCAAGTAGCCAAGTTTGGTAAAAGATGTGAAAGAATTTTGCCAAGCTAAAAACATACAGACGGAGTAAGGTGATTTAAAAACATATTGTCGTAAGCTGACTGTGCAGGATGCTATAAAACAGGTTTACGCAAATAAATAAGAAAAGAAAGAGAAGGTATGGTATTTACCAAGGGTCCTCTCCCCTTGTTCAGATGTTTATTCCTCTGAGTAGCAAAACCCAAGTTATCAATGGTGGCTGTTGTGAAGTTTCTATTTCTGTTGCCACAACTCCCATTTTCCAAAGAACTGTGACTGATATGAGAGCCCCGGTACCATTGGCATTGATGATGAAAGGCACTTTTGATCCATAAACACAAAAAGTATTCCCTTACACTGGAGAGATTTGTTTATCACGGCTACGCATAGAGCACTAATAAGCCAACATATGGCTCAAATAATACGTTAAAAAGATATTTCTCAAAATTCACAAAATTAAGTGTCAAAAATATTTAAGTAATTAAAATTTTAAATGACATTTTTAGTAAGTTTGTAGCATCTGGGCTTCTGAGGATATTAAAACTTAAGATTGTACTAAGATTTGGGGGATACCTTGGATACTAATATTGCTGATATTTTTGTCTACAACTAAGAGATTTTAAATATGATTTATTTCTGATACGTAAAAATTGGATCCTGCTTTTGCAGAAACTTTTTTCTATCTCTTTAATGTATTTTCATTGATCAGATATCTATATTCTTAGAAATGGGATCAAAGACAGGAAATATCTGTGTTCTGGTTTTCATTGCCAAAGATAGCAATCTACTTGATAACGAAGCTAAGGAAACAACTTTTATACCTTTGAGGGAGTAGAGAAAATATCAGATCATTAGTAGATGTTATCTAATCATTTAAATTGTTATAATTTGTTCCCCACCCCACCCTGCAAAGAAAAGATGGACTTTAACACTTTAAAGTTTGTATACTAGATAATGACCTTTAAAATCTGACATCTTTGAAGCACAAATTAAATGTAAAGTTTGGGTATGGATCCATTTGGAATTTGTGCCGAGTGTGCCAACTGTTGCCCAAAGAAATAGTAGGCCTACTCTCTATCATATTTCTTACGAAATGAAAATTCCGAAATCTCTGCCAACAAAACTTGGGGACCTTCGTCACTACAAGGCAGGAATTATGTCATTTCGCATTTAGTCCTCATAAACATCAAGAGTTTGATGACAGCTGGGAAGTATACGAGGTGTGATAAAAAAAAATACGGTGGATGTTTGAATTTTTAAAAAATGTATTACAGTAAAAGACACATTGCCATTAATCCCCCTCAAAATACTCCCCCTTGCTTTGAACACACTTATCCCATCGTTCTTGCCATTTTCTGGAGCAGTTCTGGAAGTCCTCTTTCATGAGTGTCATTAATTGCGTTTTCATGGCTGCCTTGATGTCCTGAATTGATTCAAAATGTTTACCTTTCATGGTATTTTGACTTTGAGGAAGAGCCAGAAGTCGCACGGTGCCAGATCCAGTGAATAAGGTACATGAGGACACACTGTAATGTTTTTGACAGAAATTGCCGTACCAAAAGCGATGTGTAACACAGAGCGTTGTCATGACGGAGGATGATTTACGGCACACTTTAATACACACCTTCTCTCAACCGTTGCTCACACCCAACTGACTGCACAGAACAAGTTGAAACTTGTCACATACTGCTACCAAGGTTTGATGCGCCGCTTCCTGTATTGAAGATCCCTGCCTTTCCATTGGATGGCACTAGGCAGCAGCATTCACTGTATTTTCTGATCACAGCAGAAAGACTGCGCGTTATACATCACTTCTGTTACAGCAGTTTCTGTCAAATAAAAACATTAGGGTGTGTCCTCATCTACCTTATTCACTGGATATGGCACTGTGCGACTTCTGGCTCTTTTCCAAAGTCAGAATGATCATGAAAGGTAAATATTTTGAATCGATTCAGGACATCGAGGCAGCCACGACAGCATAACTAAAGACACTCAAGAAAGAGGACTTATAGAATTGCTTCAGAAAGTAGCAAGAACGATGGGATACGTGTGTTTGAAGTGAGGGGGAGCATTTTGAAGGGGATTAATGGCAATGTGTCTTTGCTGTAATACATTTTTTTAAAATTCAAACATTTGCCGTATCTTTTGATCACACTTCGTACCTTTGCATGGTGCTTTGATTCATTTTGTATGTTGGGAACTCTTGTTCTGCTCCTCTTTCTTTTGGGAATAAGACTACCTGTGGCATGAAAATAAAGGCATTTTTAGGGCTGCTAGTTATGTAGCGAAGATTAAGTGATAGTCTATTTCTCCTAGAGAAAAGGCAAAAGTCTTCCATGAATTTTCTTGCCCAGTGTGTCAGTGTTAATGTGACTGCTAATCTCACCTTTATGGTTTTATTTTAACATTTTTCATTAGATTTATCTTAGTGATTTTAACATTGTTTTTAATGTTATATGTGTCATGGCAAGAACATTTCGTAGTGAATATGTGACAAAGACTAAGATTTAATCATGATTTATTTAATAATAGAAATGTATACATATACTTTGAAGATATTTATGGAAGCTTACACATCTGTGCAGATACTTTTATCTGCACCCAAGGTAACTGTGGAAATGATCATATTTAAATGTGTGGTTTTAAAAACTTAGAGGTTATACGGGAAGATAATGTTGGACCTTCCTAAGATAAAATAGTAGAGACCAAAGTACATGCTGTATGGAGCAGTTTAACTCACATCAAGAGGTAGGCAGTGCCCCGCCACAGTCTGACCTTGTATCAAAATCTGTGCTGGGCTTCATAGGGCTATGGCCAATTTCTAGTGCATTTTCCTGCCTGCCATTAATCTGACAGAACCCAGTTTATTGACTGGACAAGGCACAAAGTGGCTCAGTTGGATCGTATGAGAGCACGAGTCACACCAGACAGCAGAGTTTGTTGTTACTTTGTCATTTGAATGTTTTAATAATTGTTTTACAAGGTCACCCTTCATTTTTTTAGGCAGAGGGCACTACTTTAACAGTCATAAGTATTTTTGGTTGTATAGTTTAAATATTGTCTCAAAATGTATATTCAGTGGCTGGAATGAATTAGTTCACTTTTGATTCATGGACTCCTTTGTCCAATTTGAATTGTCTAGATCGTTTGCTTTCTTGCCATTGTCTGGCTTTTGGCCTTTAGTCTAAGGCTCATTAACATCTCCATCAGAGCTTAAGCTAGGAAAGAAAGAAGAAACTCAAATTAGACCATACTTTGTTGCTTTTAGAAGGTTTACTAATAGACACTGTGAAAACCAACTTTTGTCCAGTGATCTTTCTATGGATTCAAAAATATCACCTAAGTCTTGCTTTATGAGAATATGCTAACAGTGGGTAATTTGTCTGCACTTCCATGTCCATGGGTAGAGGTGCCAGATTAATTATTAGGTTGGTGCAAAAGTAATTGCAGTTTAAAAGGTTAAAAATAATGGCAAAAACCACAATCACTTTTGCACCAACATAATAGAACAGAAACTAGATTCTAGTTTAGTGAAAATATCTGCTTAAAGGTTTACCAAGTTCTGAATCTAAATTGCGCTGGCGACTAAATGTAAGTGTTGCTATTTTTCTGTTAATGAATAAAATTTTGTGTGCTCATATTTAATAATAGAGAAGAAATTCTTGAAAAAAGATGAAATGAAATGTTTAGATTTATTTATTTTTTTCTCAGTAACTTCCCCGCCAGCTTTTTTTTCTCAAGGTAATCAACAGTGTTAAATGACAGATTGCTCTGTGTGAGTCATGTTCTGTGTTTTTGAATGAATATAGGATTCACCTAAACAAGCAGGTCTTATTACAAATGGAATTCTTTAACCCAGGGCTCACTATAAGTCTGGTTAATCCAAGCCTGTTTCTTCCTGCTAAATAGCACAGAGCATGTCCTTCGGCTGCCCAGCCAACATGTGCTTTAGGAAAGTAAATTCATTTTAATATTAATCTAGGCAAAATGCTGCAGGAGGAAAAAAAATCACATATGTTCCAAAGCAAATATAAAGGTCTTTTGATTTTTCAATGTCTTAGATTATCTGTGCAACTCTTAGTAGTTTGAATAATTCATATTTTAGACCCCTTTTGCCTTTTGGTTGAAAAAATATCAGAGCCAGCTAAATTTTCCAAACTTACTTTTTTAAAAGTGGTATTATTAATGATGCATTTGACAGCAGTGAGCATAGAATGGGAGCACTGTGGAATATACTATTTCCATTTTTATTTTTACTTTTCCGAAGCCTATTTGTATTCTGTCTCCACCTAAAAACAATCCAGAAGCAATAGAAAGAAATGGCATTTTGAAGAAAAATAGAAGGGTAAAGAAGTGGGGGAGTTATGTTTCATTGAGGGTGGTATAGGGCCCAGAAACTTCCAAATGTACCACAGGTTGCTTAACATTAGAAATATATTAACAGAAATTCATAGAAATGATATTCAAAGACTCGTAATGTTTAACCTTAGTGCACATTAGATCAGGATGGGCTTTTGCAAAGGAGCTAGTGACCAAACTTCAACTAGAACCCACATTTCCTGATTCATAATTCCTTTTCCGATTCTATGCTTTTTTTTTATTTTCGAAAATAAAAAAAATGTGTAAATCCTAAAACTGCCTGACTACCTATCCAGCTTTGTCTCTCATTGTGTTCTCCTTACTCTACTACAGCCAACTTACCTGCTTTTGGCTTCTAGAAGTACCCTTGCTTCCTCTCAAACCTTACCTAGTTCGTGCCTACTCATTTTACAATGACAGCTCAAATATGGTTTTTGGGGAGCCTTGTTCCTTCCTGTTCTTCCAAATTAGATCAGGTTGCCCATGTTATATATTCTTAGGGCCCCTTGTATCTTTCCTTTATTGCTTTGATCACAAATTTATAATTATATATTTATTAGCATGGTTATTTCAATGTCTGTCTCCTACACTCTCTTGTAAATTTGCTAAGGGCAGGGATAAGGTCTGTCTTATATACCATTGTTTTTCTAATATCTAGCATACTTCCTGCCCTTGGCAGGCATTCAATAATATTAGAATAAATGAATGAGTGAATTTGGGCCAAATATAGAACATAGAGTTTTTATGTTGGATTGATGGGAATCAAAGCCAGAAAGGCAGCCTGATGCCAAATTGTGAAGGTTCTTGATTGGGAATGTTGAAGTGTGAAGCCAGATTTATGAGCCAGATTGATTGTCGGGAGCCGTGAAGGCCCGGGCTTCGTGGGTAAGGTATCCCTGGGCTACGCTGTAGAGGCTCTTAATGCCCAGATCAGGTGTTTTAGTGGAAAGGTAGGAGCAGAAGGCAGTCATCGGGATTAAGGAGGTTGAATGGACTGTGAGGGTATTGGATCTGTGGATACAGAGCATTCCTTTTAGAAGCTTAACTGGGTAGTAAAGGAAAGGATTAAAGAAAGGAGTCTTTTAGTGATGGCAGGGAGACCTTTGGGTTTTGAAAGAGGAAAGGAAATAGTGTAAGAAATTAATAAAATGAGAAGAATATAAAGGGCAAATAATAGGGGGAATTAGAAAAAAATGTTTTTGAAACGAAGGCCTCTTGGGAGTGGGGAAGTGGTAAAATCTAGGGCACTTGAAAGGCTTTAGTTCTGGAGTAGAGGGACCGTGAAGTAATATACTTGACAGAATACTTCACACAGTCCAGGGTAGGTACCTCAGTGAGTAGCCATTCCTTTCACTCTAAGGCTGATGGGAGGGTAAGAAGACAAATATAAGCATAGAAATCTCTTGAGCTGAAGGTAAGGGAACTCCCTCACGAAAACCATGACCTGTCAAGAGGAGCACTTATTGTATGTTGGACATTCTGGTGCCTCCAGGAGGGCACTCAAAATGGTACAGAACCTCAGGTGTCTTACTTTGCGTTTCCATGACTTTGTCCTTTTGCAGGTATCTGAATATAGTATACGCACAATGTAGTTCATTGCTGTTGCTTTTATGCTTTTTTGTTATTTACAAATGCTTTACTGGTTCGTGAGTTCTTGAAACTGTGTTGTTGCATGTTATGTTTACCTTTACCCTGATAGATGCATCCGCTTATAATTGTTTTTGCTTTGTCCTCAGTTCAGATATTTTGGATGGCAGTAGTAGCAGCAGTAGCAGCAGTGGCTTACCCTCAGCCTCATTGGCTAAAGGCAGTACAACCGCAGAGTCTCCAGTAGCATGCTCCAAATCATGCCCTCCGTTCATCTTGATGGATGATCTCTCACCCAAGTGACTTCTGATCCAGTTTTAACTGGCTGTTTCCTACATAAAACATTCAGTGAGGGACACAGAGAACTTTGATCCGTAGTGAGGATTAAAGTGTCACAGATTTAAACCACTTTGATGCCGTTCTTCTTTGGCATCACTCTTTTCTAAATTTCAATTTTACGACTGTAGTGACCTTACTTATGTCTCTTTTTGCTGATCTCACTTTGGATCTAGTGACTAAATCTCAAGTACTCATTTTTGATTGCTTAGAGTATGTATAGTTTTTTCTCAGTGCCTCAGAGTGCCCATCTTAGAGTCTATACGTTTAAGAAAAGCACTGATGTGTTTTCAATAATGGTTCTTTTTTCCCAGCAGTGATATGAAAGCTAGAATTGATCAGAGATTCTCTTGCTTGAGAGATTTTTGTCTTCTGTTGACTACATAGTTTCAAATCTCTCATTTCACAACAGATGCATTGTGTTTGATTACATTAAATATTTCTTTTTTTTCCCCTCCATCAGCCTAAAGTACATTATTTTGTTTGCCCTTTCTGTTTGAGCTGCTTACTTGCCCCTTTCTCACAGAGCAGAAGAAACACATAGTTGCTTTCATTACTATCCATACTGCTTGTTTGCTGTTGGCGTGTGTGACGTGAGGATTGATTTTAGTGCTGAGAATGGAAATGGACTTCCAAGGTGCCTGGAGTAGTCGCCACAGGTTCTTATGACTTAGCTACCACAGTTCTTGTTTTTCTCCCCAAACCTGTTGCCCCACGGAATGTATAAAATATTGTTAATATTTTTAGGTGGTGTCATCAAGGAGAAGAAATTCCTGCCTTGACCAGATGTGTGGAGCATCTACAAATGAATGAATAATGTTCTTTACACACAAACCACTGTGTAGAAAAGCATACATGGAGCTTGACAGCTTGTCTTGTCTTGGGGGGTATTATGAGGCCTGAGGTGTCTTGGGGTGTAGTGCTGTGCTGTAAAGATGTATATCACATGGTAGGGTAGAAAAGGGGGCATTATGTGCCTGATTGCCACATGCTGTCTCAACTGCTACTTTTTTCTGATTACATTTTTGTCATTGGGTTTGTTTGTTTTGTCGTGTGTGGTGAGTGGTGCTGTTGACTGTGTTTTGGTCATTCTGTTGCCACTGGAATTGGAATCCAGTTCTTGTTCATGCTGCTTTATAGCAAGGGTGGTTTGATATCTACGAGGCAGCTTTTAGGAGCTGAAGAAGTCAATGTTATTGCACATTCTGCTTTTAAGAAGCTGTTTGAGCTGTGAACAGTTTCTGTGATAGTAAGTCTGAGGTACCAGAAGTTATTTAATTTTAAAAGAGGGAAGTCCTGAACGGAGCTATTTAAAAAACCTGAGTTTAGTCTGTTGTGTTATTTATTATTTAAAACTGTAAAAATGTCTGTTGTGATGAATTTCTTTTAATGTTCAGTTATCATGGGTGGATTGTCTGTATTTAATATGCAAATTTTCCTGCTAGAATCATAATATTCCTTTTTTGAATGAATGTAAGAAACGAAAACTACTGCACTTGTATTCTTTTGAAGGCAAATATCCTTGAACTTTAAAGGAAGATGTTGCACATTGTAGGTACTCACAAACTAGTAATACTGTATGGCTTGAAGGGAACCCTATTCTCTTTCAATTATAAGAGAGCAGCACTTAGCTAGCAGTAAATAGTTCTGTTAGCATCAGATGTGTTGCTTGTTTTAAATTATACTAACTGCCATAATGGCCATTAATGGCTTTCTCTTATTGCTTTCACCTGTGCAAAGTCCATAATCCTTCAAACCTAACATAAATGTATATATTGTGAAGATTGTTCCCTTGTATGCCCTTTTAAAGAAACATTACTTTGATGTTATTCAGTGTGTTTATTCTGTTTGTGAAAGAACCATGTTAAGCTGTTTCTGCCTATATAGCACTGAGAGATGGTTTTGTCTTCAGGGATATTGATCCACCCTCACTCTACTGTCTTTTATGCCTTAAAGGGACACTTTGGCCATGATTTTTTGGCTCTAGTTTAGGACTCTTAAGAAATAACCTTTGGAATGTGATATTTATTTTTGAAATTCAGCGGTGGGATAGAATTGGGACAGGAAAATGAAATTGTTCCAGTGGTATGAGAATTAGGAGGCAAGATGATTCACTTTATTGTTTAAACTAAGGTTTGTTTTTATTGTTTAAAGTGACTAGAAAGTTAAGTTTGTGCAGGGATTGCTTTGAAATAAATAAAAGAAATACTGACCTTCAGATGAGCTTGATTGATGGTACCCCTTTATTTTTATATAAAGTTTAATATTTGAAAAGTGATCATTGTTATAAATTAAAATTATCCCTTCCTGGTCTAATATAGTCTTATATCATATTTCAGGCTTCTATTTGAAAACAAGTACGAGATAATATGATAAGAAAATGCTATAGATGATGAACTTTTGCTTGAGTTATATTATCACTGTATTTCATGATACCTGCTTTTGTAATAATAGGAAATTTTGTGAAATGCTGACCTTGTGTATGTATATCTTAGAGTGCAAATTTAATAAAGTGTGTACCACTGCATAAAATTCTGTAAAACATTTTAAAGTCTATTTCCTTTATTCTTATTAACAATGATTTTCTGCCGCCATAGCCCAGCATTGCATTCTCTATGTCTAATTTCAGTCAGGTTTTGAATAAAAGGTTATCAGGAACACAAAAGAACTAATAGCTGTATTGAAGTTTGGGCTGTTTCCCAAAACAAAGAGAAACCTCTCCCCATAATCTGTCAAATTTTCAAGAGCATTTTGTAGAATTTGACAATTTGAAGGTTCTTGCCAAGACCACATGTATTTCTTATTTGTTTTCAACTTATGTTATTTTTTTTTACATATTTGTAAGACTAAGTTGTTTTTAGGGGTAGACAGGCAAAATATAAAATGTTTTATGTATGACTCAGGTTACAAACACTTAATTTTCTTTTCAGTATTTTAAAAAATATATGAACTATTATATTTCACACTTACAGAGAAGTTATAAGAATATCCTAAAGAGGTCCCATATATCTTTCACCCAGGTCCCCAATTGTTAACATTCAACCACATTTACTTTATCTCTCTGTCTCTCATATGTATGTGTATATTTTTGTATGTATATATAGTATATGTATGTACACACATTTTTTTCTGAACCATCTAAGTTACAGATATGATACCGTTGTCCTTAAATGCTTCAGTGAAAATTTCCTAAAGATATTCTACATAACCAAATTACAATGATCAAAATCAGGAAATTAATTTTGATACCATTTAATCTATAGACCCCATTCAAATTTTGCCTATGATCTCAATAATGCTCGTTTAGCAAAAGTAGTGCACACGCACACACAGCATGCCAAAAAAAAGTATACACATTTTAATAAAAAAAACCTATTAAAATGGCAATAATATATACCGATAACAAAAGATGAATACAAGTCAAGTTTGACTTCTGCAATTACAAGAGGTGTTCAAAGTGGTTACCATCAGCGTCCAAACACTTCTGATTATGGTGCACTACTGCTTGAGCAACATTGACCAAAGCGTTATCTCTATAAATGATGAACGCCTAAATATTACCTTGTCTTGTACACCTGAAACTAATAAATTAAAAAAAAAAAAATGTGTATACATTTTTTGGCACCCCCATTACCGGGGGTGGTGCCAAAAAATGTATACGTATGACTTGTATTCATCTTTTGTTATGAGTATATATTGAGTAGTACAATTTTAATAGTTTTTCCTTTCTTAAAATGTGTATACATTTTTTGTGGCACCCTGTGTTTGTGTGTAGTGCCAGAAAAAATGTATACAAGTGGACACTTTGATCAACGTTGCTTAGCAGTAGTTCGCCATAATCAGAAGTGTCTGGACACTGATGGTAACCACTTTGAGCACCTCTTGTAATTGCAGAAGTCAAACATGACTTGTATTCATCTTTTGTTACTGGTATATATTGAGTATTACCATTTTAATACCTTTTTCCTTTCTTAAAATGTATATACATTTTTTGGCACTGTGTGTGTGTGTGTGTGTGTGTGTGTGTGTGTATTTCACATTCAATATTATATTAGTTTCAGGTGTACAGTGCAGTGGTTAGGCATTTATATAATATATGAATTGATCCCTCCCGATAACTCTAGTACCCATCTGACACCCTACATAGTCTTTACAACATTATTGATTATATTCTCCATACTGTGTTTCACATATCCATGACTTGTGACTACCAATTTGTACTTTCTAATCCCTTCACGTTCCTCATCCCCAGCCCCCTCCCATCTAGCAACCATCAGTTTTTCCTTTTTGTCTTTTTCATTTATTGGGGTGACATTTGTTAGTAAAATTACATAGATTTCAGGTGTACAATTGTATATTACATCATCTATAAATCCCATTGTGTGTTCACCACCCAGAATCAGTTCTCCTTCCATCACCATATATTTGATCCCCCTTCCCCTCATCTCCCACCCCCCACCCCCCCTTCCCCTCTAGTAACCACTAAATTATTGTCTGTGTCTATGAGTTTTTCTTTCTCATTTGTTTGTCTTGTTCTTTTGTTGTTTTTGGTTTATATACCACATATCAGTGAAATCATAGGGTTCTCTGCTTTTTCTGTCTGACTTATTTCGCTTAGCATTATACTCTCAAGATCCATCCATGTTGTCACAAATGTTCCTATATCATCTTTTCTTACCGCTGAATAGTATTCCATTGTGTATATATACCACAACTGCTTTATCCATTCATCTATTGAAGGACATTTTGGTTGTTTCCATGTCTTGGCCACCATCAGTTTTTTCTTTGTATCTCTGAGTCTATTTCTGTTTTGTTTGCTCGTTTATTCTGTTCTTTAGATTCCACATATAAATGAGATCATATGGTATTTGTCTTTCTCAGTCTGACTTATTTTATTTAACAAATACCCTCTAGGTCTATCCATGTTGTTGCAAATGGGAAGATTTTATTCTCTTTTTTATCGCAGAGAAATACTGCGTTGTATAAATGTAGCATAATTTCTTTGTCCAATTGTGTATTGATGGTCATTTCGGTTGTTTCCAAAGCTTGGTTATTGTGAATAGTGCTGCGGTAAACATTGGGATGAATATATTTTTTCGAATTAGTGTTTTGGATTTCTTTGGGTAAATACCCAGGAGTGGAATTGCTGGGTCATAAGGTAGTTCTACTTGTAATTTTTTGAGGAACATCCATACTGTTTTCCATAGTGGCTGCACCAATCTGCAATCCCACCAACAGTGCACAAGGGTTCCCTTTACATCCTCGCCAGCATTTGTTGTTTGTTGGTTTATTGATGATAGCCATTCTGACTGGAGTGAGGTGGTATCTCATTGTGGTTTTATTTGCATTTCTCTGATGTTTAGTGACATTGAGCTTTTTTTCATATGTCTGTTTGCCATCTGTATGTCCTCTTTGGAGAAATCCCTCTTCAGGTCGTCTGCCCATGTTTTAATTGGATTGTTTGGGGTTTTTTGGTGTTGAGTTGTATGAGGTTTTTTAAAAATAAATTTTTGATAGTAACCCCTTATCAGATGAATCACTGTCAAATATCTTCTCCCATTCAGTAGGATGTCTTTTTGTTTTGTTGATGGTTTCCTTTGCTGTGAAAAAGCTTTTTAGTTTTATGTAGTTCAGTTAGTTTATTTTTCCTTTTGTTTCCCTTGCCTGAGGAGATGTATCAGTAAAAATATTACTAAGGGTACTGTCTGAGAGTCTACTTCCTATATTTTCTTCTAGGAGTTTTATAGTTTTGGGTCTTGCATTTAAGTATTTAATCCATTTTGAATTTCTTCTTGTATATGGTGTAAGAAGGTTGTCCAAATTCATATTTGCATGTATCTGCAGTTTTCCCAGCACCATTTTTTAAATAGACTGTCTTTATCCAATGCAAATTTGTGTTTGCTTTGTCATAGATTAAATGACCATATAGGCATGGATTTATTTCTGGGCTCTCTATACTGTTCTATTGATCTATGTGTCTGTTTGATGCCAGCTGTTTTGATTACTGTAACCTTGTAGTATAATTTGATATCAGATAATGTGATACCTTCAGCTTTGTTCTTATTTCTCAGGATTTCCATGGCTATTCGGGGTCTTTGATGGTTCCATATAAGCTTTAGGATTAGTTGTTCTAGTTCTGTGAAAAATGTCATTGGTATTTAAATAGGGATAGCGTTGAATCTATATATTATTTTGGGTAGTATGGACATTTTAACTATATTAATTCTTCCTATCAATGAACATGGTATATATTTCCATTTATTTGTATCTTTTTAATTTCTCTCTTCAATGACTTATAATTTTCTGAGTACAAGTCTCTTACTTCCTTGGTTAAATTTATTCCTAAGTATTTTTTTTATGCAATTGTAAATGGGATTGATTTCTTAATTTTTCTTGCTGAGAGTTCATTATTGGTGTTTAAAAATGCAACCAGTTTTTTAATAATTTTGTGTCCTGCTACTTTACTAAATTCATTTATCAGTTCTAATAGTTTTTTGGTGGAATGTTTGGGGTTCTCTATATACAGTATCATGTCATCTGCAAATAATGACAATTTTACTTCCTCCTTTCCCACTTGCATGATCTTTATTTATTTTTCTTGTCTCACTGCTGTGGCTAGAACTCCCAGTACTGTGTTGAATAAGAGTGATGAAAGTGGTCATCATTGTCTTCTTCCTGATCACAAGGGGAATGCTTTTAGCTTTTCCCTATTGAGCATGACATTAGCTGTGGGTTTGTCATATATGACGTTTATTATGTTGAGATGTGTTTCCTCTATTCCCACTTCACTGACACTTTTTTTCATAAATGGATGATGGATTTTGTCAAATGCTTGTTCATATGATTTTATTTTGACATGAGCATATGATTTTTATTTTTCATTTTGTTTGTGTGGTGTATCACATTAATTGATTTGCGGATATTGAAGCAACCTCGCATACCAGGAATGAATCCCACTTGATTGTGGTGTATGATCTTTCTAAGGTATTGCTGAATTTGGTTTGCTAATATTTTCTTGAGGATTTTTGCATCTATGTTCATTAGGGATATAAGCTGATAGTTTTCTTTTTTGTAATGTCTTTGTCTGGTTTTGGGATCAGGGTAATGGTGGCCTTGTGAAACGAGCTTGGGAGCCTTCACTTCTCCTGGATTTTTTGGAATAGTTTGAGGAGAATAGGTGTTAATTCATTTTTGAATGTTTGGTAAAATTCACCTGTGAATGATCTGGTCCAGGACTTTTGTTTGTTGGGAGCTTGTTGATTACTGATTTAATGTTGTTGGTAGTAATTGGTCTGTTCAGATGTTCTGTTTCTTCTTGATTCAGCCTTGGAAGATTGTATGCTTCTATGAATTTGTCCATTTCTTCCGGATTATTCAATTCATTGGTGTATAGATGCTTGTCGTATTTTCTTAATTTTTTTTTTTTATATTTCTGTAGTGTTGGTTGTCACGTCTCTTTCATTTCTGATTTTATTTATTTGGGTCCTATTTATTTATTTATTTATTTATTTATTTATTTGTTTGTTTTTATGATCCTGGTTAAATGTTTGTCAATTATGTTTTTCTTTTCAAAAAACCAGCTCTTGGTTTCATTGGTATTTTGTGTTTTTATTTTTTTTAGTCTCTCTATTTTGTTTATTTCCACTGTGATCTATATTATTTCTTTTCTTGTACTCACTTTGGGCTTATTTTGCTGTCTTTTTCCAGTTCTGTTAGGTGCAAAGACAGGCTGTTGATTTGAGGGTTTGTTTTTTTTGTTTGTTTCTTTAGGTAGGCCTGCATTGCTATGAATTTCCCTCTTAGGACTACTTTCACTGTATCCCATAGATTTTTGAGTCATTGTGTTTTCATATTTTCTTGTCTCAAGGTATCTTTTGATTTCTCCCTTGATATCATTGTTGACTCATTCATTATTTAGTAACATGTTTTTCAGTCTCCATATGTTTGTTTCTCAGTTTCTGTCTTGTAATTGATTTCTAGTTTTATACCACTATGGTCAGAGAAGACTCTTGATAAGATTTCAATCCTTTTAAAGTTATTGAAACTTGTTTGTGGCCTAACGTGGTCTATCTTGGAAAATGTTCCATGTGCACTTGAAAAGAATGTATATTCTGCTGCTTTGGGGTGAAATGCTCTAAAACTATCAGTTAAATTTATCTGGTCTAGTGTGTTATTTAAGGCTGCTGTTTCTGTGTTGATTTTCTATCTGGAGGATCTGATCTGTTCATTGGTGTCAGTGGGGTGTTGAAGTCCCCTACTATGATTGTGTTACTGTTGATATCTGCCTTTATGTCGGGCAATATTTGTTTTATATATTTAGATGTTCCTATGTTGGGTGCATAGATGTTTACTAGGATTATGTCCTCTTGTTGGATTGATCCCTTTATTATTGTGTAATGTCCTTCTTTGTCTCTTATTATAGACTTCGTTTTAAAGTCTGTTTTATCCAGTATCGGTATTGCTGCCCCAACTTTTTTCTCATTTCCATTTGCATTAAATATCTTTTTCCATCAGTTTTCTTTTAGTGTGTGTGTGTCTTTTGATCTGAGGTGGGTCTCTTGTAGGCAGCATATGTATGGGTCTTGTTTTCTTATCCACTCAGCTACCCTATATCTTTTGTTTGGAGCATTTAATCCATTTACATTTAAAGTGATCATTGATGGGTACATAGTTATTGCCATTCTATTCATGTTTTTGGTCTTTGTTACTAGTTTGTTTTCTCCTTCTGCTTAAAGAATTCCTTTTAACATTTCCTATAATACTGGCGTGGTGGTAGTGAATTCTTTTAGCTTATTCTTTTCTGGGAAGCTCTTTCTCGCTCCTTCAATTTTAAATGATAGCCTTGCTCCGGTAGAGCAATCTAGGTTGTAGGCCTTTGTTTTTCGTCACTTTGAATATTTCCTGCCACTCCCATCTGGCCTGCAAAGTTTCTGTAGAAAAGTCAGCTGATAGTCTTATGGGGGCTCCCTTGTAAGTAACTATGTGTCTGTCTCTTGCTGCTTTTAGGATTCGCTTTGTCTTTAACCTTTGCCATTTTAACTGTGATGTATCTTGGTGTGGGCCTGTTTGGGTTCATCTTGTTTGGAACTCTTTGTATTTCCTGGGCTTGTATGTGTATTTCCTTCACCAGGTTGGGGAAGTTTCTGTCATTATTTCTTTAAATAGGTTCTCGATTCTTTGCTCCCTCTCTTCTTCTGGTTCTCCTATGATGCAAATGTTGTTATGTTTGATGTTGTCCCATAGGTGCCTTAAACTATCTTCATTGTTTTTTTTTATTTTTTATTTTTGTTGTTTTGATAGGGTGTATCTGCTCCCTTTTCTTCTAAATAGCTGATTCGATTCTCTGTTTCATCTGATCTGCTGGTGATTCCTTCTGGTGAATTGTTCATTTCAGTTATTGTGTTCTTTATTTCTGACTGGTTCTTTTTTATGGTTTCTGTGTCCTTTATGCTTGCTATCTCTTGAAATTCTCACTAAGTTTCTCAAGCATTCTTCTAATCAGTGTTTTAAACTTTGTCTCTGGTAGGTTGTTTGCCTCCATTTCATTTAGTTCCATTTCTGGAGGTTTCTCCTTTTATTTGGGACGTGTGTTTTTGTTTCCTCATTCTGGCTGCCGCTCTGTGTTTGCTTCTATATATTAGGTAGATCCATGTCTCTCAGTCTTTTCTGGGCGGCCTTATGTAGTATGTATCCTGTGTAGTCCAATTACAACATCTCCCTAAATCTCCTGTGCATGTGTTCCAGGAGTGTCCCTTGAGTGTGTTGTGTGTGTTCTCCTGTTGTAGTTGAGCCTTGATTGCTTTTGTCATGTCAGTGGGTGAGATTGACTCCCAGGCTGACTAACTGTAAGGATTGGCTATGCCCACAGTATGTGAGCTGCTGTGTGGGGTCTGACCCCTCAGAGGGGGATTCACCCCCAGGGCTCTTTTGCCTGTTGAGACCCCCTCTTTGGGTGTGCCACTTATTGGGCTAATTATAGTGCTCTGCTGTGGTCTGAAACTGGCCTCTCAGTGTGTTGTTTCAGGTGTCTTTTGGGAGGGGCTCCAGTGAAGGCCAATTTCAGCCTTGTGTGTTAAAAGCTGGTGGTTACCTGGCAGGAGCTACAAAGTTATATGTAGTTGGCTGCTGCCTGTGCTGGAGCTGGAGGCATGTGGGGGTGGCCTTGCTGTGAACCAAGACTGGCTGCCACCAATAGTGGACCTGAGGCAGCTTAGCAAAAAGCCCAGGGCCTCCTAGGCCTATTGCCACCTGCCAGCTGCCTGTAAGGCCCAGCCGTTGATAGAGGCTCCTTTGGTGTGCAGGCCGGGCTGGTTTACCTGGTGTTGAGAGTGCCCTCAGCAGTGCAGCATTAGCTGTGTGGGGTGGAGTTCAAGGAACTCATGAGACGTGACTGATGGTTTTTACAGCTAACGCAGATTCAGTTCTTAACACTACTACCTGGTCTGTGACTACTTAGCACAGTGCCCCAAGAACACCGCAGCCTGCCACTGCTTCAGGGTCAGAAATTCCCAAGAGCTTCTCTGGAGTGGCTGCGGTGCAGTGTTTGGGTTACTGTCTACCACCAAAGTCTCCCTGGTCCATCGCGGATTGTCTATTGCTTTAAAAGGCCTCTGTGGCTCTGTAGGGTGGGGACAGCCTCCCAGGCACTCAGAGTGCCCCTGGCAATGTAGCTGTCGGTGGGTGGGGTGGGGTTCCACGCAGGTAAGTGGTGTGGTCGGTGGTTTTTACAAATTCAATGCAGTCTTGGCTTTCGCACCAGTGCTGGGCCCATGACCACCCCACAAAAACGCCCCAAGATGACCACAGCCAGCTACCACCCGTCTCCAGCCCACCACCATCAGTCTCAGGCCTGCAGGTTCCCAAGCACTTCCCAAGAGACCCTATGGTGCAGGTCTTGAGTTACTGCCCACCAGCAAATGTTTCCTGGGCTGCCACAGGCCCTCCACCCACTTTACACAGGCTTCTGCAACCTGTGGGGTTGGGCCAGCAGCCCAGCAGTCAAGAGTTCCTGAGGCGACGTAGCACCAACTGTGCAGACGGCAGGGACCCAGGTTGTCACCATAGCAGTGTGCATACCTGGACTCTACCAGACCAATACGGTCTCAGTCTTGGCCCTTTGGGGGAAGACTTAACCCTGAAAAGATGGTGCCCTCCTGTAGGCCCCATGTGTGTCAGGCTCCACATAGGGACAACAATGGCTCCTGTCCCTCCAGCTCCCTCACTGAAACCACACAACTCAGTCCTTCCCCACACGTCCCTGGGCCTCCTGACCTGCCGCCCCTCCACCAGAGACCAAGCAAGTACCCACAAGTAAGCAAGGCCATGTGCCGGCTCTACAAGAGGGAGTCTGGGTTTCCAGCCACCTTCTACTCCACCAAGAAGAGCAGACAGGATCTTCGCTGATTTTCACTGCCAAATGGCGTGGCAGCTTTTTTCCCCAGCACAGGACCCCTGGGCTGGGGAGCACAGTATGGGGCTGGGGAGCCCCTCCCTCTTCAGGTGGGACCTCTGTCTCCGAGGTGTGCCTCCCAGAGTTCAGCCTCTCTCTGTGGGTTTGGGGTCAGCCTGTTTCACTTCTCTGCCCCTCCTACCAGTCTTGATGTAGTTTCTTTATATCCTTAATTATAGAGATTCTGTTCAACTAGTCTTCAGATGATTCTTGAGGTTGATTGTTCTATAATTTATTTGTAATTTTGGTGTGATCCTGGGATGTCGTAGGCATAGCCTTTACCTAATCTGTCACCTCAGGGAATTTTTATATTCATCAATTTTACAAATATTTATTGAGCTTTGTGCTGGGAACTGTAAATGCAGATTAAGTTCATACCTTCAAGAAAACTAGCCCAGTGGAATAACTGAAGTTCACCGACCATTAGAATCACTGATTCGGGTGTGTTGAGTGAGCACAAAGGACGAGCAGCTAACATAGGCTGTGGTCTGCTTCTGGAATACTTCCCAGAAGAGGAACAGTGAAGTTGAATCTTGAGTAACAAACTTGGGGTGGAGGTGGGAGTCAGGTAGAGTGAAATAGTATACAGGCAAGAAGAGACCAAGACACTATCACAGAAATACGAGTAATTTGCTAATTATGAAAAAGGCTGTATTAACCAGTTACCCCAATAATTGTTTTTTAAATGAGGCTTGAGAGAGAAACAGGCCGCATCTTGTCTTTTAGGATTTGAGAGTCTTTAGCTTATGTTGGTAGAAGTTGTATGTGTAGGTGTAAGGAGGGAGATTGCATGGAGAAGGTTAAGGACAAAATCCTGACAAGTATCAACGTTTAAAAGGCAGTTGAAGGAGAGATGAGGTGGCAAAAAAGGAGAAAAACAGAAAGGTAGCTGCATCAGCAAAGCTAAGGAGATTATCTCCGGGGTCACTTAAGATGAGGACTGAAAATTTCTCATTGAATCTGATAATTAGGAGGTCCCCTAGAAACTTTTGTATGTGTACTTTTGATGAAGTGGAAGGGGTAAAAGTCAGATGGCAGAGGCTTAAGTAAACGAAGGTTTACTATCTCCTCTAACTAAAGGAGTGGTTAGAGTTCCAAAGCTAAGATCAGAATATAGAGCTCAAAGAAGCTTCTAATTTGGGTCACTGAGGCCTGCCTAGTTTGGATAAAAGGAATTTATGTCCAAATTTTCTAACTTCCTTCTGTCCTGTTTGACCAACCCTTGCTCAATTACAATAGAAAATTGTTCCCATTTTTTTCTGTATCCTCAGAAACATACTAGCCACTCAATAAAGTTTTGTTGAGTAACCCCGCAGTCTAACCAATAGAGGGAGCTGAAAGAAAATCAGCAGGGAATGTTAACCTATACTAGAAGGAGCTGGAAGAAAGCCCTGGGGAAGTGTTAACCACACACTCTGCCCTCTAGGAGGAGCATTAAGCTTTTTGTCTTCCACTCATTCCTGAGGAAAACTTGCATGAGGAGTCTTCCACCTCTAGGTAATATTTATTAATATATACCTAATATGTAGCTTCTGTTTGTGGCACGTGATACCAGTTTTCCATTTATGCATTATATGAAGTTTCCTATGAAAAAGAATTTAGCAAATAATATTTTGGAATACGTATATTTAAAAAATAAGCCTAATAAAGAAAAAGTGAGTTCATTTAAAGAAACATGTTAAGCAAACTATAGTATGAGTGCTAGATATCTAGATATGGCCTAAATCTTCAAAGTAAAATATGAATCAGAACTCAGATCCAGGAAAGTATTGGGTCACAGTGGTGTCTGGAACTGTCAGTACAAAGAGATTAAAAGCTGTTGAATCTGTGTGGAATGCTCTTTTTGGGTGCCCCTTTGGATTCTCTGGGATTGTGATGCTGCTTTCTTTTGTGAAGTGTGGTAAGAGAAGTCTGGTACCTCTCCTTTAGCTTCTGAGAAGACACCCCACCTTACCTTGGAAGGTCAAGGGGGGAACTTGTATGGGGCTCAGGGAAAAGGGGTCTAAAGAGCACTCCAGCCCTGGTTTGTTAGGTCCTGGTTTGTTTGGAATTGAGGGGTTTCCTGGGGACATTCAGTGCTAAAGCAATCAAAGTCCCAGGCAAACTGGGACCAATCTGTCACTCTAAAAGATTTCTTGCCTCCCTTAGTTGTGGTTTTCCTTTACTTTGTGTTTTCTTACCTACCCCTTCTGACTAACGGAGTGGTTAGAGCTCTGAAGCTAAGATCAGAATATAGCGCTCAGAGAAAGAAACTTCTAGTTTGGGTCAGTGAGGCCTGCCTATGCTGGACAAAAGGAATTTTTAGTCTAACAAATCTGGTAACTACACTGAAGTTTGAGGTGAAAGCCCAAGCTAGTAAAGTGTTTCTTTGTCTGAATCTGTTCTTGAAGCATTTATCTCCCTCCAGAACCTATGGGGTGGCGGGGAGATGGAAGGGGGACTGTGGCTGTTGTAGGTGGTGGGTCAAAAATTCTAGGATTTGTAATCCTGACCGTGTATATTTTCTCCTCAAAGACAAAACCAACATATCATAGAAGTGTTTAAACTATTTCTTTTTTATTGTTTTTCTTCATTTATTTTTTAGTCATTTTATATGATCAATTATGAAGGAA
The DNA here is from genome assembly GCF_964194185.1 of Rhinolophus hipposideros. NCBI lineage: Eukaryota > Metazoa > Chordata > Mammalia > Chiroptera > Rhinolophidae > Rhinolophus > Rhinolophus hipposideros. The sequence goes on from NC_138046.1 coordinate 21,920,941, forward strand.
AAAAGCTCATTATAAAAAGTTCAAACCTTATAGAAGTATGCAAATAAACTCCTCCCCACACAGACTTCATATTTATAATAGATACATATGCATATTTTAAAATTTTTTACTGAAGTATAGCATACAAAAAAGTGTACGGCTTGATGAATTATCACAAACTGTATGTTTTAGGAATGTTATATGTGACCTGGGTGATGGTTACATAGAACAGTTTATGATCATTCATAGGGGTGAATGGCTGGAAGTAGTCATTAGGGAGTGCTGCAGGAGTTTTGGAATGTTCTATGTTGATCTGGGTGGTGGATTATGCATTTATTTTTAGCAACTGTATAGTATTCCCTTGTATGAACATTCCATAATTTATTTAACTGTTAGTTTGGTGCAAAAGTAATCACGGTTTTTGCAATGATTTTTAACCTTTTAAACCGCAATTACTTTTGCACTGACCTATAACCCTTACTTTATGGTCATTTAAGTTCTTTATACTTTATTAGTATATATAAGTAATGACATATGTTTGTCTTTGCTTCTGTAAGTATTTCAGCGGGAGAGAATCTTAGAAGTGATAAATTGGCTGGGTCAAATAGTATGTACATATTATTCATTAGGTAATACAAGTTCAGTGTAAAAAATTCAAACAATAAAAAGGGCATATAAGGAAAAGTCAGTCTTTCTTCTACCCTAACCCCCAGTTCCGTAAGGTCCTTTCTCAGAAGCGACCAGGGTTATCAGTTTCAGTTGGAGTCTTCCAGAGGTAGTCTATGTGTTTACATGTCTTAAAGGCACTTGTGCGGAGCAGCCTGCGGGGTCTCTGCTCCTGCTCCCCACATAAGAACGCAGGATATGGTGAGGCCAAAAACACCCACGGAGCCATAGGTAGGGGAGTCATACAACTATAGTGTCACTGGAGGCTGGAGTCACCCAACGTGCGACCTGCTGTCCGCTTTTCTGTCAACCGACTGACTCCCTGCTAACTGCAATCCGCGCTTGCCAGCCACCATCTTCTTGCTAGCCCCCATCCGCTACTAGCGTAGCCACAGCAGTTATATTAGTGGCCAATGGCTCACTGGTTACAGCTGACAGCCAACTAGCCACAGCTGGTGGCCATGCAATCACAGTTGATGGCTATTTACTACCTGAACCAGCACCTCTCCACGTGAGGCCGAGAGCCTGGAAACCGCACTCCTGGCTCTGTCCCTACAGCTCTGCTTAAAGCCATACATCCACCCCACCAAGATTGTACCAATTTATAATCTCACCAACCTGGTATGAGAGTTTCCATTACCCATTAGATATGATTCAAGGGTTCTGGAAAGATTTGAGTAAAAGAAACAGATTTGCTTTATTCATTCATTTATTGGAAATACATTCACATGTTTCAAAATTCAAAAAGTACAAAAAAGCAGACAGTGAAATATCTCCCTCGCCTCTTCATCCCCCAGCCACCATAGCTTCTCTCCTCAAAAGCAATGTGTTTTTAGTTTCTTGTGCATCGTAACAGAGAAAGTTTGCATATGCAAGCAAACACATCTATATATTCTCTTATCCAAAATTTTACACAAATGATAGCCTATTTGTATGAGCTATAACTGGGTAATCTCCTCCTCCACCTCCCAAAACCTTAGTGACTTAAAACAATAGTCATTCATTTTTTCCTGATGAGTCTGCCTGTAAGATGAATGGTTCTACTGCTCAAGGCCAGGTTCAGCTGATCTCAGATGATCAGTTGATGACTCAATTGGGGGTTAGTTGGTCTAGAATGGCCTCAACTGGGATTATTTGGCTCTATAACACAGGGTCTTTCACCCTCCAGCTTTTTCTAATTGTTGTGTCAGGGTTTCACAAGAACAGAAGCACACAAGGCCTCTGGGAGCCTCAGCTTGGACCTGGCACACCATAACTTCTGTTATAATTTATTGGCCAGAGCAAGTCACTAGGGTAGCCCAGATTCAAGGGATGTGAGGAGCTGCAAAGCCATGTTGCAAGGGGTGTGGGATTAGGGAGGGGAAGAGGGAGGTCCATTTATTTCATGAAACATAGTGCTATAGGAATTGTTCTGTACCTTACCTTTTTTTCCTAGCACTGTATCTTGGAGATGATTTCATATTAGTTCTCAAAGAGCTTCTTCAGTTTTTTAATGATTTTATTTTGCTAGTCCCCTGTTGAAGGAAATTTTCATTGCTCCCAATCATTTGCTATTATCTAACAATGCTGCAATGAATAATATTGATCATATGTCAGATAAATTCCTAGAAGGGAACTACTGGGTCAAAGGGTATGTTTATTTATAATTTTGATATATATTTCCAAATTTAATTAAAAATTTTTTTCAACTTCTTATTTAGAAAAATGTCAACAATAGAAAAGTTGAAGGAATAGTTCACTGAGCACCCATATACCCTTAAGCAAGGTTAAACAATTGTTAACATTTTGCCACATTTGTTATCTTGTCTCTCTCCTTTTTTGTCTCCTCCCCTCTCTTTACATATGTAATAATATTTATATTTATATACACATTTTTATGAACCATTTGAAATTAAGTTGCAAACATCAAGACACTTTCAGACATCTTTTCAGCCTGTATTGCCTAAAAACAAGGGTGTCTGCCTACATAATCATTATTTTGTTAGCACACTAAAAAAAATTAACATTGATAAAATATTTCATTCACAGTCCATATGCAAATTTCCCAAATTGTCCCAATAATCGACTTGAGAGCTTTCTTTCTTTCTTTCTTTTTTTTTTTTCCAATCGAGGATCCACAGTTTAGGATCACAGATCATGTAAATTCATTTAGTTTTATGTATCGTTAGTTTTCTTGAATACAGAACAATCCTGTACTTTTTTCCCGTCACTCAAGAAATATTCAATTATCTTATATTATGTCTTGTAATTTGGACTTGTTAGATTGTTTTCTCATGATTATATTCAGTTATACATTAGACTAGTTAAACACTGTTAACAGGAATACCATCTAGTTGTATTGCATTGTATCAGGAGATACATGATGTCTGTTGTCCCACTGGTGAAAGTCAAGTTTGATCACTTGGTCAAGGCAGTGTTCTCTAGATTGCTCCACTGTAAAGTTACCTTTTCTCACTTTGAATTCTTATCTACTTATTTATAATTTTTTATATAAAATTGTTTTCTTTTCCAAGTAGAGGAACAAATAAACTCAAAATTCAGCATAATAGTAACAATAAAGAAATATATAGCACCATGTAAAGAAGAAGGATATAGGTGTTTAATGATTAAACCTTAATCTTATCAACGGTAACATTAATGAAATATCTGTTGAAATAACCTGATAATCTTATTAAATAATGCTAAAAAAAGTTCTTAATTTAGATTTTTAAATCATATTACATATGCAAGCATGGAAACAATTCAAAATTTACTTTAATAACAAAACTATAAATACTAAAAATTATTTAAAAACTTTATGATATATTTGTAATAACTTTCTTCTCTCATAAAGTATGTATATGTTTTTGTTATAGCAGACATCAGAAAGGATTAAGAATTCAAGAAATACCTCATTTTAAAGTTAAATGAATAATTTCAAAAAGGTTTAATAATTCCTCATTATAGCAAAGCATATAGCAATGTATGCAGTGTATAGTGCTAGACATCTAGATTCCTTTAACTTTGCTCCATCCAAACAGTCCCAGTTTATTTACCTTACTTTTCCTTGATGGTTTAGATTTCCTTCCTTGCTCAACTAAAGAGCCTTTCCAAGGCTAACTTTTGTAGCTTGTGTGTTTTTTTCAGTTGTATATGCAAATTTATTTATTTTTTTAAATTTATGTTTTAAGTATAGGTGGTATGCAGTCTTATATTGGTTATATTTGTTTCAGGTGTACAATACAGTGATTTGACATTTTTATATCTTACAATATGATCACCCCACTAATTCTAGTAATAATCTGTCACTGTGCAAATTTATCATAATATTATTGAGTATATTCCCCTTTCCCCTTTCCACGAATCCACCCCATCCCCTTCCTTCTGGTAACCATCCTGTTGGTCTCTGTATCTATGAGTCTGTTTTTGTTTTGTTTTGTTTTTAGATTCCACATATAAGTGAAACCATATGGTATTTGTCTTTCTCTGCCTGACTTATTTCCCTAAGCATAATACCCTCTAGATCGATTCATGTTGTTGCAAATGGCAAGATTCCATTCTTTTTTATTGCTGTGTAATATTCCATTGAATATATATGTGTGTATATATATATATACACATATATATATTCATTCGTCTATCAGTGGACACCTAGGTTATTTCCATATCTTAGAATAACGCTTGGATATTTTAAATAATGCTTCAATAAACATAGGGGTACACATAACTTTTTGCATTAGTGTTTTTGTTTTCTTTGGATAGATTCCCAGAAGTGGAATTGCTGGGTTGTATTGTATATCCATCTTTAGTTTTCTGAGGAATCGCTATACTGTTTCCATAGGGGCTGCACCAGTCTAGCTTTTGTGTGTGTGTTCTTTTAAGTTTTTTAAAATTAATTTATTTTAAAATGTTTTCAATTATACTTGACGTTCAATATTATTTTATATTAGTTTCATGTGTACAGTGTAGTGGTTAGATGTTAGATATTTATATACTTTATGTGATGATTCCCCCGATTAGTCTAGTACTCACTTGGCATTATACATATTTAATTACAATACTATTGACTGCATTCCCTATGCTGTACTTTACATTCCTGTGACCATTTTGTAACTACCAATGTGTACTTCTTAATCCCTTCACATTTTATACCCCAATCCCCCTCTCATCTGGCAACTATCAGTTAGTTCTCTGTGAGACTGTTTTTTGTTTGTTTGTTTGTTTATTTCTGTTTTTTAGATTCCACACATAAGTGAAACCATACGATATTTGTCTTTCTCTGTCTGACTTATTTCACTTAGCATAACACCCTATAGGTCCATCCATGTTGTTGCAAATGGTAAAATTTCATTCTTTTTTATGGCGGAGTAATATTTCATGTATATATGTACCACATCTTCTTTTTCTTTTTTGTTTAGTTTCAAGCGTACAAAACAATGTAATAGTTAGACATTTACACCCCTCACAAAGTGATAACCCCCTCCCCCAATCTGCTAGCAGTCTGACATCGTATATAGCTGTTATAATTCCATTGACTCTATTCCCTATGCTGTACTCCACATCCTGTGACCATATATGTATTAAATTATAGTTAACATTCATTGTTATTCAGCTTCAGTTTCAGGTGCACAGCGCAGTGGTCAGGCATCTACACCATCCCTTAAGTGGACTCCCTAATAAGACATGTGCCCATTTGATACCCTACAAAATCTTTGTAACATCATTGATTATATTCCCAAAACTGTCTGTCGTATTCCCATGGCCATCTTGTGGTTACCAATTTGTGCTTTCTAATTCCCTCACCTTCTCCCTCATCCCCACTCCGTCCCATCTAGCAACCCTCAGTTTTTCTCTAATCTCTGAGACTATTTCTGATTAGTTTGTTCATTTATTCTATTTTTTAGATTCCACATATAAGTGAGATCATATGGTATTTGTCTTTCTCTGTCTGACTTATTTCATTTAGCATAATGTTCTCTAGGTCCATCCATATCATTGCAAATGGTAAGATTTAATTTTTCTTTATATCCGACTAATACTCCATTGTATAAATGCACCACAGTTTCTTAATCCAGTCATCTACTGATGGGCATTTCGGTTGTTTTTATGTCTTGGCTATTGTGAATAGTGCTGAAATAAACAGGGATGCATAATTCTTTTTGAATTAGCATTTTGGATTTCTCTGGATAGATACCTAAGAGTGGAATTGCTGGGTCACATGGCAGTTATATCTTTAATTTTTTCAGGAACTTTCAAACTGTTTTCCATAGTGGCTGTACCAATTTGCAATCCCACCAACAGTGCATGAGGGTTCCATTTTCTCCCCATCTTCACCAACACTTTTTTATTTATTTATTGATGATAGCCATTCTGACTGGTGTGAGGTGATATCTCATTGTGGATCTAATTTGTATTTCTCTGATGGTTAGTGATGTTGAGCATCTTTTCGTTAAATTAATATATTTTTTAAATATATTGGGGTGACAATTGTTAGTAAAATTACGTAGATTACAGGTGTATAATTCTGTATTACATCATCTATAAATACCATTGTGTGTTCACCACCAAGAGTCACTTCTCCTTCCACCACCATATATTTGATCCCCCTTACCCGTATCTCCCACCCCCCACCCCCTTACCCTCTGGTAACCACTAAACTATTGTCTGTGTCTATGAGTTTTTGTTTCTCAATTGTTTGTCTTGTTCTCTTTTTGTTTTTGGTTTACATACCACATATCAGTGAAATCATAGCGATCTCTGCTTTTTCTGTCTGACTTATTTTGCTTAGCATTATACTCTCAAGATCCATCCATGTTGTCACAAATGTTCCTGTATCATCTTTTCTTACCGCCGAATAGTATTCCATTGTGTATATATACCACAACTTCTTTATCCATTCATCTATCGAAGGACATTTTGGTGGTTTCCATGTCTTGGCCACCGTAAACAAAGCTGCAATGAACATTGGAGCACACGTGTCTTTATGTATAAATGTTTTCAGATGTTTTGGGTAGATACCAAGGAGAGGGATTGGTGGGGCATATGATAATTCTATTCGTAATTTTTTGAGGAACCTCCACACTGCCTTCCATAAAGGCTGCACCAGTCTGCATTCCCACCAACAGTGTATGAGGGTACCTTTTTCTCCACAGCCTATCCAACACTTCTTACTATTTGTATTGTTGATGATAGCCATTCTGACTGGGATCAGGTGATATCTCATTGTGGTTTTTATTTGCATTTCTCTGATGATTAGTGATGTTGAGCATTTTTTCATATGTCTATTTGCCATTTGTATGTCCTCTTTGGAGAAATGTCTCTTCAGGTCGTCTGCCCATTTTTCTTTTTTTTTTCTTTTTTTTTTTAGTTTCTTTTTTTTAATTAAATTTATTGAGGTGACAATTGTTAGTAAATTTACATAGATTTCAGGTGTACAATTTTATATTACATCGTCTATAAATCCCATTGTGTGTTCACCACCCAGAGTCAGTTCTCCTTTCATCATCATATATTTGATCCCCTTTACCCTCATCACCCACCCCCCACCCCCTTACCCTCTGGTAACCACTAAATTATTGTCTGTGTCTATGAGTTTTTGTTTCTCATTTGTTTGTCTTGTTCTTTTTGGTTTATATACCACATATCAGTGAAATCATAGGGTTCTCTACTTTCTCTGTCTGACTTATTTCACTTAGCATTATACTCTCAAGATCCATCCATGTAGTCATAAATGCTCCTATATCATCTTTCCTTAACGCGGAATAGTATTCCATTGTGTATATATACCACAACTTCTTTATCCGTTCATCTATTGAAGGACATTTTGGTTGTTTCCATGTCTTGGCCACCGTAAACAAAGCTGCAATGAACATTGGAGTACACGTGTCTCTATAGAGGAATGCTTTCAGATTTTTTGGGTAGATACCCAGGAGAGCGATTGCTGGGTCATATGGTAATTCTATTTGTAATTTCTTGAGAAACCTCCACACTGCCTTCCATAACGGCTGCACCAGTCTGCATTCCCACCAACAGTGTATGAGGGTTCCTTTTTCTCCACAGCCTCTCCAACACTTGTTACTATTTGTCTTATTGATGAAAGCCATTCTGACTGGGGTGAGGTGGTATCTCATTGTGGTTTTCATTTGCATTTCTCTGATGATTAGCGATGTTGAGCATTTTTTCATATGTCTATGTGCCATTTGTATATCATCTTTGGAGAAATGTCTCTTCAGGTCCTCTGTCCATTTTCCAATTGTGTTGTTTGTTTTTTTGTTGTTGAGTTGCATGAGTTTCTTGTATATTTTGGATGTTAGCCCCGTATCGGAGGCACTTTTTTCAAAAATCTTCTCCCATTCAGTTGGTGGCCTCTTTATTTTGTCGATGGTTTCTTTTGCTGTGCAGATGCTTTTAAGTTTCATATAGTCCCATTCGTTTATTTTAGCTTTTACTTCCCTTGCCTTTGTAGTCAAATTCGTAAAGTGCTCTTTGAACCCAAGGTCCATAAGTTTAGTACCTATGTTTTCTTTTATGTAGTTTGTTGTGTCAGGTCTTACACTTAAGTCTTTGATCCATTTTGAATTAATTTTGGTACATGGTGACAGATAGCAGTCAAGTTTCATTCTTTTGCATGTGGCTATCCAATTCTGCCAGCACTATTTATTGAAGAGGCTGTCTTATCTCCATTGTATGTTTTTTGCTTCTTTGTCAAAAATTGTTTGTTCATATTTATGTGGTTTTATTTCTGGGTTCTCAATTCTATTCCATTGGTCTATGTGTCTGTTTTTCTGCCAATACCATGCTGTTTTGATTATTGTAGCCCTGTAGTACAAGCTAAAGTCAGGGAGTGTGATACCTCTAGTATTGTTATTTTTTCTTAAGATCACTTTGGCTGTCCTTTGGCTGTCCTTTGTGTTTCCAAACAAATCTGATGATTTTGTCTTCTACTTCTGTAGAAAACGTCATTGGGAGTTTGATGGAGATTGCATTAAATCTGTATGTTGCTTTGGGTAAAGTGGCCATTTTAACTATGTTGATTCTTCCAATCCATGAACACGGAATGTCTTTCCATTTCTTTGTGTCTTCTTCAATTTCTTTTAAAAATGTCTTATACTTTTCAGCATATAGGTCTTTCACATCCTTGGTTAACTTTATTCCTAGGTATTTTATTCTTTTTGCTGCAATTGCAAAAGGAGTTTTTTTTGTATTTCTTTTTCTGAGATTTCATTGTTATTATATAGGAATGCAATGGACTTTTGTACGTTGATTTTGTAGCCCGCAGCTTTACTGTATTCATTGATTGTTTCTAATAGCTTTTTGGTGGAGTCTTTAGGGTTTTCTATATATAGCATCATGTCATCTGCAAAGAGTGACAACTGAACTTCTTTTTTTTATTTCTTTTTTTGTTTTTTTAGTTTTATTTTATTTTATTTTTACATCCCTCACACCGTGAACCCCCCTCCCCCCATCCACCACCACCCCGACCTCACACCGAGCCATCACATTATACACATAAAATTATAGTTGGCATTCATTAATGTCCAGCCTCTGGTGTACAATGACATGACCAGGCATCCACAGGATCCCTGAGGTGGTCTCCCAAACAGGACACATGTCCATCGGACACCCAACAAAATCCCCAAACACTATTGAATAAGTTCCCCAAAGTAATTCTCAAAAAACCCTGAGGCCATCCTGTGGTCACCAGCCGCCCCCCACTCCCTTCACCCTTCCCCTCATCCCCAACCCCCTCCCCCCCCGCCCAACTAACAACTCGGTTTTTTGTGTCCCCAAAACTGTTTCTGATTAGTTCATACACATATTCTTTTCTTTAGATTCCGCATGTAAGTGAGATCATATGGTACTTGTCTTTCTCTTTCTGACTTATTTCACTTAACATAATGTTCTCTAGATCCATCCATGTTGCTGCAAATGATAAGATTTCTTTCTTCTTTATGGCTGCGTAATACTCCATTGTATAAATGTACCACAGCTTCTTAATCCAGTCATCTACCGATGGGCATTTCGGTTGTTTCCATATCTTGGCTATTGTGTAAAGTGCTGCGATAAACATAGGAGTGCATACTGATTTTTGAATTGGAGTTTTGGATTTCTCCGGGTAGATGCCTAGGAGTGGAATTACTGGATCATAGGGTAGTTCTATCTTCAGATTCCTGAGATACCTCCATACTGTTTTCCATAGTGGCTGCACTAATCTGCAATCCCACCAACAGTGCACTAGCGTTCCCTTTTCTCCACATCCGCGCCAGCATTTGTTGTCTGTTGATTTATTGATGATAGCCATTTTGACTGGGGTGAGGTGGTATCTCATTGTGGCTTTTCTTTGCATTTCTCTGATGGTTAGTGAGGTTGAGCATTTCTTCATATGTCTTCTTGCCTTCTGTATGTCCTTTTTAGAAAAATGTCTCCTCAAGTCCTCTGCCCATTTTTTAATTGGGTTGTTTGTTTTTTTGGAGTTGAGTTGAGTAAGTTTTTTATAGATTTGTGATATTAATCCCTTATCAGATATATCATTGGCAAATATCTTTTCCCATTCAGTAGGATCCCTTTTTGTTTTATTGATGGTTTCCTTTGCTGTGAAAAAACTTTTTAGTTTGATGTAATCCCACATGTTTATTTTTTCTCTTACTTCCCTCACACGAGGGGATATATCAGTGAAAATCTAACTCCAGGTAATGTCCATGAAGTTTCTTCCTATATTTTCTTCTAGATATTTTATGGTTTCAGATCTTACATTTAAGTCTTTAAGCCATTTTGAATTTATTTTTGTATATGGTGTAAGGAGGTGGTCCAGCTTCATTTTCTTGCATGTGTCTGTCCAGGTATCCCAGCAGCACTTATTGAACAGACTGTCTTTACCCCATCGTACATTCTTGCTTTCATTGTCGTAGATTAGATGGGCATATAGGCATGGATTTCCTTCTGGACTCTCTATTCTGTTCCATTGATCTATGTGTCCATTTTTATGCCAGTACCATGCTGTTTTGATTACTGTAGCCTTGTAGTATAGTTTGAAATCAGGTATCGTTATACCTCCCACTTTGTTCTTATTTCTCAAGATTGCTGAGGTTATCTGGGGACTTTTACGGTCCCATATAAATTTTAGGATTATATGTTCTATTTCTGTGAAAAACGTCGTTGGTAGTTTGATAGGAATTGCGTTGGATATGTATATTGCCTTAGGCAGTATGGACATTTTAACTATATTAATTCTTCCTATCCATTAACATGGAATGTGTTTCCATCTATTTATGTCTTCTTTCATTTCTTTCTTCAGTGTCATATAATTTTCTGAGTACAGATATTTTACATCTTTGGTTAGATTTATTCCCAGATATTTTATACTCTTTGGAGCAATTGTAAATGGAATTGTTTTTTAAATTTCTCCTTCTGATATTTTATCATTGGTGTATACAAATGCAACTGATTTCCGAATATTAATTTTCTATCCTGCTACTTTACTAAATTCATCTATCAGTTCTAATAGTTTCTTGGTGGAGTCTTTAGAGTTCTCTCTATATAGTATTGTATCATCTGCAAATAGTGATAATTTTACTTCCTCCTTACCAATTTGGATGCCTTTTATTTCTTTCTCTTGTCTGATTGCTGTGGCTAGAACTTCCAGCACTATGTTGAATAGAAGTGGAGAAAGTGGGCAACCTTGTCTTGTTCCTGATCTTAGGGGGAATGGTTTTAGCTTTTCCCCATTGAGTATGATGTTAGATGCGGGTTTGTCATATATGGCCTTTATTATGTTAAGATATGATCCCTCTATTCCCACTTTCTTAAGGGTTTTTATCATAAAAGTTTCCTGTATTTTATCAAATGCTTTTTCTGCATCTATTGATATGATCATGTGATTTTTATTTTTCATTTTGTTAATGTGTTGTATCACATTAATTGATTAGCGGATGTTGAATCACCCCTGCATACCAGGGATGAATCCCACTTGATCATGGTGTATGATCTTTTTAATGTATTGCTGAATTCTGTTCACTAATATTTTGTTGAGAATTTTTGCATCTATGTTCATTAGAGATATCGGCCTGTAGTTTTCTTTTTTTGTGGTGTCTTTGTCTGCTTTTGGGATCAGGGTGATAGTGGCTTCGTAAAAGGCGTTTGGGAGTCTTCCTTCCTTCTGGATTTTTTGGAAGAGCTTGAGGAGAATAGGTGATAATTCTTTTTTGAACGTTTTGAAAAATTCACCTGTAAAGCCATCTGGTCCAGGGCTTTTGTTTGTTGGGAGATTATTGATTACTGATTCAATTTCCCTGGTGGTAATCAGACTGTTCAGGCTTTCTGTTTCTTCTTGAGTTAGCCTTGGAAGGTTGTGCGCCTCTAGAAAATTGTCCATTTCTTCCAGATTGTCAAATTTGTTGGCATGTAGTTGCTCATAGTAATTTCTTAAAATTTTTTGTATTTCTGTAGTGTCTGTTGTCACTTCTCCTCTTTCGTTTCTGATTTTATTAATTTGGGTCCTCTCTCTCCTTTTTTTAATGAGTCTGGATAAAGGTTTGTCAATTTTGTTTATCTTCTCTAAGAACCAACTCTTGGATTCATTGATCTTTTGTACTGTTTTTCTGGTTTCTATTTCATTTATTTCTGCTCTGATCCTTATTATCTCCTTCCTTGTGCTCCCTTTGGGCTTATTTTGCTGTTCTTTTTCCAGATCCCTTAAGTGTGAAGATAAACTGTCAATTAGTAATGTTTCTTGTTTCTTTAGGTAGGCCTGCAGTGCTATGAATTTCCCTCTTAGGACTGCTTTTGCAGCATTCCGTAGATTTTGGTTCGTCGTGTTCTCATTCTCATTTATCTCGAGATATCTTTTGATTTCTTATTTGGTCTGCTGCTTGACCCATTCATTATTTAGTAACGTGTTATTCAGCCTCCATGAATTAGTGTGTCTTCCTGGTTTTTTTTTTCCTGTAGTTCATTTCTAATTTCATAGCACTGTGGTCAGAGAAGACCATTGGTATGATTTCAATTTTCTTAAATTTGTCAAGGCTTGTATTGTGTCCTAACATATGATCTATCTTGGAAAATGTTCCATGTGCACTTGAGAAGAACGTGTATTCTGCAGCATTGGGGTGAAATGCTCTGAAAATATCAATTAAATCCAACTGCTCCAAAGTATCATTTAAGGCTGTTGTTTCCATATTGATTTTCTGTCTGGAGGACCTGTCCCTTGTTGTCAGAGGTGTATTGAAGTCCCCTACTATGATAGTGTTGCTGTTGATCTCTGTCTTTATGTCCATCAGTACCTGTTTTATACATTTAGGTGCTCCTATGTTAGGTGCCTAGATGTTTACTAGGGTTATGTCCTCTTGTCGGATTGATCCCTTTATTATTATGTAGTGCCCATCTTTGTCTTTTAATATGTTCTTCATTTTAAAGTCTATTTTGTCAGATATAAGTATTGCAACTCCAGCTTTTTTTTCCCTTCCATTTGCAAGAAATATCTTACTCCAACCCTTCACTTTCAGCCTGTGTGTGTGTTTTGATCTGAAATGAGTCTCTTGTATACAGCATACACAAGGGTCTTGCTTCCTTATCCACTCGGCCACCCTATGTCTCTTGATTGTAGCATTTAATCCGTTTACATTTGAAGTGATTATTGATAGGTACATAGTTATTGCCATTTTTAAATTTGTAGTAAATTGTTTTCATCTTTCTTCTATTTACAGAAGTCCTTTTAGTATTTCTTGCAATGCTGGCTTGGTTGTAATAAATTCTTTCAGTTTGTTCTTTTCTGGGAAGCTCTTTATCTCTCCATCAACTTTAAATGATAGCCTTGCTGGATAAAGCAATCTAGGTTGTAGGCCTTTGTGTTCCATCACTTTGAGTATCTCCTGCCACTCCCTCCTGGCCTTCAATGTTTCTGTAGAAAAGTCATTTGATAGTCTTATGGGAGTTCCCTTGTATGTAACCTTCTGCCTTTCTCTTGTTGCTTTTAAGATTCTCTCTTTGTCTTTAAGCTTTGCCATTTTAACTATAATGTGTCTTGGTGTGGGCCTGTTTGGGTTTATCCTGGTTGGAACTCTCTGCACTTCCTGGGCTTGTATGTTGTTTTCCTTCATCAGGTTAGGGAAGTTTTCGGACATTATTACCTCAAATATGTTCTCAATCCCTTGCTTCCTCTCTTCGCCTTCTGGTATTCCTATGATGCGCATGTTATTGCGCTTGATGTTATCCCAGAGGTCTCTTAACCCATCTTCATTGTTTTTTATTCTTTTTTCTTTCTGTTGTTCAGTTTGAGTGATCTCTGCTAACTTGTCTTCTAAGTCGCTGATTCGATCCTCTGCTTCATCTAACCTGCTGGTCATTCCATCAAGTGAGTTCTCAATTTCGGTAATTGTGTTCTTTAGTTCTAGCTGGTTGTTCGTTAAGATTTCTACATCCTATTTTAGTTCTAACTGGTTGTTCTTTATGATTTCTATATCCTTCTTTATGTCTTCTCTAAGCTCCTTAAACATTCTTATCACCAGTGTTCTGAACTCTGTCTCTGACAGGTTGGTTACCTCTGCTTCATTTGGTTCTAGTTGTGGAGGTTTCTTCTGTTCTTTTATTTGGGACATGTTTCTTTTTCTCCCCATTCTGACTGACTCTCTGTGTTTGCTTTGATGTATTAGGAAGATCCTCTAGAGCTCTTAGTTCTTGCTGGGTTATATTATGTGGTATGTGTCCTTTATATTTGACTTGGACTACTTCGTTCTTCTCTTCTGCATGTGCTCCACAGGTGGTTCTTGTGTTTAGTATATTGTCCTGTTCAAGAAGAACTTTAATTGCTTTTTGCTTGTGAGTAGGTGTGTTTAACTCCTAGGCCATCTAGTTGTGAAACTTGGCTCTGCCCACCGCAAGGTGTTCTGCTGGGTGAGGGTTGGCCACTTAAATGTGGTTTGGCCTCTATGGGCTCTTGTGCCTTCAGAGGATTCCCTCTGGGTGTGTGACTTGTTGGTCAAACCCGGTAGTACTCTGGTTTTGTCCAGAGTTGGCTTCTGGATATGTTGAATCTTGTGCCTCTTAAGCTAGGCCCTGTTAGGGCAGTTTCAGCACATTTCAAGTTACCAAGTACAACAACAACAACAAAGAAAACAAATCAAGTACATTCACATGTAAAATACAACCGACAATCCCCACTCAACATAGGGAAAGATATCAAAGAAAAAAAGGCAGAACAAAGCAAATCACAACAAGCAGAAAAAAAACACACCAAGCAAAGCAAAACAGAAAGCAGCACCAGTCTTGGCTTAAGCCCACCAAGTAATCTCCAGGTTGTCCTCCGCTGTGCCAAAGAGTTCCCTGCCTATTGCGCAGGCAGCGCTGGTCACCTGGTGCCCAGAGTGAATTTGTGAGTGTAGATTTAAATGCGAGGGGCTGAGGGGTCTGGATGACAGTTTTCAGAGAGACCGTGCAGTTTCTGTCCTTTCCTGCACAAATGCACGCTGAGAGTAGCTCCACCAGCCCTGTGCCCAGTACTCCTGAATCTTAGGGCCCTCCTTCCGTGGGTGTGTGGGAGGGGGCAGGCGGGAGATCTCTAAGCTGCTGAAAGCTGGGAGCTGTGTCTACTGCTTACTGCTGAACTCAGGGAGTGCTTCCGCGGTTGCCCTTGCCCCGTCCCAGGCCAGCCAGAGAGGGTGGGGGCTGCGGATGAAGAGGTCTTCTCTCTCCCAGGCCAGCCACGTCACACTCCTCCCGCAGGCCCGAAAATGTGGTGGCTGGGGTTGTGGGAGTCTCCTCTCTCCTCGTCTAGCGAAAATCCCCTCCTCCCAGCCTCTTCCGAAGGTCAGAGCTGGCTGCCAATCTTCCCAGCGCCTGTGCATAGACGCCCCTCTGTCATCTGACACTACTCCTCAGTTCAGGGGTCAGTTTAAGTCTCTGGAAGGGCAGGGGGAGGATTCGAAAAGCGCGGTGAGAGGCCCAGCTGTGGCGTCTGAGTTCTTTGTCTGCCCTAGGGCCCACGAGCTTCCTGCCCCGGCAGAGTAATCAGCTGTGTGATGCAGGGAAAGAGCCCACCTCCTGGACCCTGCGCTCTCCGCTGCACCGTGGGCTCCCATGGGACTCTAGAGCCCTGGGTGCTGCCTGCTGCTGCTGCTGTGGGCACGCTACAGGGCCGCTGCTCTACCGTGGTGGGGTGGGGAGAGCGCCGGGTGTTTCCTCTTTCCCTCCTCGCTCCTCCCCTGCTTGCCCAACTAGCGCACCCCAAACAAACCTTCCACGAGTCTCCGCTCTGTCCTGAGATTCGCGCAGAGGTCGCCCTCCGGCCTGGGCTCTTCCACAAGTCTGCGCTCCGTCCTGGGGGCCGCGGCGGTGGTCGCCAGCGGGTCTTGGGGGGGGGAGCGCACTTCCACTTCGCTGTCCTGCCTCCTCCCCTGCTCGCAATCAGCGCTCACCTTCAGGTAATTTATCCACGAGTCTCCCCGCTGTTCTGCGTGTTCTATATCTCCCTGTGTCTTTAGAGCTGCGGTTTACCGCCGCCGGCCTGATTCCACCACGAGACCGCGCGTTTCCACTCCGCTCCTTTCCTTCTTCCTCTGCTCACCCAATTTGCGCACCTTCAAGTAATCCTTCCACGAGTCGCTTAGGAGTCTCTTAGCTGGTCTGCGTGATGAGCAAATAGTTGTTTGATGGGTTATATGTCCCGTTTGTAATAAAATCCGGAGAACTCAGAAAATGTGCCCCGCTGCCGCCATTCCTATGACGTCACTACAACTGAACTTCTTCATTCCCAATTTGTATGCCTTCTATTTCTTTCTCTTGCTTGATTGCTCTGTCAAGGACTTTTAACACTATGTTGAAAAGCAGAGATCATAGGGGAGGGATTTTTCCTGTTTCTTGAGATAGACCTGTAATGATATAAATTTCCCTCTTAAAACTTCTTTCGCTGCATCCCTAAAATTTTGGTAGGATGTATTTTCATTGTCATTTGTTTCTAGGTATATTTTGATCTCTCCTCTAATCTCTTCTTTGACCCGGCCATTCTTTAAAAATATGTTGTTTAATCTTAATGTATTTGTATTTTTCCTGCTTTCTGTTTGTACTTGATATCCAATTTCAAAGCCATGTGATCAGAGAATCTGCTTGGTAAGATTTCAATCTTCTTAAATTTGCTGAGGCTGATTTTATGTCCCAATATATGGTCTATCCTTGAGAATGTTCCATGTACACTCGAAAAGAATTTATAGTCTGATGTTTTCGGATGAAGTGCTGTATATATGTCAATTATGTCCATTTCATCTAATGTGTCATTTAGGGCTTCTATTTCTTTATTTATTTTCTGTTTGGATGATCTATCCATAGCTGTCAATGATGTATGTAAGTTCCCTATTATAATTGTGTTTTGGTCAATTTCTCCCTTTAGTTCTGTTAGTAGTTGCTTGGTATATTTTGGTGCTCCCTGATTGGGGGCATAAATATTGATGACTGTTATGTCTTCTTGTTGTATAGTCCCCTTTACCATTATGAAATGTCCATCTTTGTCTCTTGTTACCTTTTTCACCCTGAAGTCTGTTTCATCTGATATCAGTATGCCTACACTTGATTTTCTCTGGATACCATTTGCTTGGAGTGTCAATTTCTATCTTTTCACTATGCTTGTCCTTGTAGCTCAGATGTGTCTCTTGGAGACAGCATAGGGTTGGGTTTAGTGTTTTGATCCAATCTGCTACTCTGTCCCTTTTTATTGGTGAGTTACATAGGGTGATTATTGATATGTGAGTATTTCCTGTCATTCTATCTGCACTTTTTTGGTAAGTCTGTGTCTCCATTGTTTCTTTGCCTTTTTGTTGTTGTCTATTATTTCTGTGTGGTGGTATTCTATGATGCTTCCCTCTCTTTCTTCTTTTATTACAGTATATATTTCAGTTCTGGATTTTTTTTGAGTAGTTACCCTTAAGTTTATGTAAAAGAAAGTTTCATATTTGAAGTATTCCATTTTCTTCAGCACGATTACTTCTCTATTTCCATATTCTGGTTCCGGCCTTTACTCTCCCCCTTTATATGTTTTGGTTGCCACAAATTGTCCCTGTTGATGGTGGTCGAATAGCCTCCTTTAGTATGTCTTGTAGTGCATGTTGTATATTAGAAAATTCCCTCAGCTTCTGTATGTCTGGAAAGGTCTTAATTCCTCCTTCGTATCCAAAGGATATCTTTTCTGGGTATATTATTCTTGGCTCATAATTTCTCTCTTTCAATAGTTTGAATATTTGGTTGCACTCCCTCCTGGCTTGTAGAATTTCTCCTGAAAAATCTGATGATAATCTAATGGGCTTTCCTTTGTAGGTTACCGTCTTCTTTTCTCCAGCTGCCTTGAGGATTCTTTCTTTGTCGTTGAGTTTAGACAGCTTCAATACAATGTGCCTTGGAGAAGGCCTGTTGGGATTGAGGTAATTAGGTGTTCTATTTGCTTCTTGGATTCGAGGATCCAGTTCTGTCCACAAATTTGGGAAGTTCTCATTAACAATTTCTTTGAGTATATTCTCTGTTCCCTCCTCTCTTTCTTCTCCTTCTGGTATGCCCATTATTCTTATATTGCTTTTTTTGCTGGAGTCAGAAAGTTCTTGTAGAGTTCTTTCATTTCTTTTACGTCTCAAATCTCTTTCTTCTTCCATCCGTGTCATTTCTGTCTTCAATATCACTGATTCTTTCATCCATCTGGTCAACTCCACTACCTAAGCTGGCTATTTCATTCTTAATTTCTTCTATTGATTTCTTAATCTCCAGAAATTCTATTTGTTTTTTTTTTTTAATTTTAATCTCTTTATTAAAATGCTCATGTTCTTTGATTGTGTTTTTGAGTTCATTAAACTGCCTTTCTGTGTTTTCTTGCATCTCATTGAGTTTTTTCAAAACTGCAATCTTGAATTCTCTGTCATTTAAGTCACATATTTCAATATATTTAAGTTCCTTTTCTGGAGACTTCACATTCTTTCTGATCTTGCCTTGGTTATTCATGGCAATTACTGAATTATTATTTCTCTTCCTAGACATCTACAGGAGTGGCTTCTGCAACCGGTTGATAGGAAGAGGTCTTTTGTTTTTCAATACTTGTTGGTAGAATGTTTTATTTTCTCTCCGACTGCAGCCTTTTTTCTCTCTCTCACACGGTAGTTCCATGTTTTCTCTGCACTATTCCAGCTTCTCACATAATGGGGTGATTCCCTGGGAGACGGGCTTCTCCTCTGTTAATAGTTCACTTGGGTCACAGGGCACAGTGTCCACATTGGTATGCGGAGAGCTTTTGAATTTCCAAAGCTCTTCCTGCACCAGATTCAGACCCTGTATTTTTCAGCAGTTCTGTTAACTCCTGCAAGGATCTTCCCAGATAGGTGAGGTTAGGGACGGGGTGAGTTTTGAGAGGTAGCCCAGAGCAATGGCGGTGAGCACCACCACAGCCAGTTTTGCTTCCACAGCTCCCTCCCCTTTGCCAGAACTAGTTGGGCCTGCGAATCCACAGTTCTCAGAGCAGCAAATATTCTGTTCTTTTGATCTGACACTGCTACTGTTCTGCTTCTAGCACCAGTCAGGTGGTTTGGGGTGAGCTCTGGGAGGGTAGGGAGGAGGCGGCTAGTCTCAGTGCCTAAGGCTTCTGTTCTCTGTTCGGCAGTGAGGTCTTAAACCACCGTTTTCAGCCTTCTTCTCTCAGTCTTTCCTCCGAGGTCTCTTCTGTGGGCGTTGGGTTCAGCTGTGTTATATGCTTTTCCCTCAGCTCTGTGGGCCATAAACGGAGCCGTAGCAGTCCGAGTTCTTCCTTCTCCCTCAGCTGCAGCTGCGCCCCCCGTGGCTCTGCCTCCGCACTACTTCCTTCCCTCCTCCCCCGCTTGCACAATGCACGCACCGTTAGGTGAATTCAGTAGTGGGCCTCTTCGTCTTGCCTGTCAGCTGTGCGGGGAGTCCTTTGTGGAGTTATAGTTGTTCAATTAGTTGTAAATTCCAGGGGAGATTTACAGAGCTTCACCTCATGCCGCCTTTTTGATGATGTCTCTAAATTAATATTTTAAAAGTAGATGTGACCCTGTAAATGTCCTGTTTTCCAACAACTTTTAACGAATAGTTTTAGCATCCATCAGTGATGCCTAACTGAATTAGTTTTTAAGATGGTGGCTACAATTGATATTTTCCTAATTCTGTCATTCCTTCCATATTTATTAGGTAGCATATTTTTGTAAAGAAACTACCCCCTTCTTTTTGCATATCACTTCAAATTCTTTTTAGAAAATGTAATTTAATGTGCTAGAACCTGTTACATTAAATAAGGAAAAACAAAGGTAAAAACCTCCTGCAAGGCTACAAACACACAAGCAAAGTCAAAAGAAAGACAACAAAACTGGGAGAAAATAGTTACATATTCTACGTAAAGAGCTAATGTCCCCAATATATATAATGAACTCCTAAATTCCAGAGGGAGAAAAAGGCTAAAAATCCCAAGAGGAAAATGGGGAAAAAGATGGATACACAGTTCACAGAAGAAAATATACTAATGTCCCTTAAATATATGAAAAGATACTCAACTTCACCCATAGTAAGAGACAAGCAAATATGTTTTTTTTTTTAATATGTGCAGTCAACATGACTATCTGGATCACTTAGGGAGGAGGGTGAATGATTAAATGAATGAAGAAATGAATGAACTACTTACTGGGTCCTTATACACAACAATGGGGCCTGCCACTTAATATTTGAATGAATGATGTGGAGACAAGAAATATAATCCACGTCCGTGTTTTCTTTAGTTCCCCCTCCTTCACCTTCTGTTTCTTTTTTTTTTTTAATTAATTAATTTATTTATTATCACCTTCTGTTTCAATTCTTACCTAGTTTCCACAGCAAAATCTCTCCCAATTTTTCTCCCTATTTTCCCTCTTGTGTCAATTTGTTAACTAAAGTAAAATCTTAAGCATGACCTATCAGCATAAAACAGAAATAAGAAAAGCTGCAAGTTTTAAAGAGCAATTAGATGTTAATATCTAAAGTACTTGAAAATGTCTTGCTTTCTTTGTATAATTATTTTTTCATGCACCAAAATAAGAAAAGTGAAAAATAATTTATTGTTATAATCATTCAACATTTCTTTGATTTTATTGCTAAAACTGCTTCCTACAATTTCATTGCAAACCTACAGTATTTTGGTTTTACTTTTATGAATTAACTTGGGACCCCAACTACCTAACTTTGTTTTTTCAAGAAAATGTAGTCTGGGCACCAAAAAAATAAGCATATCAGTAAGCATTTGAAATGTTACACACTTGTAAGTTGGGGAACTGCATGTTTATGAGTGCCTGTTGATTGGATTTTTTAATTAGCTCTTAAGCAGTTGTCCTTTCTCTTTCTATCTGTAGAAATCCTTGATTTATTTTTCTATTACACTTTAATTTTCAACATGTAGAATAAGCCTTTTTTCAAATGTTTTTTTACCTCAGAACTTGAATGAGTCACTTGATTTTGCAAGCCCAGAAAAACATGCTTTCCCCCAGATAGTCATTATAAAGGGAGCCTCTTGGTAGTAGATCTTATTTTCTCTAATGCTGTAATTATAGATGATCCAATAAATGTTGCTTTCAAATTTCTCTCAGTTAAAAGGCACTATAGAAAAATCACGTGTATTAGACTAGAGCAGCTTGAGTATGCTACATATCTGTGTGATCCTTATCTTTGTGTGTATTTAGGAGTTTTGATAATCTATTTAAATAAGCATGCTGCATAACAGCAGTTTATTACAGAAAAACAACATTTGCAGGGTTTTTTTAGAGGCTTTGATACTGAAAACAACAAACGAATAAGACAAATAAATAAATAAAAACTCATAGACGCAGACAATAATTTAGTGGTTACCAGAAGGTAAAGGTGGGAGGGGGGTGGTAAAAGGGGAAAGGGGGTCAAATAAATGGTGATGGAAGGAGATTTGAATTTGGGTGGTGAACACCCAATGCAATATACAAATGATGTGTTATAGAATTGTACACTTTAAATCTATATAATTGTATTTGCCAGTGTCACCCCCAATAAATTTAATAAAAAAGGCTTTGATGAATGTGAATAGAAATTGAATTGGAACAACTAAGGGTTTGAGGTTATAATTTATGTAGCAACCTTTCAATAATTTATTGTGAAAGTACTGTGTGCTCATTGCAGAATATACGAAAAGTTATGGAAAATAGAAGAAAAAGTTTAAAATAAAGTGGAAATAAAAACCACTGTAATTACACAAGGCAGAAATTGCTGTATATTCGTGGGTTTGTTCTACATAATTGAATTCATACTCTATATGCAATATTTCAGTCTATGAAAGCACTTAAACCTTGGGAGTATTTTTTAAAGAAATAAATTGTCATCCAGGGTATTTACTTTTTATGGGTTCACACACTACTGTGATGACTGGTTTGAACGTCCCACATCTAGAAATTAATTCATAGAAATCCGGTTTCAATTACCTGCAGATGTCAGTGTGGATCTGAGTGTGGTTCAACAGTATGTTCCAGGATGTGTTGGGACAGTTGAAGTCCCATTGTAAACCCGTTGCTTATTAAACAAACACCAGTTAAGTTTGGATGAGAAATTTGAGCTGTAAAGGCCTTAAGTCGCTGAAATTTCCTTTTACAAAATTTTAATAAGCATGGATATATTCTCTAGTTGCAGAGGTTCACAGAAGATTATACCCTCTTGTTCCTACCCCTGATTGTTTGACGAGCCTTTCTTGAATTTTATAGTGCTAGAGAAGTGGAGTTGATGTAGTTGGGCTTATTATATTTGACTTCAACCCAGATGGCAAGTCTGAGGGATATATTCCAAGCCGTGTTGGTTTACTTTCTGCTGTTATCGCATATTTAAACACAAAGTTTAAAACCAATAATTCCAACTCTCAAAGAGCATCCATCATCTTTGTCATTCCTTTTGACCCTTTCTTTTCTACATGATTCCACTCTTATCCAACTTCACAACATAAAAAGTCAGAGTGTTTATTAGGCTAGGAAATTGTCAGAGAGGCTTGCAATGGCTCATCGTGGCAAAACCCTGTTTTTCTTGGGCCACGACGCAAATCTACCATCTGTTTCATAAGCTAGCAAGTTTCCTCTCAGCTATAATTTGCTGTATATATTGGTACATAAATTGTTGGGAGCTTATGTTTACCTAGCAACAGAATCTGTTTGGCAGAAGGCTATGTAGGAAAGGAAGCTCCTCTCTCTCTTTCTCTCTCTCTCTCTCTCTCTCTCTCTCTCTCTCTCTCTCTCTCTCTCTCTCTCTCTCTCTGCAGTTTTTTCATCTACAAATTTTCTTCAAGAACAAGAAAGGCCCAAACAATCTGCCTTTTATATCATTTTAACCCAGACTGTTTAGTAAATGCCCACTTTGGAGATTATTTTGCTACTTGGATTACCTTGTATATAACTGAATGCCCCCTTTTAAATGTGGTTTTCTTTTATAAACAAACTTTGTACAAATCGCTGTGAAAAAAAACTGTCTTGACCTTGTAGCTGTCAAAGATCACTGAGTTTTGGGCCATCCCACGTCTATCCAGTGTAAATTTCTCCTGCTTCCCCAGTGTTCTTAGTGTCACTTACGGGTTTTGAGTGTTGAATTTACATTTCAAGGACATTGGTCAGGAGACAGAGAAAGACAATACTGTATTGTATCACTTATATGTGGAAACTAAAAAAATACATAAAAGGTCAAACTCATAGAAACAGAGAGTAAATGGTGATTGCCAAGGCCTGGGAGATGGGAGAAATGGGGAAATGTTGGTCAAAGGATCCGAACTTCCAGTTAGAAGATGAGTAAGTTCTGAGGATGTAATGTACAGCATAGTGACAATAGTCAATAATACTGTGCTGTGTATTAAAAAGTCCATATGTGATATGGGATTATGTCAAACTAAAAAGTTTTTTTCACTGCTAAGGAAACCATCAGTACAACAAAAAGGGATCCTATTGAATGGGAGAAGATACTTGTCAATGATATATGTGATAAGGGTTTAATATCCAAAATTTATATATATAAAAAAAAACTCATTCAACTCAACACCAAAGAAACAAACAATCCGATTAAAAAATGGGCAGAGGACATGAAGAGACATTTTTCTAAAGAGGACATACAGATGGCAAACAAACATGTGAAAAAATGCTCAACCTAATCATTAGAGAAATGCAAATAAAAACCACAATGAGATACCACCTCACTCTGTTCAGAATGGCTATCATCAATAAATCAACAAATAACAAGTACTGGCGAGGATGTGGAGAAAAGGGAACACTCGTGCACTGTTGGTGGGACTGCAGATTGGTGCAGCCATTATGGAAAACAGTATGGAGGTATCGCAAAAATTTGAAAATGGAACTACCTTATGACCTAGCAGTTCCATTCTTAGGTATCTATCCAGAGAAATCCAAAATGCTAATTGGAAAAAATCTGTGCACCCCTATGTTTACTGCAGCACTATTCACAATAGCCAAGACATGGAAACAACCGAAATGCCCATCGGTAGATGACTGGATTAAGAAACTGTGATACGTTTATACAATGGAGTATTATTCGGTCATAAAGAAGAACGAAATCTTACCATTTGCAACGATATGGATGGACCTGGAGAATATTATGCTAAATGAAATAAGTCAGACAGAGAAAGACAAATACCATATGATCTCACTTATATTTGGAATCTAAAGAATAGAATAAATGAACGAACCAATCAGAAACAGTCTCAGAGACATAGAGGAAAAACTGAGGGTTGCTAGATGGGGCGGTGGGGGTGGGGATAAGGGAGAGGGTGAGGGGATTAGGAAGCACAAATCGGTAACCACAAGATTGCCATGGGGATATGAAAGTCAATTTGGGGGAATATAATCAATAATGTTGTAAAGATTTTGTAGGGTATCCGATGGACCCTTGTGTTGTTATGGAGACCACCTCAGGGAAGACCTGAAGCTGAAGCTGAATAATAATGAATGTCAATTACAATTATATATATATATACATATATATATATATATATATATATATATATATATATATGGTCACATGAAGTGGAGTGCAGCATATGGAATAGAGTCAGTGGAAATGTAACAGCTATATAAGATGTCAGAGGAGTAGTAGATTGAGGGAGGGGGTTATCACTTTGTGAGGGGTATAAATGATACATGTCTAACTATTAGAGTGTTTTGTACACATGAAGCCAATAAAAAAACAAAACAAAACAAACAAAAAGTCCATATGTGCGGTGATGGATGTGTTCATTAACTTGATATAGTAATCATTTCACTATGTATACTTTCATAATCACTTTCATAATCAAATTTTCATGTTGTACACTTTAAATATATTAGGATTTTATTTGTCGACTATATCTCAATAAAGCTGGGGGTGGGAAATATTGGTCTGGACCTGGTAGTCTTTAAGGGTAACAGAATCAAGCACCATGTACTGTGTTGTCTTCATTACATACTTTAATTTTCTTTCAGCTGAATGAGCTGTATATTTCTACCTATTTACTTTCTTAGCTTTCTAAACAGCAGAACAATATTTCTGCTGAAAGAAAAGAAAAAAGCCAAAGGGAGAAAAAAGTTCTGACTTCCCTGCACATTAGTTATAGACATCAGTGCTATTAAACGTTAGAGTGTGCTTTATGCCTTCATTTTGAGAAGGGAAGGAGGTATTCTTTTAGTTTCCCTCACACGACACCAGGGTGTAATTTGCTACGTGCTTATTGCATTCTGTTGCCTTTGTGCAAGTGACTGGTTTTCCGTTTTGATCTACAACTGTTGTGTAGTTTGGTATGAAGAGGCAACATGGAGGTTACTAACCCACTCCTTGTTCTTAAAAAAAAAGAAAGAAGAAATGAATAGGAAAAAGAACTTCTATACTATCCTGCGGCTTTGAAACTAGTCATGAGAGAAACTATGGTAGAATTATTATATAGACAAAGTTCCTTTGGCTAGAGCCTTTCTATGTCTTCCATTTTACAGTCTTGGTTTCTGCCTTCTTCAGTCACAGGCCTATGGTGTTGTGAGGGATATGGGAATTAACTGGGATGGGGCGATAGAATTCTGTGCATTCATGAATAACTGGGGGCATTCCTTGATAATACAGGCACTTATTCTTGGTGTTTTCCCAGTAATGCCAGGCATGTAGGTGAGAAATTAGCATCCTGAGCCTTGAGATCAAGACCCATTTTCATTGAGCAGATAGTTAAAGGTGAAGGAGGGAAAACCAGCTCATCAGAGAAGGGCTGGCAAATGAAGAACAGATGACTGCGCTTCAGGGACAGGAAGGAAACGTAGGAAGGGCACTGGAGGACTAAGTGATCAAGGAGGGAAGCTCCTTATCTCAGCGAATCAGCACTTCTTCAGCAGTGATGATGTGCCAGGGACAGGAGATGGGAGAAAGAGGTTAGAGAGGAGAAATTTTAGGAGGGTGATGACTGGGAAAAAATGGTGGAGGATACCCCAAAAATCTTTCGTGGCTTCATTTCTGTAAAGAAAGTACAGAAGTCAGACTGCAGAGGACTAAGGAATGAATGCAGGTGTTAAAGCAAATTCTCATTCTAAAAGTTTGGCAGCATTTAGTGACTGGTGGCTACTAGGGTAGAAGGGTCACTTGTAGGGTAGTTGCTGCTGTTGTTGGAGAGCCCATGGGATAGTAAGAAATCAGAGGACCCTACTGAGCATGCTATCCAGTAGAACTTTTGGTGATGATGGAAATGTTCCACATCTGCACTGTCCTATATAGTAGTCACTAGTCACATGTGGCTGTTGAGTATTTGAAATGTGGCCAGTGCAATCGCAGAACTGAATTTTACATTTTATTTGATTTTAATTCATTTACATTTAAGCAGCCACATGTGACTAGTAACTACCATATAAGGAAGAGGGCTTGGGGGCCTATCTCAGCACCTCTATTACTCTACCTTAAATGTTTCCTGGTAAATGCCATTGTCTTTTTTTTTCCTGGTGAATTTAAGCCTTGATAGTGTAAAATGTATTTGAAAGAATCTCACCAGACAAATTGGGCCCCTTCTGCCTGGGTGGTGTTTGGTCAGGGTGATCTGCCAGAGTCCATTGCTTGTTCTCCTGATGAAAGAGTTTTGGGACAGCTCACCCATCTCTGGTGTAGGGCAGGAGCAAGAGCTGCTTGTAGCAATATAAATCCTATTTGTGGAAAAGGAATAAAATGAAAGGAATGAGCCAATAGAAATGGAAACTGATGAGCCAGGGGTTTTCTATATGTCAACAACATCAAAAGAATGATGAACTAAAGAGAGTTTTTTTTTTTTTTTAAGTCCAGGTATAGACCGCAGTTTAAAACCTCAATTTTTAAAATAGGAATACCTCACCAAGTTTAAACTTTTAACTTCATAAAATTCTAAGTGCACACTTTGGGTAACCAGTCAATCCTTTGGATATTTCTGTGTAAGTCTTTGCTTCTTGTTTTCATTGCAGCCTAATACTCTAGGAAGAGGCTAGTTTATGTCAAAAGCCCCTGACAAATAACCCTGATTAGACCTCTTCCTCCAACATTAAGATTTTAAATGAGCACAAGGTATCTCTTTTAATATGTTCCAGTGGCCAGAAAGGGGCAATAGGACTTCTCCATTCTAGAGAGTTCCAACCAGGGCTTTACAGAAAAATAAAATACATGTTGGATCCTCAGCTTGCCAGTATCAGACCTAGGTAATTGCCTTGCCAGTTGTTTCATCCATCGAGAAAGGTGATCTGATGTAAGATATCAAGATATTCCCCCTATCTAAGTCCCAATACCAAAGTATGTCAATCTCTATAAGTAACTCCAAAAGCTACAACCAAATGAATTTCCGAAAGATGAGGATAAAATCGGGGAAAGTAGAACCTGGAATATTTCTAAGATGTAAGTAGTAAGTCAGAAGTTTTAGAATTTCAATCTGTTCATAAAAGCATTTCTTAAATATCTTCCAAGAATCCCTAACATGGGTGGTGAGCTAGGGAAAAGACGGAAATTCAAAGGCAATATGCAGGGAGAGATATGAATCTGTCCCTCAGAGATCTTGTACTCTAGTTTGGATAACAGATCTGAAGCTTCTAAAGCAATTCAAGAATAATTAGGTGCTAAATTTCATCGTAAGGACCACAAAGGTGACTAGAACCTATCCCCTGAAAGGTAAAAGAGACATGCGATCTCATGGAAAGAACCCAAGACTAGTCTAAGGCCAGCTTTGTCACTAATTGACTGCATCATCTTGGCCTGAAAGTCCTAAGTCCTTAGTTGATTTTCCTCTAAGACAGAGATGGTGCTACCTGCTAAGCTGGCTTCCGTAGGAGGCTTCTCTGAAAGTTAAACAAGAGGGATATTGTAGGGGAGAGGCTTTCCTGGGATGGGAGGCCATACAGGTTAATTCCTAAAGTTCTTTCCCACTCTTAAGATTCTGTGATTTTCTGGTAGTAAATGGGAAAATGGTTTGAAAAGTGTAGAGGTATAAAATGTAACATTTTTGCCATTATCATCATTATAAATGCCCCCTGTGGATTCCCAGTGGCTGATGTTCTCCCTACATCTGCTAATGGGCCCACCCCACACCACATTTCCTGACTTCTAGGCCAGGGTTCTCTTCCTGACCCCTTAATGTCTCTTAAAAATTAATAAACTGAGTGACCAACAGAGAGTTTCCCAAGGAGGTCCCTACTATTTCCGCACTCCCACAGACATTTAATTTCTCTTCCCTAGAAGAGTGCAAACTTCACTCACTACAGGACACTGAACAAAATGTCTTTTAAAAACATTAAGGCGAGTGACCTGTCAACTCAAAATATAGCGGAGTGTTTTCCAGAAAGGTCAGGTCACCACTATCCCCACCTCCTTCCACATTTATCTTTCCTTCCCTGTCAGAATGCAAGCTGCCATACAAACCACTGGGCAGACGCTCTTTTGGCCTCCTAGATAGGCCAACATTAGCCACAGAAAGCAAGCAACTGAACAGTGCTCTTGGTGCAGATTCACAATGGGTTAATAAGAGGTTTCATTTAACTCAGTGTTGTTCCAACCCACCTCTCCCAAAGTACATCATTGTTCTGAATGGAAGGCCCAAGGACAATGCTTAGAAATGAATGTAAGCTGTTACGCATCAACTAAGGATAAAGTCCTCTGTGCTTCTCTCACACATACAGCCTGCTCTATACCATTCATTTTGACTTAGCACATACTACCTTGGATTGTTTCTAATTTTTCGAAAGCACATGGCGTGTATTCCTTACTAAAACCCTCGTGGCCCCTTGAACATTGTACACAATGTTCTGTACATAATAGTCACTTGATTCGAAAAACAAATTCCAAGTAACATAGAAAATACAATCTTTCAAAGTTATTTACAGACCAAAAGAAGTTAGACTGATACTACTCCAAGAAACTTGGAAGTCTGTTCGCTTCCACCCTTTCACTTCAAATAATGCAGATTGGTTTAACAGCCCACTGTGTCTCATTAATGTTAATGTATGGTTACCTCTGGCAGTCAGTGCTGGGATCTAGGAGTGGAGTTTGGGCATTAGTTAGCTTTGCCAATGGCTGTGATATATCATTTATAATATATGATACGTGATATAGCCAGCAGAGCCAAACAAGTCACTTCGAGAGTGAGTTATTGGCTTTCTGAACAGAAAAGGTGTTGGGTCAAGTCCAAAAACAGCACTGAATTTTCCTACTCTGTGAGCAGCAAGAAAAATGAGGGCCAAGGTGACCACAGCCCTATCTAGCCTCTACATCTGCATTTACCAAGATGTTTTTAAAGTCATTGATGTTAACTCTAGAGAGGCGGTAAAAATGGACCTAAACTGGGGAGATGTAAAGGGTGCCTTCCTGTCTCTTGGGACAATTAGGCAGCTAGCCAGCCTCACCAGCTGAGGAAAAAGGCAACCTGTTCAGGGCGACCAGGCAGAGGTCAGGCAAGGAACCGAAACCGTTCTGCAAGAGGGGTGGGAGTTTTGAAAAATTAAAAACAGATCAAGGAGGAAACCAATGTTAGGAACTGAACCCTGAGGCACAGGCCTGTGGTTGTACACCTTCCAGTACAGTGTGTCACACTGAGCTCTGCAAATAGTCCTGCCTCGCCTGTGTCAATGTATGGAGTCCTCAACCTTCACTTGGATGAATCTTAGTTTCTCAGGCTGATTCATTTTTGATTCAACACAGACAGTAGAGGGATGAGGAGGGGAATGGATTTTAGGACCTCCTTACCTTCCGCTGAAACTGCAGCTAGTGTTTTTTAATCCAGCACCTTCAAACAAAGGGAGAGCCATGTTAGCTTCCTTCTGGGAAAGGAAGGAACCAGGCTACTGTGGTTTGGGTCATGCTTGCTACTGAGGCATTAATCAAAGTCCTGACATAGCTGGAAAGGGCTGGTTTCCTCTTCATGTATAGAATCATAAAGAGGGCACGACATTCAAACAAAAGGCCAAGGAAACCTCTCCCAAAGATTCTATCAACTGCAGTTATGGACCAAGGAGTCTGGCCAGAAGGGAAAGCCCATTTTAGAAAAGGACCCTGTTTTTCCAGGCAGTGACATTCCTGTTACTCCGGATATGACTATAGTTCCAAAGAGGTCACTGGGGTACACCTTAACTTCAACTTGCTTTCAGGGAAGGGCCAATTATTTGTGATAGGGTTATTTTTCATGATCCCTAGCATTAAGCAGCACGCTTAAGGTGGTGGCCATTGTGGGTTGATATCCTACCATCTATTCTACCTCTCTCACATTGTTTAGCCTAAGTGTAATTTGGGGGATTGCTTCCAGCTTCACTGGGTGGAACCTAATTAGTCTAACCCAGTCTTGGTAATGCCATGCCCCTGGATGTTTTAGATATACCTGGCTATCAGGATTAGTTTGGGAGTGGGCATGTGACCCAGTCCATATTAATGAGAGATGAAGGAAAGTGCTACGGGCTTCTGAGAAAGTTTCCTCATTGTTAAGAAATATTTCTCTCCCTCTAATATGTTGTCATATATGGGTACGAGGTCTGAAACTGCTGTATATGTCTCATTCAAGCTTGAGAATAAAATCAACTCGGAGGAGATCAAGACAAAGAGAAAAGCAGGAAAAAGGAGCTAGGGTACAGGATTATGTCAGCCCTGAATCCACCTGCTTCTGGATTTACAGTTTTGTGAGCCAAAAACTTTCTTTTCTTAAATTTTATTTTTTATATTAGCTTCAGGTGTACGAAACAACATAATGATTACATTTACACCCCTCACCAAGTGATAACCCCAACAAGTCTACTACCCCTCTGACATCGTACATACCTATTACAATACCATTGACTATATTCCCTATGCTGCACTTTACATAGGGAAAGTGTATGACCATATATATATATATATATGTATATGTATACACACATATATATACATATACATATATTTACATATTTATGTACATATATATATCCAAAAAATGCGTATGCATTTTAAGACAGGAAAAACTATATTAAAATTGCAATAATATATACTGATAACAAAAAATGAATACAAGTCATGTTATACATTTTTTGGCACCCCTGGTATAGTTATAATTATATACATAATTATATATATATATATGTACATATATATAATTATAGTTGACATTAAATATTATTCTGTTTCAGCTTCAGGTGTACAGCTCATTGGTCAGGCATCTACATAGTCTACGAAGTAATCCCCCTAATAAGTCCAGTACCCATCTGGCACCTTCCATGATCTTTACAACATTATTAATTATATTCCCCATAGGGTATTTCACATCCCTGTGACTGTACTGTGACTACCAATTTGTACTTTTTAATCCCTTTACCGTCTCCTCCATCCCCCAAATCCTCTCCCATCTAGCAACCATCAGTTTCTGCTATGTATCTCTGAGTCTATTTCTGTTTTGTTTGCTCGTTTATTCTGTTCTTTAGATTCCACATATAAGTGAGGTCATGTGGTATTTGTCTCTCTCAGTCTGACATATTTCACTCAGCATAATAAAAAACCTTTCTTATTTGGGGAGATAGATGGTAACAAGAGAGGCTGGCTGGCCCCTGAAACAGGAATTCACACATCATCCAGCAGGGACTCTGGGAGACTGCTAGACACTTAGCTAGACTCAGAGGGGACTGTAATTCAGAAGACCAGCTTATTCATTGGCAATAGAAGGTATGCCTTTCCAGTGTCTGGAATGCTTGTGTCCTCAGTATCAAGATACCTGGGAAACCAAGTTGGTAGTAATAATAGCTATAGCAGAAAATAATAATAATAACAAACAGCCTAATTTGCCCAAAGTTACACAGCTAGTAAATAGCAGAGCTCAGGATTTAGACTGTATCTGAGTCTGAAGCCCAAACTCTTAACTATCAATTAATCTAGCCTTTGGTGGCAAACAAGAGGTTGTCATGATTAATAAAAACAATAGCAAACTTTTACTGAGCCCCTGACGTATGGCAGGCCCTGTGCTAAGCACTCCACATGTATTACCTAATTGAATCCTCATCATATCCAGTGGGGATAGGTATTATTATTATTATTATTATTATTATTATTATTCCCATTTTAGGAAACTCAGGCTCGGGGAAGTGAAGTAAGTTTCCATTCCAAGGCCACATGGGTAATATGTGGTGGGATCATCTGACATGACTCTAAAGGAGCCACTATCTTTTAGGACATCATAACCAAGGGAGGAGCAGAAGGGTAGTACCTGGGTTGTCTCCTCTGTTCTGATCCAAAATATACCCAAAGAACTTAGGTCCACTTCTGTAAATAGTACTGCACACTTACTGACAACTTCTTCTGATCCAGGTCTCCTTATTCAGTATTCACACTCAGTTACCAAAAACTTTTGTTACAACCACATCGAGATAACTGATTTTGTATTAGCTAGCCTTTTAAATGGATATCTTACAGTTGAGATATAACTCAACACCAAAAAATCAACCAACTCAATTAAAAAATGGGCAAAGGACATGAAGAGACATTTCTCCAAAGAAGACATACAAGTAGCAAATAGACATATGAAAAAATGCTCAACATCACTAATCATCAGAGAAATGCAAATAAAAATCACAATGAGATATCACCTCACCCCCATCAGAATGGCTATCATCAACAAGACAAATAGCAATAAGTGTTGGAGAGGCTGTGGAGAAAAAGGAACCCTCATACACTGTTGGTGGGAATGCAGACTCGTGCAGCCGTTATGGAAGGCAGTGTGGAGGTTCCTCAAAAAATTAGGAATAGAATTACTATATTTTATTTATTTTAAAAAATTACTTACTTTTTAAAATTTATTTTTGATTATAGTTGACATACAATATTATGTTACTTTCAGGTGATTCAACATTTATATATCTTACAAAGTGATCACCACAATATGGTTGAGATTTTAGAAGCCTTTCTCTGTTTCCTATTGATTTTGAGATAGTACCCTAGTTTTAATAGAACAAAAGGTTAGAGTTTTCCTTGTTAACATCAGTTTCAGAGCATGATGTGACATTGGCTGGCCTTGTTCCCACAGCCCAGGAGTCCACCTTATTTGCATTCTGTAGGCCTCTCCTTACTATCTTCAGCATTTTTGTGGTGTTGAATTGCCCATTCTTGCCTGAACCATACGCCTTTGCACTAAAATATGTTTCTTTTAATTCTTTACTATATTTATTTTCTAATTTAATTGTGTGTTTGGAAATCCTCTCTCTCCCAACAAAATGGCAAACTTCTTGCAGGCACTGACTGTGTTTTCTGCTTCCTGCACATTCCCCACAGAACCAAACAATGTTGAGCACATAGTAAGCATTCAGTGAATGCTGATGGAAGTGAATTATGGACTATTGTCTCATGTTCAGTCTTTTCCTCAAGGGCTTTTGGTTAGAACATTTGGCTGGAATGCCATACAGACAAAACTGAATTAGGAAAAAAATATGCAATATATGTTACAGTCAAGACTCAGAATTCCACATTACCTAATATTTTGACTTCTTTCCAAATCAGTTAGTTATTATCTGGTCTCACAAACATTGCCTTTCTTTTCATATTTCCTGGGTAGGAATTTTCTTCTCTTTGTCCCCTAATTTCATATTTTTCCCCTCTCAAACAAATACTTGAGTGGGTTTTTATTCTCTCTGAAGAAGTCACTATTTTGGCCATCCCATAGTGGCCTAATTTGGAACATGTGCCATTTCACTTCTGTCTTCACTTTTCTTTCTTTTTTTCTTTTTTTTATTAACAGCTGCATGTAGATGACAACAGCTCGAAGGTGACAACAGAATCGGAGGGCCCAGCCCTTGCTGTCCTTGTAGCTTATACTCTAAAAGGGGAAAGACAGAGCATCCACACAGAATACAGCACACACATTTGAAGATTCCAATGCAGGTGGGAACTAGAAGAGTCATCAATTTTAACCTAATTTGGCCCCTTAAGAAAGTCAGCACCCAAACCATTGCCAAAACTTCGCTTATTCCTACTGTGGACTTCAAAACCTCCTCTCAAAGTTGAAAGAAGACCACTGTTGTCTTCTTTACTTTGTACTCCATGCCCCAGACAATGTGGTCAGAGTCCTGTCTCCTTGCTGCCTGGGCTGGGCTAATGGGGGAGGATCTGATCCATCATAGAGGAAACAGTAGGCCTGTCTGCCCACTTTCATTGATGAGGTCTCCTTGAACTGACAGGTTCAGCAAGTGGATTTAGGCAGCAATGGCCCCCTTTAAGCAGACATGCATGAGAACTGACTTATATGAGGGTGGAAAAGGCCCTTCGTGGGGACCCCATCTCCTGCCCCGCACTTCTCTGCACCTGTGACTGTTTGAAATCCCCACCCTGCCAGCTTTGTTCCTCAGTAATCCCTACTGAGGGAATTTGGGCCTGCTCTCCACAGCCACTTCCATCTGCACTTGGCATTCGTCTTGAGTCCACAGTTCTGGCAAGTACTGACTTCTTCAAAGCCAGTGTGAGGAGAGTGCACATTCAAAATCATCTGCCTGGGGTTGGAGGGAGTGGAAAATGGAAAACATGCTCATTTTGAAGGCATCTCATTCTTTTGGAAAAAATCTGAAACCTCTACTGGTTTATTGTTTGTAGCCTGCCAAGTGTGTTTTTTTTCTAAGACAGAGAAAACCATCTTTGAATCTCATTCTTAATAACATGAACTGTATGCAGTACTTCTCCCACTCACTGCAAAATTGCCAGATAAGGTGGGGTTAGGGTTGGGCTTCTTATCGTTGTTGATCACAAAAGGTTCATACTGATCCACTTTGAGCAAAAGCAAGGTGTTGGTCATCCTACTGTTACCCAAAACTTCCAGACAGTTCCTGTCCTGGAGATGTGTTACCCCTAAACTACCCACCATCTACTTCAACAAAAAGGAAAATATGAAAAATGGATATCTGCTCCTTATTTGTGATATTTTGTCTTCCAAAGTTCCCCTCACCATACTACAGTGCAGGGAAAGATGATGATTATACATTTTGTTAGGGGTGTAGTTTTTTTTTAATTTGGTGAAGGGCCTTCCTTCCTGTTTTAAAGGACAGCTTAAACATAAGCAATAAAACCTCATAAAGCCAGCCTCTGTTTACTCAAAATGGTGGCTAATTGAAAACTAGATTATAGAATCATAGATTTTTTTAAGAAATGTTTTAATGAAGTATAATATACATATAAAAAGTACACAAATTATTAGTGTACAACTTGATGAATTTTTACAAAATGGACATACTCATAGAACCAGTACTTAGATCAAGAAACAGAACACCTTCCCTGTATTAGTTTCCTAGGGCTTCTATAACACATACCACAAATTTAGTGGCTTACAACAGCAGAAATTTATTCTCTTACAGTTCTGGAGGCCAGAAGTCTGAAATCAAGATGTTAACTGGGTCATACTCCCTCTGGGGGCTCTAAGGGAGGGTCCTTCCTTGCCTCTTCCTGCTCTGGTGGCTCCAGGCCTTCCTTGGTTTATGACCACATCACTCTAAATCTCTACCCACTTCTTCACAGGGCCCTTCTTCTTCTCACCCTTCTGTGTCTTCTCCTCTTCAGTCTTTTATAAGGACACATGTCATTGGATTTAGGGCCCACCCAGATAATCCAGGATGACCTCATCTCAAGATCTTTGACTTAATGACATCTGCAAAGACCCTTTTTCCAAATAAGGTCACATTCACAGGTTCTGGAACGTGGATATATATTTTGGGGGCCACCATTTATCCGAATGCATCCCTCATCTCCTCTCCCAGCCACTCCCTGGCCGAAGCTAAGCACTGTCCTGACCTCTAATGCCACAGATTAGCTTTGCCTGTAATTGAACTTTCTATATAAATGAAATCATACAGGATGTGCTCTTCTGTATCTGGCTTCTTTTGCTGAACATGAAGTGTGTGAGATTTATGTACATGTTTGCATTTAGCTGTGACCATTCATTCTCATTGCTACGTAGTATTTCATTAAATGACTTTATCACAATTCATCCATTCTACTTTTGGTGGACCTTTGAGTTATTATCAGTGGTGGCTATTATGAAGAGTTCTGTTATGAATATTTCTGTACATGTGTCTTGGAGCACGTGTGTGTGCATTTCTGTTGAGTATACCTAGGAGTAGAATTACTGAGTCCTAGGCTGTATACATGTTCAGCTTTGGTAGATAATGTCAAAGAATTATAAAATTTTAAAGTTAGAATTAATCTTTGAGATCAAGACCAAATGCCTCACTTAAATAAAACTCAAATACTAATCCCAAATCCACTTTATTCAAAGTCCACTCTTTCCCCTGGCCCCAGACTTTTGGAATCAGGTAGATTTTATCTCACATTGTCATTTTGGCTTAACACCCTATCAAGGTGCTGAGCCAAAATCATGTTACATTGCCTTTGTCAGATCACACAAGTGAAAGAGAGCTTGGTGGCACTGGCCATGGGGGAGGTAAGAAGCAAACCATGTGGCCAATAGTGTTATCTGGTGGTAATTGGCTTCTGCCCTGCATTTAGGCCTCCTGTTTGCTCCAGGAGTCTGTTGGCTCAGGATTAAATGTTGCAGGCAGCCTCTTTTATAGTCATTTGTTTGGGCAGAGGAGTGATGTATACCTAGTAAAAAGCATTGCACATGAAGTTTTCATTGAAAGAAGTGTATGTTTCAGAAAGGAGTCCCATCTTTTGGACACTGAGCTATGGAAAGCCAAAGGCAGCTCAAAGTCAAACAAAAAGCAATTTAACAAGATAGCTCACCCTACCCCCACTCCCACCCTGCTGTTATTTTTTTAAAACTATTTAGTGTAATTAAACCATTGCCTCATAAAGTTGTTTCACCAGGAACTTCGGTTTCCCCAGGAAGAGATGAAAATAAACTGAGCGTTTCATGTCACTGTTCCCACGAGTCTTAAAAAATCATGTTTGTCTTTAACAGCATGCTATGAAACATCTCATGTCAATAAGGAGTTGTTTTACCTCAGGATAACAAGGCAACAGAATCCATAATGACAATTTTTACTCACATTTTAAACATGAATTCTTCATATAGATTACCAGACATGTTTGACTCCAACTGTATTTTCCCACATAATTATTTCTTTTAAATATCCTAATTATTTCAGTCTGTTGAATACCATCTGTCCTGCTGAGGGACAATTGTGTCTAAACAAATCAACAGATTTTGCGTCATTCTCTAAATATGAGGGAGAAACTACCCCCAAACTATACTCTGGCACTTTGGTGGAAACTAACAGAGTTCTGAATCCCACATTGGGAATGCCTCATCTCTAGCTCCCCTGGAAGCTAACTTTCATAACTTGTGGAGCCCCAAACAAAGCCAAATGAATTTTGGAAAGATCAGTGGGAAAGGGGTGGAGGTGTGACTTTCCCAGAGAATGTTTGAGCCTTTGCTCTGAGAGTGGTCTGGTCACCCGGACAGTTTGCACTTCTCAGGGAGGGTGGAGAGGAGAACAGAAGCCATCATTTCTTGGTACCTGGGTCCAGTGGGACTGGACACCTGGGAGTTGCTGTTTGCTTGGGGGCAGCGATCTCACCCTGGGAATCCCATGAACAGTGTAGTTATGTTAGGAAACTTGGAGAATGAGCACAGCATCTGTGGGAAGAAAATTGCCAAGGATTGTCTGCCTTGTGTCTTGTTATCTAGAGAACTGCTGATGTGTTTAAAATAATCAAATAGTGCTCACTGGGAAAGTGCTTTTCCCTGAAACCAGTTCCAGGCACCCCGGAGCTCCAGTGTTTCTGCTAAGGCCCTGCAGACATTGCTGTTAGCACTCTACCTTCCAATAATAATTGACCTTTCTCCTTTTTTTTTTCTTTTTTCTCACCCTCTCTGTCTGGCTCTCACTACTCATGCCCCCCAACTTAGTTTTCTCTTTATATGTTTATTTCTTCCCTCAAAGATGTGGCCAAGAAGCCCTGATGGCTCTCAGGGTTGGAAAGGAAGTCGAGTCCACTGGCCTGAGGATAGCCAGCAGTTCCGAGAAATCATAAGTCCTGGGAGATGCTTTTCCTCCCTCTGTGATTGTATCAGCTTCACTCTCCCCTACTTGTCTATGTTACCATATTCCCTTTTGATACCACTTCTAAATCAGTCCATTCAAAGACAGTAAGCCTCCGCCTTCAGCTAATTAACTCTGATTTGATTCAAAGCTCAATTGAAAGGGACCAGGATGAAGTAGAGTAGACTGTCCTTCAGCCCCCCTCATATTTTGTAGACCCAGTTGGCTTCTACAGAGGCTATGGGGTGATTAGAGCTTTCATATCTCCTGCCTCCACAGCCCCATGCCATGTCAGGGGGAAGGATAAAGGAGCTTGCCATTATAGTGTTGGGGATTGGTAGTGCTCCCTATCAGGTGGCAGGCACACTAGCACGCACACACTTCCTGGACTCACTCCTGGCTCCTGCCCAGAACCCTTGTAAGTTAGTCACAAGGAAAATGTGTGTGCATGAATGTCAGGAGTCAACGAGCAGGTGGCTTGCTTCAGAATTAGCCTGCAGCATCTCTTTTTCTAGCTGCCATCCAGTATTGGACATGCTAACCACACCAGTTAACACCCCAGATCGGCTTAGGATTATGAATGGAGGGAAGGGAGATCCCCGTGCAAGCAACCAGCTGTCCCTTTGGTTAATTATTGGGATCCACAAGCCCATCCCCATTGCCAGGGCTCCAGTGTCGAGATGATGAAATAGGTGATTAAGGGACTTGGAGGCCAGTCCACACTGCAGCTTTGTCTGGAGTGTTCCAACGACAAGTGTTATTAGTCCACTAATCATAACATTGCCTGCAGTGGAATTTCCTTGGGAAGGAATGGGGCAGCGCCTCCATGCCAGAGGGCTGTGCTGCATGAAAATACTAACACATCACAATTGGCTGTTCTGTGGGAAGGCGATTCCAACATCCAATTCAGGAAATAGGTCACCAGGCTGCTAGATGCACTGTGATTTTGATTTACTTCCTTAGACTCTTGCAGTTTTTATACACTTCTCTCTGGGTAGAATGAAACTCCTCCGAGTTGTTGGCCTCTGGAGTGCCACACAGGGAAAGATGCAAGCACATTCTTAAAACAGAGGCATGGGTTTTCTATGGTCAGGCCTGCAGTGTCCACTTGCTTCTAGGAATCAGATACGATGTCCTTCAGGTTGATACTCCTCACCTTGACCTTTATCGGTGCGGTCTCCCAGAGGTCT
Source organism: Rhinolophus hipposideros (assembly GCF_964194185.1). NCBI lineage: Eukaryota > Metazoa > Chordata > Mammalia > Chiroptera > Rhinolophidae > Rhinolophus > Rhinolophus hipposideros. The sequence continues at coordinate 21,960,203 of NC_138046.1, forward strand.
GAGGCTATGGTTCTTTAGAAGCCTGCAGCTGTGCCTGCCAGACAACAAATGTTTAGAGAAAGAATGAAGAGATACAAATGGGTTGGAGGGCGCCAGGGCCTTCACAGTAATGAGCATAGCAAAGCTTCCATTTCCAAGGATCTTGGGAGGACAAGATGTACTCATTTGGACTATCACGCTGCCAGGACCGTTTGTCCCAGCTGTCTGATTCTGGGACCACCGTGTTGGTGGGGTTTAGAGGCCCATCCAAACTATTATTTTCTAACTTTTATCACTCGGGTCTTAAGAAGCCGGAGTCAGGGTGCTCTGAGACTCTGTCACTAAGCAGCTGCCCGCTCTTTCCTGGATCAGTCTAGAGTTCCCCCAATTTTTCCTAAACCCAAGCAGTTGTTTGCTGCCTTGGAGTGTCACTAAAGGGCATTTGTGTGTCCATTGGTATTTTCAGATTTCACATCAGGCAAAAGCTTATCTTTCGTTTTTTTTAAGGTAGACAGATGGTCTGACACTGGGGGCTCTGAACTTACCCCTGCTCCCTTTTCATTTTTAACCATTCAACTGCTGGGTGTTTCTAGATTCACAAAACACCTATCTTGGTGACTAGAGACATACTATGAAATGTGATCAAACAACATGGTGAATGTTTAAATAAAAAAAATTATTACAGTAAAAGACAAATTGCCATTAATCCCCCTCAAAATACTCCCCCTCGCTTCAAACATACTTATCCCATTGTTCTTGCCACCTTCTGAAACAGTTCTGGAAGTCCTCTTTCATGAGTGTCTTTAGTTGCTCTGTCGTGGCTGCCTCGATGTCCTGAATTGATTCAAAACATTTACCTTTCATGGTATTTTGACTTTGGGGAAGAGCCAGAAGTTGTACGGTGCCAGATCTGGTGAATAAGGTGGACGAGGACACACCGTAATGTTTTTATTTGAGAAATTGCTGTATACCAGAAGTGATGTGTGACATGGAGTCTTTCTGTTGTGATCACAAAATACGGTGAATGCTGCTGCCGAGTGCCATCCAGTGGAAAGGCAGGGATCTTCAACACGGGAAGCGGCACATCGACCCTTAGTAACAGTGTGTGACAAGTTTCAACTTGTTCAGTGCAGTCAGTCAGGTGGTACGGCAATTTCTGATACGGCAATTTCTATCAAATAAAAACGTTATGGTGTGTCCTTATGCACGTAATTCACCAGATCTGGCACCGTGAAACTTCTGGCTCTTCCCCAAAGTCAGAATGACCATGAAAAGTAAATGTTTTGAAACCATTCAGGACATGGGGGCAGCCATGACAGCACAACTAAAGACACTCAAGAATGAGGACTTCCAGAACTGCTTCAGAAAGAGGCAAGAATGATAGGATAAGTGCTTTATTTTGAGGAGGATTCATGGCAATGTGTCTTTTATTGTAATTTTTTTTTATTTAAATATTCATCATGTTGTTTGATCATACCTCTTATATTTTATCGGGGCATGAATTCTGGCCTCCAGCTCACCCACCCAGAGTTGCTATCCCAATGCATTCTTTTAGGAGATGAAGAGTTGTGCCAATGCTGCACTGGGGCATTGAGGTACCATGGGAGGGTCTGAAGAGGTCTCTTGGAGAGTAAGACCAGAGGGCTTGCTTAGGGAGTCTCTCTCTCTCTCTCTCTCTCTCTCTCTCTCTCTCTCTCTCTCTCTCTCTCTCTTTTTCTCTCTCTCTCTCCTTCTCCACCCTTATTAGTCATCAGCTATCTAGGCAAATAGAAACGAGGAATCTTTGTGATAAACCCCCCAAGAATGTTTTATTTCTTTGGATTTGAAAAGAGTTTCACTGCCTTTAAAAATTCTAAGAAGCCTGTTAAACACAATGTCTACCCTTCAGTTTTGTTTGTTTGTTTTATAAATCCTTAGAGCACAGGCTGTCACACATAAATGTTTCAAATCAGGGTGGGGAGCTTTAAGTAACTGGAGTCATATTTATAGTCACCACAGAACTACCACATGGTCATTGCACATAACGGAGAGACAAGGAAAAGATATGGCTCTAGAATCGTGAGAGCAAGCGGGGTGCATTGACGCCACAGAGTACAACAGAAATGGTTACAGTGGCGCTGATGTAAGCCAGCCAGGTTTGATTCCCAGCTGGGCTGCTTACTAGTTGTGGGGCTAGGCAAGTGCCCGAGCCCCTGCTTCCTACGCCTCAGATAAAAACAAGACTTCTTAGTGCAAAAGCGTTGGGAAGATGAAATGAGAAAATATAGGTGATAGCCTTTGTTAGATCAGTTCTGAAAATTAGCAAAGTGGCTTCTAAATATTGACTTTTCTCATTATGAAAATCACCTCCTTGGCTCTGTAGTCCCATTTCCTGTTTAATAGCAATTGAAGGAGTCACAGGAGCCACCCCCCCCCCCCATCTGAGTCTGGCTATTTGCGAGGCTCCCTTTGGAATGGGCCAGCCTCAGCAGTCCAGGGGGTGGGAGGAGGGGATGGAGGCAGGCATTATTCTCTGGGTTGCAGCTGTGGCAGCCAGTACAGTATCCCCCACATGCCAGATGAATCAAGCTGAGGGCCAGATCTGGGCTGCAGGCCAGAGGCTCCCCACCCTGATTTATAGTGTGGACAGAGATGTGGGTGTTTTGTGAATATATTTCGATGATGAGAGACAGAAAGGAGAGGGAGAGAGGAGAGAGAGAGAGAGAAAGAGAGAGAGAGAGAGAGAGAGAGAGAGAGAGAGAGAGAGAGAGAGAGAGAGATAAGAGAGAAAACACCCTTCCTAAAAAATGTGCTGAGGAAAGGAGGTTTGGGCCTATCTGCAAGATTAGAACGGCGTGACTGTGAGCAGCAGCAACTCGTTAGAAGGAGGCCCCATGGCAGAACAGCCTGTGATAGGCAGTGCCCCTTGAAATGCAGTGAATTGTGAATGAGGCCCCTGTATGCCAGCTATTGGGGGCAGATCAGGCCTGCTGTCCCTCTGCAGGTGTGGAGTAGGGGACTAAGCCTGTATTTTAACTCCTGCTGGCCCCATGAGCAAGAAAAGAGAGCACTGGACATGCTAGGCTCTGGGAAGACCCCCTGCCTCCCATGCTTCCCTAGTGCTAACACTTCTCCAGAAACCAGGCAGGCATTGCCTTTGGGCTCAGGCCTAGATCATTACCAATGGGCTGGGGACGATAAGTTAGCTAAGTGTGGGAAGGCTGCCCTGGATGGAGTTTGGAAAAAAAAACAAACAAAAATGCGTCCAGGATTTATTCTCAACCTTCAACCCAACACATTGGAGAGGGCTCCCAACTCTGGGGATGAGGGAGCAGAGTGGAATCAGGGAGGCCAAGCATGGGCTCCCTCAGGAATGTTTCCCCCTCCCAGACAAGGCAGAGCCAGGCACAGCCTTCCTTGCTTTACTCATGAAATGTCAGGCACAGCTGTCCTGGTTTACTGTATTTCATCCAAGAAAGAACCTCAACCAGGTTTCCTAGGACCCATACAGGTCTTTGAAGGCAAGAGATTTATTCTCCAAAGGTGAGGCCACTAGGCAGACATCAGGCTGGAGAGCTCATGTAAACTCACATTGGTCTGCAAACATTTTTTCCTGAGGGAAGGGCCATGAACACTCTCTTGCCAATAACCTGTAGTATCTGACAAGTACAGTCTGTTGTTGTTTTTTTCCACTTCCTCACCTCTCAACACTCCTGGCCTGGGCCCTCTGTTCTGGTCCCTGGCACCCCTACTACCTCACCATGCTCATTTTTTGCATTTATGCTTTTGCTCCATCTGGAATCCTCTTGCCCTTTGATGATCCATAGCCTCCTGGTCCTTTCACATGGCCAGCTCTCTGAGAAAACAGCCCCAGATACCTTAAGTCCCCCATTATGGCCTGGACCAAGAATTTGGGGCACATTCTGCCTATGTATACATCCTCATGAACTCCAAATTTCCCACCCGTCCAGAGGACAAAGAAAACTTGATTGACAAAGAAGTCTAAAGGAGAGAAGTGAGCCTTTCTCTGTTTGGCTGCCTCTTCAGATCTAGCTCAAGTGGGTTTTTGGAGCTTTTCCTGTGATTTTTTTTTTTTGCACACACTCACCTCTTTTACATGTTCATGTCACCAAAATACAAATCTACCACACCCACAAGGCCAACCCTGGGTTACTTTCAGAGCCCACAGTGATTTTCCCCATCAGATGAAGCTTCCTCGGCCCTGAGGCCTAGAAGTCCTCTGCTTTATATCTAGGATGAGAAATAAGACTCCGTGAGAGGGGCTCTGGTCTGTATCACTCAGGGCTGACTCCTTTGTAGGATGGTGAGAAGCCCCCTGAAAATGAAATAACATAGTTTCTCAGGCTCTTCTTTTTCAATTTCCAATTTCCTGCCCTGTAGTTCAATAAAGGACTTGTGTATGGGTGTGTGTGTGTGTGTGTGCGCATGTACCATGGCAGGAGAATGCACACAGAATCCTTGTTGTCCATTCACTTTGCTTGTGAGGAAACAGAAGTGAGTGTCTATTTCCAGTAGTATTAGGAAACAGTGGTAGAGCCCCCTCACTGTCTCTCCTCCCAGCTTTCTTAGGATGTCTTTTACTAATAGTTTAGTTTGAAGCAACCAACAGGTTGCATCTCTGGCTCCTAACTATGTCCCACTCCCCACTTGCTGCCCCCCCCCACCACAAAAGCATGTTCAGTTGATGTTTCGGGGGACTGTGCATATTCTTAGCGGATAAGGGAGCTTGGGTCCATTCCTATATCAGGGTATTGATGTTTCATTCTAACAGAGGTCAGGGTTTCTCCTACCCTCCTGTACTGCTTTTTGATGATCTGGCAACGGCCAAACTTTAGGCACTGCTTTGGATGGCCCTTTCTCAGCATTTCAGATCATCTGCTGGGGGCTGAGCTTAACAAAGCTTGGGCTTTTCTTTGAGATCCTGTGTAAAATGAGTAAGCATTGTGGGTACATGCTCATCACAACCCTGAAAACAAACTGTTGGCTAGGAGTGTAGTAGGACCAAATGTGCTAATTATAAATGGTTCTTATCTTGTCATTATAGCAGATCTGGCAGGCCTGGGACTTGGCAGCTCTGGGTTAGCTATTAGTTCCATGCTACTCTAACGGCTGGGCAGTCATAAAACTGTATCTCTTTGAAAAATGGTCCATAGTGTAGATCAGCCTCCTCTGTACCCATTAGCCCAAATTTGTATGACTTCATGGTCCAATTTTGGGCTGCTCAGACACTGGATTCAGGTTCTGTTTGGAGTTTTAGGCACACTGGAGGGCGGGACCCAAGGGCTGCATGCAGTGAGGTTGGGTCAGAGGCTCCGGCCCCCAGCCCCTCACCTCCTTCAGCACCACTTGCCTTCCAGCTGCCATTCAGCCTTCTAGCTCACATCATCATTCTTTACCCCGCTTTGTCAGGCCTGCTAAGCAATTCACTGCCAGTTGGGAGGTAGTTGGTAAGAGCCTTGGGCATAACAGGCATACTTGCATATTAACAGGAGAATCCAGGAAGCAAAAAGCCTCCATGGATGGAGGCCGCAGTGCTGGGATGAGAACAGTGTTTGGACTGTGTCTCCTCAGAAGACTCAGGCACCAGGAGGGAGTGATTAGAAAAACGGGGGTTGTGCTTTCCAATGCCCCAGAAATCCCACCAAATAGACCACACTGGGTCTCTGGTCAGATGATGTCAATCTGTCCACTTGACCCTGGCAGTGTGGTAGAGAGTGTTTATGAAGTACCACACGTGCCTTTGGAAATTTAGGCGTGGCCTCCTAGGGTATCTTATAGTCTAGATGAGAAGACTGAAGGTTTTACCCAGGTTTCTAAAGCTTGAATTGGCTTTCATTTGACTTAAGTCAGGCTACAGGGAACATTCTTTGTCTCATAGACAGATGGGTAAAATTAAGGCATATTTCTTTTTGTAAGTTTTCTCTGGAGGGGAACTCAGCCCGCTGAGGAAAATAGCTGTAGTTCATCAGGGAGGTTCAATATGAGGATATAGAAGACAAATGAAGTGCAGTGGAGATGAGCGCACCAGCTAGAATGCCTTGTGCAAGGTCATACAGCCATCAAGGGCAGAGCCAAGCCCAGGCAAGAGCACTTTCCCCATCATACTTCCTTCAGCAGAATAGAAAAGCACAGGCTGCTCCACCCTTTCCCCTTCCTGCTCCTCAGCCCCCTTCCTCTTGCCTTACAGACAGGAGTTGTTTCCTAAGTAGCAGTAACAGTATGGACAATCAGAGGGATTTGTGCTGAGTAATATTTCAGAACTAAGTCAGGGAATTCTGGGATAAACAGACAACTCCGGAGTTTTCAGCACCACTTCCGCTAAAGAACCTTGCTCCAAAGGCTCTCATGAAGGACTCCTTCTCGGAGACTCAGTGCTGTCTAGAGTGAGGATGTTTTCAGAGCAATAACTGTCATTTGACAAAGGCTGGTCCTCTCCAAAGCAGTGACATCTGTCTCTTGCAGCCCTCTGCCTTGTTTCTTTCTCTTCCATGGAGCCCTCAAGCCCTCACACTCTCATGTTTTCTTCTCTGTATATGATTGCATCTTATGATACATTGGCTGTCTTCATGTGCACAGCAAAAGCATCTCTCTGGAAAGAATATTGTAACAGCTTATAGGCTCTTTTCTAAGCCTTTGTTTCAGGGCACAGGAATCTTAAGTCAAAGGAATAAATATCTAACAGTGGAATTTCAGGCATTAACCAGGAAGTGTGAGGGTTAATAAAGGAATATTGAAAGAAGGCACCTTTCAGGCACTTCTGAAATCATACCAATGGCTCTAAATGTCAGGCTCTTCATTTGGGAACTAGGATCTAGAGCTGGAAAAATCTCAGACAGTCCTGAGTCCTGACATGGTCGAGTGGAAAAGGCATGGGCTCTGGAGCCAGACTGTCTGAGGTCACATTCCGGCTTTGCCACTTACCAGCTGTGGGACTTTGCATAAGTTACTTAAATGCTGGTACCTCAATTTCCTCATTCTATACATAAAACAAGATACTTATAGAACCTAATACACAGGGTTCTTATAGGGTGAAATGAGATGACTTGAATATATACCGAGGGTGCCCAAAAAAGTACACATTTTAAGAGATGTTATCTATGTATTACTTTTTGAAGTTGAATTGAATTACGGTGGCAATGTATAGTATGACTTTTGCTCAAAAGATGGCGTTAATCAAATGAATGCTGGCTAGCGTCATTCATGGTATTACAATTTTAATACAGTTTTTTCCTTTCTTAAAATGTGTATGTATTTTTTTGGCACCTGCTGTATAAGCCCTTAACTTAGCACAGTGCCTGGCACAATGGGAAGCACCTAATGAATTCCATATCTAGTCTTGCCATTGCCTCACTAAAGCTGTCTTTCCCTTAGGTCTCTGAACTATGTAGGTCACTCTGGAAGAGCTCAATTCAGCTGGAATTATTGAGTATCTGCTGTGTCCCTAGCCCTGTGCTGGGGACAATGTGAGGAATACAATAAAAATCTATGAAGGAGGAGCTATTCTCAAGGACCTCCTTTGGCAGGATGTTTTGAGCTTCCTACAAAGAGCCCCATCTGGCAGATAGGTGGAGAGGCTCAGGGCTCTTCTTTACACAGAATAGCAAGGGTATTAAACTCAAGGGCTCTGCAATCAGGCAGACATATGTTCAATTCTTGCCTCTGCCTCTTCATTGTGGTTTGACCTTGGCAAAGCACACTACCTCCCCATGCCTCAATTTGGGCATGCCTCGGTTCTTCATCTATAAAATGCACGTTATAATTATATCCTTATACATGGTTTGCCCATCAACATAGATTGATAATTATTGCTTTATGAAGTTATCTTTTCAGTCAAGTGGGAAAAAATGAGTTACAAAATACATTAATATCTTTCATATTTACCTAATAAATATTGCATTTACTGTTCTCTATTTCTCTGTGTGGATTTGAGTTACTGTTTACTGTCCTTTCTTTCAGCCTGAAGGACTCTCTGTGCCATTTCTTTGTTTTTCTTTTTTTTTTTATTAAGGTGTAATTGACATAACATTGTATTAATTTCAGGAGTACAACATAATTATTTGATATTTGTATATATAGGCATACCTCATTTTATAGTGCTTCACTTTATTATGCTTTGCAGATATTGTGTTTTTTACAAATTAAAGGTTTATGGCAACTCTGCAATGAGAAAGTCTATTGGTGCCATTTTTTCCCCCAACAGGCTCAGATGATGGTTAGCATTTTTTAGCAATAAGGTATTTTTAATTAAGGTATATAATTTGTGTTTTTAGATATAATGCTATAGCATGCTTAATAGACTACAGTATTATGTAAACATGACTTTTACATGTACTGGGAAGCCAAAAAATTCATGTAACTCGCTTTATTGTGATGTTTGCTTTATTGCAGTGGTCTGGAACCTAAACTGCCATATCTCTGAGATATACTTGTACTGTGAAATGATCACCACAATAACTCCAGTTAACAACTGTCACCATACGTGGCTACAGATTTTTTTTTTCATGATGAGGACTTTTAAGATTTACTCTCTTAGCAACTTTCAAATATGCAATACAGTATTATTAATTACAGTTACTATGCTGTATAGTACATCTCCAGGACTTATTTTATAACTGGAAATTTGTACTTTTTGACCAATTTCACCCATTTCGCACCCCCCACACCTAACTCTGGCTGCCACCAATATGTTTTCTGTATCTATGAGCTTGGATTTTGTTTCTTGAGGTTTTTTGTTTTGTTTTTGTTTTTGTTTTGTTTTTAGTCCCCCATATAAGTGATATCATATAGTATTTTCTTTCTTTGACTTATTTCACTTATCATAATGCCCTCAGGGTCCGTCCATATTGTTACAAATGGCAAGATTTCATTCTTTTTTATAGTTTGAATAATATTCCCCTTCATTTTAAAAATATTTTTTATTTTTCAATTACAATTGATATACAATATTATATTAGTTTCAGGTATACAGCATAGTGATTAGACATTTATATAACTTACAAAGTGATTGCACCAATAAATCTATTACCCATATGACACATACATAGTTATTACAATATAATTGACTATATTCCCCATGCTGTATTTACTCATGACTATTTTGTAATTACCAGTTTGTACTTCTTAATCCCTTCCCTTTTTTTCACCCATCCCACCAACACTCCTCCCAGCTGGCAACCATCAAAATGTTCTCTGTTTCTACGAGTTTGTATCTGTTTTGTCTATTCATTTATTTTGTTCTTTAAATTCCATTTATAAGTGAAATCATATGGTATTTTTATTTCTCTGTCTCACTTACTACATTCAGCACAATACCCTCTAGGTCCACCCCTGTTGTTACAGATGGCAAGATTTCATCCTTTTTATGGCTGAGTAATATGCCATTGTACATATGTACCACCTCTTCTTTATTCATTCATCCATTGATGGACACCCAGGTTGCTTCCGTACCTTGACTATTCTATCATAAATAATGCTGCAATGAACATATGGATGTACATGTCCCTTCAAAGTGACATTTTGGGTTTCTTTGGATAAGCATCCAGAAGTGGGATTACCAGGTCCTTCTTTCTCTCTTGTTATAGGCTTTGTTTTAAAGTCTGTTTTGTCTGGTATAAGTATTCCTACCCCAGCTTTTTTTGTTTGT